>NC_083623.1:15621155-16221155 GCF_963584025.1 Labrus mixtus | reverse complement strand
GACCCACATGGCATACAGTATTCAAGTAGAAGACTTCACTGTATTTCTGGCTTCAAAGTCCTTGAAGTTGAAACTCTGCCAAGTCCACCATTATTTCGTCCAGAGGATTATGTATCCTCTCCCACTGGCTCTTCATCTTTGACTTTCTCACTGTTTTCGCTCCCCTCTCTCTGACTGATTTGGCCTGTAGTTGTTGCAGGCCTGCGTGAGTGAATGGACCCTCACCTCGTCAATAAAGCAATCATTAGAAGCAGATTGAGTTTGTGCTTGTGTGCTGACAGCACATTGGATGCGGTGAATGAAGGAGAAGGAGAGGAGCGAGGGAGAGAAGGACGCTGATGGTAAGATTCGATATTCTGATGTGTGCCGGCTGAACCGTCTCAACCAATTTCAGTGATAGGAAACACTCTTTTTTTTCTTTACTCACATGTAAAAGCTGATGTTTCCTATTTAAAAGCTGCACATGCATCACCTCTGTCTGGCTTTACAGTTCAGACTTCTGTATCTCAGAAAACTGTTGCAGTTCAACAAAACAAAGTCACACAATAATCCGTTTTCGTAGCACTGACTTTTGTTTTTCACCTTCAAAAGCCTTTTTGTTTTCTGTCCGAGCATCCTCCTCTCTGTTTCTGTCTAAGCTGTGTGTCCCCAGGGCCACACTAAGTCAGTGATCTGCTGATATATCACCATGTTTGAAATGCAATCAGTCCCAAAAATCTGTGCTCTGCTCTGCTCTCTCTGAACTCTTAACAGGGAGCCAGCAATGACACCACATTCACTTAACCTCGCAGTAAAAAGACAACAGATTACACAGATGATAGCCATAATGCCTGCAATAAATGTAGGAACACACAACATATATCGCCTTAGTCAACTGTAATTTAGATTCTTTTCCAGTTTATTACCCTTCAAAAATCAGTAAAATAATATAATTGTCCCGTTAGTATGATTTCTTGTCTGCCATATTTATCAATAGCTCCCAAACTATGATTACCACAAAGTCATTCCATTATTATATATACTGAATAAAAAAAACCCATCCCAGCTACCAGTTGTAATTCTATTAAATAAACTGTTCAATTATCAATTCTTTGTCTTATTATATATTTGTATCTAAAGGACTTAAAATCAAATAAATATATTTGTTGTTGGAATACTAAACTTGTGTGACATCATACATAATGTATGTTAAAACTGTAAACTCATCACAGGTTGTCACATTTATCATGCACATTTTAATCAAACTCTCTGTAAAGTCATCATCATAATATCAATATCGTAATAACATAAATGATTAGCGATTTCTCTCCTGACTTCAAATATTTCATGTTCTGACCTTGCAGCTTCGAGAGATATTACCATTTGTTAGTTCCTCAGATGCTTCTAAAATTAACTATTTTAAAATATTTGAACACAATAACCGGTCACTTTTCATGTTTATGAAATAATTCTGTCACCACATCGACATACAGTAGGGGTGCAGAAATGTAAAATTTTCTCTAATCGATTACTCTTCCCGTTGTTAAAGCGAGTACTCGAGTAATCGTTTTGTAATACTTTTTTTTTTTTTTTTTTTCTGTGATTCTTTTCCCCCACGGGAGGCCCCGCCCCCAACTATGACGCGATGCTGACTGTATTGATTAATTTGAATCTTCGGGATTTTAAAAATTGTTAGTAATAGGCCTACTTTGTATTAACGTTCAAATTAGGACATTTCTTACTTCAACAGACAGCTAACCTCAAATAAAAATTCACACAGACGTATCTTATGACCGTTTTAACACTTTATTATAATTAGAGCAGTGAGTGTGGCGAGCGGACGCGCAGACATCAATGTGCACTCATCGCACGTTGAAGCTGTTTTGACAGCAACATTCTGTTAACAAAGACTACAGTCTGCAGTGTAGAGCACACTTTACTCTGGTAAATGAAGTTACAATAGAACAGGTGAACGATTTAAGTGTCCGTCTGTTTTCATCTTCTTCATGACACACTCGCTCAATCTCGCTCGTCTGTCCGCTATGAGCTATTTCTCCCAATAAGGTTGTTCCGTTTTTTAGTTATTAAAAGAATAATCATCTAAAATTCCAAAATATAGGAAAACATCTAGTTATGCTGCTCTGTCCTGGATGACTTTTAGTTCATTGTGAATTCATAAAGGGGTAAATTAAAGGGATATTTTTGTTAGGGTGGCAGCGTACGGATCAACAACGGACGCGTTTCAGCACAGAGCCTTTATCAGCGCTTTGTTTGTCATCTATTTTCTTTTCTGCTCGTGCACCTGAAGTTTTATTTCTGTTTGAGTGTGCTCCTTTTTTTCTGTTTTGAATTAGGCCTATCCTAGAACCCACAATGCAACAAGAAACGGTTACAAAAATGTGGACTACAAAACGTTACCGTTTTTTGTTACCGTTTATTATTTAATGAACTTGGGTTCCCGAGTACTCGTTTGCCTCCCTAACATACAGTATCATTTCTTCTTGAGTTAATAGTTTTTTTGTAAGCAGATTTTTGCTGTTGAACCACGAGATTTAATTTTGAGTCTCGTGGCTTACACGATGTAAATCAAATATGAACTTGATCAAAAGCTCCACTATGTTCATAAGCCAGCAATTAATTTTGTCTGTGATTTGGTGCACTTGCCTTCTTACATTTTTGTTTTTGATTTAATGAGAGTGGCAACTATTCACGGAAAAAGTTGCACTCTGTAAAACCAGAACAATGAAGAGAGAGACACTTCAAAGCAACAAACGCACTTGAGGATGACTGCAGAGTTGGTTGATAATTATCTGCAGGTCTAACTTTATTCGAGAGACACCTTTCACATTTTTTGATCTGTTGAAAATATAAAAATATTTATTACAGCGGCTCTACAGCTCTCCTGACGATTTGTGAAGAAAGGTTTAATCAATGCAGTAACAAAAAATAACAAAATCCCCTTAAGGACTGTGTAGTAGAGTAGAGCATGTAGCTGTTCTGCTGCATGTATAAACACTAATAAACCGAGAATATACGGTAAACTTGTTCAGGTCACAGAAAACCTGACTCATTCATCAGAGAAGTGAACCAGCCTTAAGAGCAAAGTTGTAAGAGTTGAAATGCATTATTCATGGACATACGTCATAAAAAGTGCTGGAATATGTTTCATACAGATGATAGCTGTATTTCTTACAAATGATCTTCACCATTTTGGGTGCATCTTCCATTTTAAATCTCAGAAGATGAACACTTTTAACTGCGAGTGGTAAATTCTGCTTGACTTTTATGGAGTCCCTCAGGTAACTTCTGTCTCATTCTTTGGGCTCTTTTTCTGCTACTTTTATGCCAACAAAAGCATATAAAACGGGGGTACTAGGTATAAGGGTGTGTATCTCTTTTGTTTGCGTTACTATGAAGCAACCTACCATATCCCGGTCAATGATATGTGTCCAATATCAACGTTTGGACTTGTGCCATTTCTCCCCAACACCTCTTCTTCATGTTCCATTTAATGTGAATCCAATTTTCACACTTGTGCACTGCTATCTCATGTGCATGAATAATGTGTCCTCTCAAAAGAATATATATATATATATATATCTGGGTTGGATGTGCTCTGGGGAGAACGTGTCCAGCAGTGGAGAGACATACGTTTGACATGTTTGTTTATTACCTTTATGATGCGTGCTGTCCGTTCTGCAGTGTGAGCAGCAAAGCTCTGCACATTGGTTTGTTTTGGAATCCACTCAGAGACATAACGCACGAGGACAGCCTATAGGCATGCTGCTTTAACCCTTATCACCGTGATGCAGGGGACTCTGACTCGCATATGTACTCATGTTTGTCATTGATACTGTCGATGATGTATGCTGTTCCGATTGGGAATGACTCACAGAGCACACATGGGGAATAGATAGCAAGAAAAAAGACAGAATTTAATTCCTGTGTTACCTTTATTTTTTCATTCTTACACAAGATATTCTTTTACTCTGACAAAACCGTTCACTCTATTACACATAGAAGCTTCATGGATCCCATTTAGAATGATGTACTATACTCAGTAATAGGGTTTTGGTTGAAGACATTAGGCAACATTGATACAGATCTATAACGCCATGTGGCAAGCAGCACCATTCACCTACCACCTAATCTTAAAAAATGCTGGCTGTAAATGTGGTTCTCTCACTGGCTTGATCAAGTAGGTACATTTCCTTGCTGATATTTCATCGAGATACGACCACGACACCAACAACGACTCAGTTAATACGTATTTGTCATCCCAGAAACAGCCCCCATGCTTACAGTGATCACATACACTGCACTACGCTTTGACTTAAAACTCAATAATTTCTGAAGTCACCACTGCTTTCGACAACAGGCTAATTGGAAGGCTGACCCTGCTGGTCGGAAAACCCGACTCAGCAATTCAAAACCCAAGTCCCATCAGCGAGAACAAAGCTTTTATCAAGAGCTGTCAGCTGTCAGTAATTTACAGATGAGTGATGAGTTGAAAGGAAAACCATTTAGAACAGATTCAATACGCCTCTACAGAGACTTTCCGAGTCTATGAAACTCTAGATGGTTGAACAGCGATCTTCTATAAACAATGTATCATTTTCAAACTCATTAAACCATTCAGTAAACCCTTTGTCATGCTTAGAGCATTTGTTGTGTTTCTCCATTTATTTCTCCAGGTTATTAGTTTGTCCCTCCAAACACAACCTTTATGACAACATTTATATCGGCAATTTTGTAACCACATTCTTTCTCTAACCGTTATACTGATACAAAATATCTAGTACCCCTTACATTTTACCGTGTTCGTTTTTTTAAATGTATATTGTCTTTTGTCTTTTTTTTCTGTCCTGTTATGCCTTTCCGCAAAACGAATAGCCTGTCGAGGACAAGTAAAGTTGAAGTTGAAAATGATTAGAGAAAGCACGTTTCATTTGTTGGCATTGGACTCCAACAGACATAATTATAACAACTGCAAAGTGACCACCCACTTAAACCAATAAATGGGACAGCAGAACTCAAAGATACAGAATAATTACAGGAGGAAACAATATTGGCTTTCTTGTCTGCTGATAAGGTTGCATCCACACTATGCAGCCAAATAGGATTTAAGGGCCACTAAAGTGATTAAGTAGAGCACTTCCATAAAGTTGTCAGGCTGATCCACATTGGCCTTTTCTACATTAATATCTGCATATTTATACAGAATCTGGAGGTTTGGTACAGGATGTCATTTCAGCTGTTGCCGATTCTTTGCACCTACCGGCCACCAAAGATAAATGAGAATGAAGCGCACCGCTACCAATGCTAGCTGGATATGATCTGCTGCACGTTTTATTGAGCAGCAGATAAACAAGCCAAGTTTATTGTTTTAAAGCAGGGATTCTTATTATTTTATCTTGTAGTTAAAATAATAAGAATCAAAGGTTCTTAGTAACATAAATGAAGGTATAGCCTACCCATGACGTACAATGCACTGATAAATAATATATATTTAATATTGCTCAACTGTAATTAACAATGCCAAACTGCTGACATCCCTTGCTGCAAATTCTAAATTTACGGCTGATTTGAACTACTTTATACTACTGGTGGCTTCTTTTCATAGAATACATAATAGTTTATTAGTTAGAAATGTTATCAAATAGTAATCCCACACTGCAAAGCTGCTACCAAAATCCATTTAATATATATTTCCTTAAAGTACAAAACCCTTCTCTGTTATGTAGTAGACAAAGTGTGAAGTGAAATATATTTTTGACTGGTAGAATATTGAAGCTGCATGTCATTGGCAGATAGACAAAAAAAAGTGAATTTTAGAGCCTGGATGAGTCTATGCTTGCTGTTTTATTTGACGTACATAAAAAAACACACTTTATCATGTATCATGTCTTGTATATTTTCATATGCAAATAAATATCTCAGAGAAATATCACAATGTCTTAATTATCAATAATCTTCAGTCCTAAGAACACAACATAGTCTTAAAAATGCAAACAAACTAATATGCATGCAAACACTCCCTGCCACACTCTGTACCTCACTTTCCAGGTTGATAACTTACCTGTAGACTTTTTTGCTTTTTATTCTTAATCTTATTAGCTCCTGTGAGTGAAGATGACTTTGCAATGACCCAGCATTACCACAAAACCCTGCAGGTAGCTTCAGACCCTGCTGCTACACTTTCACTGCCAACGCAGTGTTGTGAAGAATTTCCCTTTAAATGGCTTTTCACTGTGTCCTTTCATGGTATTGTGAGCTTCAGAAAGTATATGGTCTGCTGCACTCCTGACCACAACAACAACAACAAGGCTGACTTTAAGGTGGTGCTCACCATTTCCTGTGGGATTACCAGCCTTTTGCCTGGAATTTACCTGTTTGCCTTCTTCTCAGCCTGGTTGAAATTCACAAAAAATAAGCATCCTCAAAACGCCCGCCGTGCTTTACTGTTTAATTACTTCTGACCCTTATGTTACAAAAAGTACAACAGGTTTTCCCCTTGTTTTTACATTAACAGCTGCTGTTAATTGACTTCATTTGTCTAAAAAATACAGTGATTTATAAAAAGGTATTGTCATTTGTTAGATAAATGTCACCTCAATTAAAAACTCATGAAGGTGTATTTTAGGAGAATTTGTCCCCAGACCATTTGGACTGTGAGGGAACAGATCTGCAGGGGAAATGACTTTTGTACACTGGTCAACAGTCCAACATCTGTTCTTTTGAGTGTGATGGCTGGTTAAAAGTGTTCCGGCGAGCTTTTATTTCTCTTTCTCCATTTGGATATTACCGGAGTGAGTCACATCTCCACCGATGACACCATCGCTCTCACCAGCTTTTGTCACAAGGCATCAGCACTTGTTTGTTTGTTTGTTTGTTATTTTTGTTTCTGTCTTTCAGATTATCACTTTAAATTAGATGAATTGGTATTCATTGCAAATGGCATATTTGACCACATAAACATAGATGAGCAAATAAGCCATTTACTGCTGCAGCTGGACCTTCAAATCAGATTGTTGTAGACCTGCATGTCAGATATCTCAACCCTTTAAACACACTGTCAGAAAAAGAGTGGATATCAGAGCACATCTTAGACTGCAGGTAGATAATATGTTTTTGCTTTAACCACAAAATCCCCTACTTTTTTGGCCAGACCTTCCTTTTGACTCTTCCTTTTGTTCTGCACTGACCCTGCTATCCCTGTGAGACAGACTTAGATCATCCTTCTGTTTCTCATACCTGCTGACCTGTTTTTGTTTCCCACCATTTTTCTTATCCTTAACCGATTTTCTGACTTCATCAGGTTTGCTGTATGCAGGGCCTTAAGCCTCACCACTCTTTATTGCATCTGTCCTGCAATATCCCCTTGTCTGACTGTGCCAACAAGTTTTTCTCGACACTTTGATGAGTCTTAAGATTGTGTCAGCTTGTTTTTTATAGTTGCAAACATACACTTTCCCCTTTCTGAGCTGTTTTTGTCCTGTGATGTTGCAGAAATTGTTTTCTTATCTTTGAACAGGAAAGCCCTCCTTGGCATTTCCTGCCTGAGAAACTCTTGTATGTACTCAGCATTGGTTCAATTCAATTTCCTCAGGAAGTAGTGGCATCGTCTGCATATGTGCAGATTTTGCACAGCTGTCCCTGCAGGATTCCTACACTGCACCATGAAATATCTTTCATTGCCCGGTGATTACTTCTAGTGGCACAGAGAAAGAACACAGCAATATTGTACTCCCCTGACTATGGTTGGAAGCATCTGAGTTTGTCGGCCTGTCCTTCCATTTATCATCCTTGTGAAAGTGATGTCTCAGAAATGCCTTGAGGGGAACTCTTCAAAATTGACATAAACGTCCACATAGACTCCTGATTGCATCTTTTCATTCTTAAGATTGAATACAATTTCACATACATTTTGTATTAAATAAGATTACCAAGTGATTGCTTTCCTCAAAGGTCAACTTCACTGTCATATCTCAGTGCCCCGAAACACACTTTATTGTACCAAGTTTTTGTTCTAGATAACTTGATTACATCTGGTTGTTCTTTTATTTTTATCGTTTGAAGAAACTCAACTCAATTCTCACTCTACCACTTATGTTCATTCTGGTGTTGCGAGAAGTGTCTACTTTGTGTAGAAAGAGACAAACATGTTCTTTTGCATCATGTTAAATTTATGGTTAAATGGAGACCACAGTAACAGTATTTTGTTGGAAGTACTGAAAAATATAATCTGTCACTTGTGTGTAGCAGACACATACAACCTTAAGGCAGTAATAGTTTTTGATGTGAAATGTTTTAACATATCCATGTTTAAAGTTGGATTTAATCTTTATGTTTTGGTTGTTTTTATTACTATATTTCTACTGCTATATTGTATATTTTGGAGCAACTGTAACAATCGAATTTCCCTCTGGGATTAATAAAGTATTTCTGATTCTGATTCTGATTCTGATGTGAATGTTTGAAAAGCATGCCTTGTATGTTGTTTATGAAAGGATGCGACTAAACTAGACAATAAAATTCTATTCCTCAGTATATTATAGGGCCCGATATCGATGGGAGACAAAACAATCCAATACCGATATATTGGCCAATATCTTTCCTAGCTCTATGTTGGATGGATGGATGGATATGCACATTTATTGTGTTGATCCTTCAAATGCAGTTATCAAACACTTGTGGAAGAGATATATCATGAAGAAAAGACTGTTCCTCAACTGGAAAGTAAAGTGCATCACTGATTGACACTCTGGAGCATGATAATGCTTGTTGTAATCCATATAGCGCCCTCTGCTGGTGACAGTGAGAAATAGGACTGCTGTGTAAAAAAATGAAACTCAAATGAAATGCTTTTTGACTGGTAAATATATCTAGTAATATCTGTGCATATCTGTGATAAAAGCAGCCTGATCTTATTGGCCGATTAATAAGTCAAGCTTCTAGGATTCGGTATTCTTCCATGCGAACTTGATCCTCCAAACTGTTGCTTATATATTAAGTTCTGTCGGAGGCACTGTTTTAAAAAACTAGGCCTGTTTTTTATTTCTCATATCATTACTCACTCTTTCCTCTCATGCTCACTCATGATGTATTGCTGTCATTCTGCAGGCCAAAGGTCAATTGAGATATCATCTGTTCTCATCTGCTAGCTGCATTCATCCAATAGCACTCCGGCACACCCTCATTGAAATCCAATCAAATTTCTGCTGTCTTTAAATTTGATTCTTTCTCTGCGTCAGACTTCATTCTTTAGTTCAATGATGCTGCTCAGGGCAGACAGCCTTCAATTATATTATCTCCATTTGATTAAAAGCAAAACATATTTGTGAAGAGATTTAATTAGTACATCATAAATATTTATTTGTATTTCCTTCACTTGTGTCTCCTGATTGAAACACTCTCATGTTATTAGGTGTAGATTGGTTTAAGTACTTTCAAGTGTGACTTTTTCTCTTGTTTTTTTACTTAGCAGTCTGTAACTCCAAATGGTTCATGAAGATAATTAAACTCTGTTTCCTACTGTGTATCAGAGTAAGTGCTCCGTCTCACTGCTTTGTTGCTTTCAAACTGTTAATTATCCTTCTTTGCTTAAACAAACATTGAATCAACGTTGTGGAATTTAATTTTACATGAAAGGCAATGAATACAAGCCAAAAGCTAATGTGACAAACTCTCTATTCAGAATATACATATAGATTATATTATGTCTATAGCTAGTCTTCTGAAATCATTTATTAGCTTTCAGTGATAAAAGTTTAAAGTACATCATTTAGGGAAACTCTTAAGGTAAGATTAACACTGCACTCCAGCATGTACAAAGTGTAAAAAGTGTAAATGAGTTTTACAGTTTGGGTATTTACTCCATGTATGTGCTTGTGTTGAATGCTTTCATTTTCATCTTTATTTTTCAACACACACACACACACACACACACACACACACACACACACACACACACACACACACACACACACACACACACACACACACACACACACACACACACACACACACACACACACACACACACACACACACCACAAAGTGGAAGAAATGTTACTCTATTGCTTTGCCATGTTGATCTTTTAAAACCATTTTTTCAATAAATATTTGTGATTCATGAGGAAGTTGTAAAAAGAGAAGTAAAATGGATTTTACATTTTGCACTTAAGGAGCTGAATACAATACAATAGGATGTCCCCTAATGTAATTTACATGCAAATAAGACTATCCTTGAGAATATCATCTTCTCTTTGACAAGCATCTCATGGTGTACCTACATATCAGTTTAGTGTGACTTTGTAAACAGTGCCTGCGTGTGCTTGTTTGTGTATGTGTCAGCATTTTCTACAACCTGTGCACCAAGCAGCAGGTGATTTCTAACACCTGGCACCAGTTGAAGCCAAAGGGCGGCAACCCCCGCTGGCCCTCCATGTGTTCTGCACAAGCATCCAAAGGCTTCCACCACCAACACACACGCACGCACACCTGTCTCTGACTGGGCAGGGCCAGTTGTACAGGAACAAATACCAAAGCTGCCAGACGGAGTGGAGTTGGATTGGATCTATACCAGCTGACAGTTCCCCCCAACAGAGAGATCACCAACACATAGGATGTCTGCATGAGGGAGAGCTGCTGCTCCTGCACTCATTAGACTTCCATCAATCACTTATTGTCCAAATTGTTTTCACTTTCCCCATTTCGTTAACGTTTTTTCGGTTTGTTTATGGGCACTACCCTCAAAGAACACGCTGCTCAAATTGCATTGTCACATGTTATTTGTCAAACATTTAGGTACTTGAACACATCTCTAAGGCTGAGCTCTGACTGCAGGAGTTTAAAAATCATGACTGATTTAAAAATCTGATTGCATCATGCACATCAGGAGAACCGTAAAAGATACTCTGTCCTAAGACAGTCTCAAACATGCACACACACAACAGGAAACACAATCATGGTACATCAGTAACTACAGGATATAACCGAGGTGTGTTTGCAGAAGGAAGCGCCGAACAATCTCAGGTGATCTTTAAAGATCTCATGTGGAAGCAGTTGCGAACAAATGAAGACTGACTTCGATCTGCTGTATGAACACTTGGAATTCAAGACACTAAGCAAAATCTTAAAACCTTAATGACAAACTCTTCGAGATGATGCAGTAAACAGTTTTTCTGTTCTTCAGGGGAACAGGTGGTGATGTTGTACCTATGGGGGTTAATCATCAAAAGAAGCATACTAGTTTTAGCCTCCAGGCTACAATGTTTACTGTTTCTTTGAAAAACCGCCCGCAGCTCCGTCTCCATGACTCCTTCTCGCTCATTGGTTGATGTGGTCTTGCTCGAAAAATACTTTTTTGATAATCCAGATTTTTAATCCTGGCTGTAAAGTGCGTTTAATATCATAAGGGAAGCCATTAGGGGTTTTAGAGGCATTCCGAAGGCTTAAAGACCGGATTTGTAAACCAAACAAGTCAGAAGAAGAGAAATCTGAAATCGACTTGATCCAGTCTGGGTCTTATCTAAGACTCTTGCAGATGCTTCCCATTTAAACTCAGTAAAGTAAACAGTCTGTAGTGGAAATCCAGCAAAAATTAAGGTGAGGCAAAAGAAAACATTGGATCCCATGCTCATATGGACACATCAATACGATTAACTTCTGATAAGTGTAACAAAACCACAGGTAATTTAACTCAAAAGCACGACTCAAAACACAGTCTTTGGTTAGGGGAAAAAAACAGTCTTTACTTCTTACAAGCAGACAGAATCCAAGAGGACACAAAAGGCTTGTACGCTTCACACAGGGGTCAAAGACGAACTGGCACAGAAGTAAGGGAAGCCACAGACTAAATACTAAGGTGAGGGGGAAGACAACGAGATGCAGCTGGGAACAATCAGGGCGGGGCAGACAATCACACAGGTGGGAAACACATGAGGGCAGGAAGTGAAGGATCTGAAATGAGAGGAGAGGTTAGTGACCCAAAACAGGAAATAATACAAGTAGAAATTAAAACATAACCTAAGACACGGAGCTGGACATGACAATAAGGGCCAGTAAGGACCTGTGACTACATTCAGGATTTTTTTCTCTTATCCAAATCCTTACTGTTTCCAGGTGTTTTGCCCTTTCTGCCTTACTTGCTTACCTTTTCACTTTTTTCATTCTCCCCACCATCTTTGTTCTTCTCGCTCTGTCAGTTGCAGGGGTCGATAGGCCACGTCTCCCCTGAGGCCTCTACACGCTCATATCAATCTAGTTATTAATACCACAGTTGATGGAGATGTGCTGGGAGGAGAAATTGATTATTCTCCCCCTCTCGTCTCTCTCACTCGGTCTCTGATGAGAGAGGAGCACAACCAAAACCATCCAGAGCAGAGTTTCATAGAAATAGGGCTGCCAGTATACACAAACTGAAGTTGTGAATGTCGCCTTTTTCTGCAACTAAGAGTTGCAAAATAAAAACATTACAGGGCATTTTAACAGATACTTGCACTGTGTATGTGTGCAAAAATTCATTGTACAAAAATATGTGTTTTATTATTTGGAACTTTCCACAAGCAGAGCATGATTTCAAATAATATACTTTTTGGAATCCTGATTAACGGTATGACATCACTGGGGTAACATTAAGTCAAACCTGTTGACTTTTGTTGCACTGACTTGACATTGGACTGTGTTGTCCTTCTGACTACCCTTTGAATCTTCAATCCATGTACTCTCATCCTCATCATAAAGTATTGGCAGTTTTTTCTCATCAAGTAGCAAAAAGATTGCCATCCTGTAGTGTGTCTGAAGACCATGCACACATGTAGACGTTGTTGCTGAGACATTATTCATTATACGAGTAGACAAACCAAGTTATTGTGTTAAATAAACAAACTACATTTTTAAGTGTACAATCGTCATTTAAATTTATGACATGGATGTTGAAGCGAAGGCCACTGAGTACTCTGCACAACATGAGAGGTGTTCGATTTGCTGTGATGCACCTCCTGAATCACCTTGAGAGAGGAGCAGGGAAGATGTTGAATGTAGAGGAAGTTGTATATTTGTGTGTGTCTGTGTGTGTGTGTGTGTGTTTTAGCAGCTTAATCCTACCCTTGCTTTCCTCAGCTTTTCTCATGGCCCTTGGACAGAGCAGGAATAGGTGATGAGCTTACAATGCGGGAGCCACAGGAAACATTCATTGGTAATCCAACAGAAGTATTGGTGCGGAACCTCTCCTGAATCACAATATTGCACCCAAAAGTGATTTTGCTCTGCAGTTCTGAGATTAGATAGGAGGGGCGGTGTATAAAACTGGAATTCAGGATTTTTTTATGCACTGATACATCCATTTTGAAATGTATTGCCAGTTATATATATATGTGTGTGTGTGTGTGTGTGTGTGTGTGTGTGTGTGTGTGTGTGTGAAAAGGAGTGGTTTGGAGTGATGGGGAGAGACAGAGATCGAGGAAGAGAGATGCTGCAATGGTGCGTGGCAGGCGGGTTATTACAATAATGAGGATGGATGTGTTTATCATGAGTTGTGTATCCCATTCCAATCCTTCCCTCCTCCTCTTCCTCCCTCCGTACCTCCTTTTCACTCTGTGGCTCACTTGAGTAGCTCCGTCTGCGTCCTACATCTGGCAGACCGCGACCTCATCTCGACGCTCCTGCTTCGCTGTTACAGCTTGTCTCAGGAGGAAGGAGAGCTTGTGTGTTTGTGTGTGTGTGTGTGTGTGTGTGTGTGTACTTGTCATCCTCCTCTGCTTCCACCAGCCGACGCCACCCTTCCACCTTTGTGGCTAAGGCCAGGTGTAGCTATGGGGGGTAATGGGGTATGGAATTTTTCGGGCAGGAGAAAAAGAGCCACGCCACGATTCAGCGGTTTCTCTGACAGGGCCCCTGGCAGTAACCCTCCTTCGCCTCTCCCAGACTCCCCCCTATTTTCCTATTGTTTTAAGCCTCTCTCGTCTGAGAGGCGAGAGGAATCCAATTTTCAGGGCACCTTTTTTCACGCGTCCTTGTGCACATCCATCCATCTGTCCATCCACTTCTGATTCCCAGGCCACAAGCTTTCCTCTGCAGGTCACTGCATCTGTGGAAGATTAAGATACTTGAGTGATGATAACACACCCAGAAATACCCCTTGCAAATGATGGAAGTTGTTTAAAGGTGCCAAACTTTCAATCTGGTGCAATAGAAACTTTCTTTTCTTCTTTTGGGGAAAAAGTAGGAGGGTGGGAAAGTAAATTGTGAAACCTTTAATTTAAAAAGTTATTCAGAAGTATCACTTTTCCAGATTTGTTTCATTCTTCAATGAAGATCAAACGCATCAATCCACTAAGTCATGCTCAGAAATAAAATGCTGCAGTGGATGTGCCTCGCAGATTGAACAATTGCACAAATTTGAAGCATGAGTGGCCCAACCAGCATTCTGATTTGTAAAAGAAGGGGGGAATATGAAAGGAGAAGGATACTTTAATCACAATGACGCGTACAGACACATCAGCTGCCCTAAATAAATCATGAAATAGAGTGACACTAAATCAAAGTGATTATCTGGTCAACAGATCAATACTGTGCAAGTGCCCTGTCACTCATTATCCCCCTGTCTCTCTCATGCGCATCTTGAAGCATCACATAAGAGAAGCTGTATTGACACAGCCATGTGGTATTGAACTGCCTCAGTTTGGTAAAACATGTGTAGATTATCTTGCGATTGATATTATCCTTTTTCATTTGGAAATGTCTTTTCCAAAGAAGGTCTGCAGAGGAAACATAGCTCACAACCTAACCAATAGAGACAAATTCCTGTCGACCAGTCAGGGTCAGACACATTTTTCTCATCGGATGTTGGATGGCTAAGGCTACTTGTTTGGTCAGTCAGCTCAGTGATGCAACCTGAAAAGATGTTTTGAAGCAGAGCGGTGGTGTTTGCTGTATTAGGAATGCTAGTCCAACCTAACTTTCAGCCAGACATGGGCTAAGCTAAGGCAGGCATTAAGCTTCCTGGCAGCTATTACACACCCACCTGTCAGTCGGACCCTTATTATTTAAATGGATGCACAAATCATAGCCTTCATATCACTCAACTAGATCAGTTAAAAATTTTTTTTTAATGAAACAGACTTTAATTCAGCTGTAAAAATTGATTCATGGTACCTATAGTGGGTATCCCTGGTTTTGGGCGCAAGCCTCAAGTGGACGGACGAGGAACTGCACTCAAACAAAATGAGACACTTCAACACTGGTAGTTGTCACTTAGTCAGGCTCAAATCTACTTCTTCTCACGTAAAGTGGCTTCCAGAGGCTATATTGTCTTTAGTCGATGGCTTAAGGCTTTTAAGATTGATTTCCTTCATACCGGTTGATCAACACAATCTAAGTCTAATTTAATTTTGAGTAAAACCCTAAAAGTTTGCTTCAAATTCCCTTGGCTGTTGAACGGAAACACGGCTGACATTTTGTTTATTGTCAAACTTTTTCTTTGTCTCTCATGTTCATTTAATCTTAACCCCTCTGCCGCCTCTTTGCAGATCAATTGAGTCAGCTTCATTGGCTTGCAAATAAACATTTGCTTAATGACACCGAAATAACTGCGAAAGGCATGGTTTCTAATGAGTAATTGATCTCTTTCTTTGACCTTCTTGTCCTCTGCTTATACACAGTTGGCATTCGATGGCTGTGTGAGGCATGGCTGCACTCACTAAACTTCTGTAGCTTCACAATCAGAATGACTGGAGCCTCTCAGTGTCACAAAAAGTTCATGATAAAAACTTGGCTCCTCTCAACTCTCTCTGACTTTTCATTTGCTTTTTTTATGACTGAACATGATAGTTACTGGGCGTGTGAGTGTTATTGGAGTAAGCATATGTGTGTGTTTTCTGTGTTATTTTCCCAGAAATGGCCCCCTCATTCCTGGAAATGAGCACAGCCAACCAAAGAGGCGCTGAAGTGCTAATCAGCGCCTGTGTGATTGGCTTTGGGTAATCGCTACAGAAAATTGCTATGCTGTTTTGATGAGTCAAGAACTGACATGCCCATGAATGAGTTGCCTCAGATATGAGTGAGAGCGATTCGTGCTCTTGTGCAGTTAAAAAAATAAAATAAAATTTAAAAAATCCATTTGAACACAGTTTTCAAACTTCTTTACAGTTCTTAAATAATCCATCTGAAATAAGTGGATAATCTCCCAGTGAGACGAAATGATGCTCCTCATTTAGACTCACTTTGAGATATTTCTTATGGCTTTCATTAAAGGAACATCTTCTCATCAAAGTGATGCCTAATGGCCTGCATAATTTAAGTAGAGATCACTTGAAAATATCTGAGAAAATGTTTATTAGAGTGATAACTTACTTCTCAACTTTAAATAAACCGCTCTCTCCCCCTTTTCTATGAAGTGTTTCATTTTGCTGAATTATTTATGGTTATTTATTAAAAACATTTTAGTGTGGCAACATGAAAATTCATGTCCAAATAAAAATGGTCAATGACGGCAATGCCAGCAGCTCTAAAAGAGTGTACAAATTAAAAGTCTTATCATCAGTAGTTGGGTCTCGATTGGGTCCCAGATCTGTTTCTGATAACCAGTTGTCCCATTAAAGACGACGAATGAGAGAAATGGTAAAGTGCTGTATGTAACTTATAGAGCTGGAAAAAATTACAAAATTAAAATAAAGTATGCAGGTTTTGAAAAACAAGAAAGAAAGGATGTTAGGTGTGTTATGTAAGTCCTACTCATTTCAAACATTTCACAGTAAAACACTCGTCAGTGTGATGATGTATAACACATGATAAATGCTTTAAACAGTAGAACGACATTTTTTTCTGTCTTTATTAGGACCCAACATATTAAGCATCTAAGGTTTCTCTACTAACCCTTATTCAATGGGTCCAGTCTGCAATGCCTCTGGCTCAGTTTATATCAGATATCAGATCAAATTTCCCAGATCCGTTAGGGTAAGGGTTGGTCCTTTGATACATGAAGATCTCTTATTATTTATTCACAGCAGTGCATGCACAAAATGTCAAAGCTGCAAATGTAGAAAGTAGAGCTGAGATGAATGGAAAATAAAGCACTAAAGAAGTATTAGTATGTTATTGTGTTGAAGTTCAAATTTTGAACAAAATTCAACCATTTTAAGTGTCTGTAGAAAATGTATTGGGGCCTAGATCACTTTTCCACTCCTTGAACCACGATGTTGACTCATGGACCATGAACCAATTTGCATTAACATTTCTTTTTAAACTTGTATTACTCCTGTATCCATGCAGTCAATCATGAATGCTTCATTTGTATGGACAGGAGGCGGACATGGTGCACTGCTAGGCTTATGAAACCTCGAGAAATCCGAATAAAAGCTAATGTGTCCTACCTCAAAAAGACACTTTTTTTGTCCCTGAGTGAGAGAAGTTGAATCTCCAAAAGTCTATAGCTTAGATATAAGTGAGCCTGCTGTGCCTGCAGCTAACAAGTGCTGCCTCTCAGAGTCTTTTGCTGTCATGCCATGATGCACCATGTAATCTTCCCCTCGGACTATTTGAGTTATTGTGATATTTGACTGTCACGGCTGACAGAGAAGGTTGGCCTCCTCAGGGCCATGACAAGTGATGTAGGATAAATCAGCTGCATGTCAGCTGCAGCCTACACCAGGGGAAGTCTGGCTCATGCAGAATGCAGCAAACTCAGCAGCTCCCCTCTCTGTCACGCAAGGTTTGCTTAATGATTTTTACTCTTTGCTCAACAGTTTGTCGATAGTAGAGAATAACATAAAGCTCACTTGCAACCTGACACAAAAATGAACTATAGGCTGCGTGGTTTAAGTTTACAGATGATCTAAAATGATTATGTCCCTGTGTTTATCTGGATGTCAGCACTTCACAGGGCCCTGTTTGCTGTTTGACAGCTGACAGTTAATGTTCTTTTGGTGTAATAAAGAGACAAGATCTCAGCAGTGAGTGGACAAATGCAGAGCAGAGAAGAAGGCTTTAGACAAAGGCAAGAATCTGACATAATGAATATAAATGCACCTTAACTTGAACATAATATCTCACCTCATAATCAATCAATCATTATTTGTATCGCAAAGTGTTATCAAGTGTTATCTCGATACGCTTTAACAAAAGAGCATATGGGATAATATGCAGGCATGATTTCTCCTTTGTATTCCTCGCGTTCCTGTTACTTCCTTGCCGCTGAGATGGGGTCGGAGCAGGTTGTGCATGAATGAGGACGGCAAAGGTTGTCGGGACGACCACAGTCCGATGGTGGTAATGATTTGACTTGAACTCATTAATATCTGAAATAATCACCCATTACAATCCACTTATTGTCAAAAAATAAAACCCATTCAAGCACACCTTATGTACAATGGGACATAGTTTTTGTGTAAGAAACATGACTAACTGTAACATGCATCACAATGCAGATTGGTACTGTCGAGCTTTGACAAGACTTGCAACTTGTCACAAATAATTAGCATTTAGTAGAATGTGTACCTAAATAACTTGAGAGTTTTTCTGAACCACTTATATGAACCTGTATTAAAGGACATGACACTTGACCTGAAACATTTGAGACATTAAGTGAAAGACTTCAAATGTCCAATTGTCCTAAGGGACTTCAGGCCTGACCAAAACATGAACATGGGACTTGATTTAGGCTGGACATAAATTTTGGATTTAGATACAGGCCAGGAGACTTACCCTGAGACTTAACACTTCAGGTGAAACAGTTGAAGCTTGAAGTTCAAGACTTGAGCCCTTTTTTCAAACTCAGTGACATGAAATAAGACTAAAAGGATTAGAGACTTGACCTGAAAGACCTGAGACTTGTCTCTATCTTATTCCAAACAACATCAAACTGCACATCAAAGTATGGACTTTGAGACTTAAATTGGATGAGTACTGGCCCAAATTCATCTGAGATTTAACTTAAAAGATTAATGACATGCCACAAAATAGGTGAGACTCGTCTTACTTATCCAAAAAAGAACTTGAGACTTGACTTTGAAATTGACTTAAAAAGCTTGAAGACTTCACCCATATGATTTGAGGCTCCAATGGGACTTATGAACAACAACTTAAGAGAGTTGAGAATGGACTAAAGATTTAATAAAAGACAAGAAAAAACTCCAAAGCACTCTCTTTAAAGTATTTAAAAGCCTTTATTTACAAAGCATTGTCAGCCTTTATCAGGAAGTGAAACAAACAAAATGACTGCATTCCAAAGAGCACCTCGAACACACAGACTCTAGATTTGACCTGGATGTGAATTAAATCGACTTGACGATCAATACTGTGTCCTGAAATCTTTCAAACAATTCTGGTCTATATCCTGTACACTTAAATGCATATATGGCTGTCCTCACTGTTCAGTGTTTTTTTTATTATTAATAACCAAATATTACTGTAGCTGGTGACAGATTTAAAGAAGAAGAAAGAATGAAAACAATGCAGGAAAGAGGGAGTGAGGGGGAGAAAGATGTTTTTTTCTTCACTGTACGCTAATGGAAGATTGTTCCTGATCCGCTCTAATAGAATGGAGAATAGAGAAATATCGATCATACCAGTTTCTGAAAAATGCCATTGTCACACTCTCATCCCCTCCTCCACACCTTCCTTCTTTCATCTTTCCTCATCTTCATCATTGTCTGCATGTGTGTGTGCGCACAGATTTTTCTATCTCTGACTGATAACAGTAACCATGTAGGCCGGGTATTGGAGGGAGAAGATGATTTAATTTCATTCTGGATCAGTTGACGCAGGAGTCTGGTTAAAAAAAAAAAAAAAAAAAAAAAATCTCAAGGCCGATGATGGTCAATGGAGCAGTATTTTTGGAGGGAAATTGATTTATACATTTTTAACCAGACAGTGATGAAAAAACATTATGTATCAAATTTTAGAGGGTGAGGACGCCCTCTGATGCACCACGTCATTACCCCTCCCTGTGTGTGTGTGTGTGTGTGTGTGTGTGTGTGTGTGTGTGTGTGTGTGTGTGTGTGTGTGTGTGTGTGTTTGTATGTGTGTGGCACGTAATAGAGAGTAATAGCCCACCCTGTGGAGAATTGCCCTAGCTGTCGCAGGATGATGACAGATGAAACTTCATGTCCCCTGATGATGATGATGATGACACTAATGCGTTCACAGTCCGTTTCCCTCACACTGATCTCCACATGACTGAATTAAGGAGAAGAAACAAGTGTGTGTGTGTGTGTGTGTGTGTGTTTCAGCTATTAAAATCAGAGAGGGAAGATGTGCAAAAAGAGAGTGAGAGGTCAATAACAGCCAAACATTCAAATATGAATGCATGCCTCTAGTCACGCTCTTTCTCCTCTTCTTACTTTTTTCTCTAACTTCTATCCATCTTTTCTCAGACTTCAGAGCTTAGCTTTCTCGACCCAACTTCCTTCTCTCGCTCGCTCTCTTACTTTCTCATCAGTAGGGAGGGATTAGCGGTCATTAGCTTGGGACTCTGATATAATGAGGCTCATCTTTTCCCACATGGAGGACAGTCTTAGAGAATGGTCTGCCCAGGAGTGAACACATTCACCCCTACTCACATTCAGCGTTCTGGACACCCCTGAGGTAAATGGACGCTGGTACACAAATATAAACTTGCCAGCGGATATCAACACAAGGCCATATGTTGTAGGGTGAATAGATAGTAGTGTACAGGAACTGACGTAACTTCTTGTCTTAAAAATGAAGCCATTTTTTGACTGGCCAGAAGGGGGCCACTGCACTGCTAAAAAAATAAAACTGTATGAAACCAAGTTGACTGGCGTTGCTGGAGCTTAGTTGGAGGAGCCCCATATATAGAGAGACCACTTTGACATAACAGCAGCAGCTTCAATTCCAGGCCTCAGCTATTTGACCCAACTCCTTTTTCTGCACATTTCCTATCTCTCTACAACTGTCTAATCAATAGGCAATAAAAAATCATCTTGAAAAAAATGTGTATGAAACCAGATCTAAAAATGACCTTATTCCTCAGGTAATTTATTAAATCAGTAAATATTTTCCCAATGATTATAATAGATCAAACACATAAATTTGGTTAAAGCAAGATCTAACATGTGTAAACAGATAGTCATTGATTAATCTAGATTTTATATTACAGATTCTGCACACACAGGCCATGACAAACAAAAGCACCCCTCAATCAGGCACCCTCACGCCTCTGACTGTGAAATTTATTTTCTCGATATTTCTACCACGTCTTCCTTCGGTTCCTTCTTTTCCTGTCTGAGCCAGAGCTGTAGGTGTGTGTCAGAAGTCTTTTTAGCAGCGCCCATGCTTCCGGCTGAGAGCTCTATCTCCTGTGAGAGCTACCTCTCTGAACACGACAGATAAGGCCTCCTCAATGCCACAGCCTGTGCCATAAGCTATCAAAGCGACACGCGCACACACACACACACACACACACACACACACACACACACTCGCACACACACACAAGCATGCACACAAGCATGCACAACGCCCACATGCATTTGTGGAAAGAGCTGGTGACACGCACAGCTTGATACCTATAAACTGTGGTGGTTAAACACACATACTGCTGGGTTATGACACACAAACAGAACCTTGACGTAAATGAATACATTCAGAAACATCCACGCCTACTGCTGTATTCCAACATGCACCAACACAAGCATTTAGAGCTTTATCCCTCTGAAAACATCATGTAGCTTAACTCACATGGCCTGAACAACCAAGAGGTGGGTGTGAGAAAAACCAGTCCTACCAGATGGCAACTATGTGTGTTTGTGCAAATGTGTCCGACTTTGAAATGTAAATTGTGTCAGTGGATGCGCTGCCAGGTACGTTGACAAAGTGCATGGTGGGGGAAGTGTGCCTGATGTTTCTGTGTGCGATGAGCCACTTAAGTAGGTCCCTGTACACACAGACGAGAGTTTGCAGCTGGTAAAGACACAGCAAGCTTTGGACTGAAGGAGCTTTATAAACAGCCAAAGGCAACGTAGCTCTATTTTGGCTTCTTTTTTTTTTTTCTTTTTTCAAAAGTAATAAGAGACATATTCAATGTCACTGCAGGGTCACTGCTCTCATGGAATCAAGGCAGGGGATCACAGGCACATTTGGTGTCAGACTTTCCCATGCTGTGAATATGACTCACAGCTCCATGGCTTTCACTACAGTACATATGGGGCAGGGGGTTCAAAACTTTAGCACAGTATTAGTGGAGGAATTGAATCATCCAGCATGATGTCAATGAAGGGACTTAAAAATCTTGTCTAGGCTGTGTTAGGTAGAGGGGTGAACACAAACTGCTACCCCTCAAACAGGTACAGTGGGGCAATTGAACACAGCTGTAACCATAGCAAAATTTAAAAATCATTTTATAAATTTTCTTTGCCTGAATCATTCTCAAAGAAATGTTGTTGCTACCTGGATAAGGCATTATGTGGAGCTCCCAATGATGAATAGACTATGGATAAAGGAGGGGTCCGAAATATACTGGGGTGTCCAGACATATACCTAGGGTCTGCCCCAGTATCATCATTCAGGGAATTTACAAAATGTATGTCCAATATGTAAAAGTCTATTAAGCGTCAGTGTCAATAATATTTGTGTAAGACCGTGATATTGCCCTATAAGCTAATATTAGGCCAACAAGCAAGATTTCACAGTTCTTCACCCTTCAGTGAGGTCACAGTGTACTGACATGACCCAGTAAACCTGCTAAGGCTACAATGAGTGAATGAATGAAACATTTAGTTCATGGTTTGAAGGTAAATTAATTCAAACAATGCACTTGCAGAGAAACGTTTGCAATAAAAATCTGCACGTGCCCTCGATGCAGGTCAAGTGTTCTGCTCAAACTGCAATGCAGACATCACTTGTAGATGTTGTAGCCACATACAGGCTGTAGCACGGGTTAATGGGTTGCTCTCTACCTCTATCTGGATGTAAATAAGCACAGTGGACTGATATCATGTCTTTTTAGCAGCATGGCTTGGCTCTATTTTGATCTAGAAAATGGAAATGGAAATGTATGTTGGGTCAGGTTATTCTGGCATATGGACCAGAGCAATTCTTAACCACGTTCAGCGCAGGGAGGACTGAAGGCTGGCGGTGCTAGCACTGCTAACATTAGCCACACTCTGCAAACCAAAATACATAGTAAAGCTTCTGTAGCACAAAAAAAACAACTGTTAAATTCTTTCCATTTTGTTAGTGTTTTCTTACACAAAGTTGGTTAGTTTGAATTTAAATTTATGTTTTAAATGACTAGAGAATTAGTCGTCTAAGAACATCCCTAGTTTGCAGATAGTTGAATTTCAATTTTTTTTATTATGCTGACAAAAAACAAAAAAACATAATTTGGACATCATTATGTCTGTTACATTTTAGAGATGGGAAGTTTGCCAAAGCATAACAACTATACTCTGTATGGTTGTTTTTCTTTGGATGCTGGTCTTTTTTGGGGGATTGGGTTTGGTTGTACAGCACTTTGGTCAATGTGATTTTTTTTTTTTATGTGCTTTATAAATTCACTTGACTTGGGTAAACATTTAAATGAGCACAAACATGAACATTAACAGCTGGGCTCCAGAAATAGTAAGGTGCTTTTGATTTGCTTCTTGTTTTGTGAAATTGTGTTTTATATTAAAAGTAGCTTCCATGTTCATGGTTGAATTATAATTAAAAACAAATATTTGATTCCTACAGTATATGCAAATATGTGTACCCACATTTGTCAGTGTTTTTAACAGCTATAGACACCAGAATTAATGCACATATGTAAATATGCAGTAGAAAACAGTACCTATACAATGCCTACTTGTGGTATAAAGCAAAGCTTGTAACTATGAATATGCATGAAGTCTCATTTCAAATCCTTCATTTAAGGAATATACAAGGCAGAGGGTGTAAGAGTGTTCATGTTTCATGTCACAGTCAAGCAGATTTGTTCATTTACATACAGCATGCTCTTAGATGAATAATGGAATGTAGCAGATGCCCTGAAGGTAGTTAATGTTTAATGTTTACTGTATCTTATTAATCTTATTAATCTTTTGCTGAACACATTTGGTGTGTCTGGCCAATGTCGACTCATAGAGAAACTATTTTCAGGGAAAAAAAATTAGAACACATCCCTGTATTTTACCACTTTCTATTGACTATGACTGTAAGGTATCTACAATTAAGAATGAACATGTTTACATGTTATGTTTGAGTTCTCTGTACCCCAGGCCTCCCCATAATTATCCTCATTAGCGTTGTTAAGAAGCTTGACAGTTGTGGGAACTGCGGCTTTTCTGGTGCTTTCTTAGAATTGACCTTGTCCTATTATGTTGCTTGTTAGCCTGCTGTGTGTCCTGGTCAGCTCCCTTACATGTTCATGTTGACTGGATCAATACTAATGGATACAGTGGTTGCTCCCTGTCACAGAGAATCAGCTGAAATCTATCATCGCAGATACACAACATCATGCAGAAGAACTCCTACTGCATCACATTTTTATGCTTAGATGCAAACACACGTGTATCATCTGCGTATTACAAATTAATAGCCCCTCTGACATTTTACTTTCCCTGGTAGACCTTCCTTACTGTTCAAGTAACTACAAAAGTACCCTTCACAGTATGGCATCATACTGTAAATATACTTAAAAGCTTTCTGTACTTTGATGAAACTTGCATTTTGATGGGGTTTCAGAGAAAAGGCTCTGCCTCTGCTGTGGGATCTGTTGTCTGCCAAATGCACCATCTGGAAGACAGAGCCGAAAGACTGACTGTGGGTAGGATGGGGAGAAAAAAAAATTACAGTAACAAGCTATACAGGCTTTGTGTCCAGAGATGATGCAGGGGATACAATTATTCTGAGGGACTGATGCCCGCCTGAATTATACTCCAGCATCATCTCTTTTCTGCTGCAGTGTGGAATTAGTTTCACAGAGTAATACAACTTAATTTTACAGAAGTGGTTACAGAGCTTTACAAGTCATTAAGTGTTGTATCCAACCTTAAAATCTTCATTTTTTTATTCAAAACTTGAGGAGCAAGGCCTGTGTATAGATGTTTTTTTATGTTTCAAGTTGTAGCCATCTTAAAACAAGGCCGGGGAAATGTAGTACACTAGTGTAGTATCATGATGACAAATGAGACTTTAAGAAGCACTCAAAAATGCTCATTTTCACCAAGCTTAAATAGATTTAACAACTTATGGCACATTTTTTCTGGCATACTGTATGCCAAATTAAATTACAAAACGTCTCCCTCAAAGAATAAATACAAACAGCAGTTTGTTGTGGTTTAGTGCTGGTGCTCAAGGGTGACATCTACTTGATCAAAAAGTTGCACATTCTTCCTTTAAAGGAGATAATGAATACCCAATGCTTTTGTCTTCACTTTGTGTTGTGGAGAATAAACACCTGTAGAGAAGATTTGAGGTGAAGTGAGATGAAAGGGCTGGGGAACGTGGCTGATTTTTCTGTTTTTGGTCACTGAAAAAGATCCATGTACTGATATTGATTTTTCTATAAATCTATAAACTCTACTCACTGCAAGTGCACTGTGGGAAAAAAAAGGAAGTGAACATGCTTCACCCTGTTTTATTCTTAGTTGCTTAAAACATGCAGTAAATGGTTTTGACCTAATAAAATGAAACAGAATTGATATTCAACGCCACCACTTCTTCCTCCTCTATCTACTTCTAAATAGGTTACCTCTTAGGCATTCAGACTCAGGGGAACACTGACTTCCCCATGAGTGTTTCCTCCTGCAACTTCACTGCATCTGCAAAAAAGAGACCGATGTCTGTGGGAGAGAAAGTAAAAGGGGATGGAGGGGCGACTGGAAGGGGTATTGTGTAGAAGTAGGTCAAAATGGCCGTAGCTGAACTCTTTTGGCCGGTGACAAGGAGAAGGGGTTGGACCAAAGAATGGAGCAAGTTCAGGTTCAGGGTTTTGAATTGATGAGCAGGCAAAAAGGCCAGTGATGACACAAATGGGACTCAGAGGAAAGATTCTAATTTTCACAGGTCATCTGGGGCAACTGAATAGAATATGAAGTATAAAGAGAAATAAAGTTAGTCATCCCATGAGATTGTTAGAAAAGAGATGACCAGTCATAGGATTAGATGTATTTCATCACATTTCCCGCTTTTCATTTTCAATTCCGCAAATATCTTGAGCTGATTTAAGCCGTTTCCCTCTGTTTTGTGTCTTCTGTCTCTTCTGAGAAATCATTGACGGCAACCAAAGTCCCTCAAACTAAGTCCATACTTTCTCTTTCTCCCCCAAACCCTCGTCTAAAGCCATCCTGCTGCTGTGGCTGGAGATAAGAGCCAAGACAGAACCTTTTCAATAATAATACTGAGGGACTGTGTGTGTGTGTGTGTGTGTGTGTGTGTGTGTGTGTGTGCATATGCAGCATGAATTCAACTCAATGTGCAGTAGTTAAAATGAACTGATTATTTAAATTACCATCCAGACTCATTCAAAGTTGTTATTCTTTACTTGATAATAATCTACAGTTTATGCTACCATCTTAAATACAAAAGAATTCAGTGATTGCATAACATTCTTTTTACAACTTGCACAAGTTGTAAGAAATACCATAAAGACAACTTTTCAACCAATCAGATGGTTTTCTTCAAATAATTATTTTCAGGAGCAAACAAATACAGCTCTCCACCTTTGCACAACAACAAGGATAAGAAAATACTAATTGTAGTACTTAAAACTCGCTAGGGCTGAGACAACAAAAAATCACACACTGAAACACATTCTTGCATCTATATTAGAAATCTAACAATGTGGTAAACAAGCGTCTCTTCTTGTGTTGATATACACTTAAATGATAAATGATGTCCAATCAATAGTTTTAAGATATTTTGTCTAAAAGGGGTCTTTTGCAGTGATTCTCCTAAAGAGAATTGTAAACTGAATCTGCTGCGCCAATTTCAGCTTGTATTGATCCCTACAAACAACTCACTGTACACAACCTGCTGCAACTACCGGGTGAACACAGTGAAGCACCGTGTAGCTGAAGGGGGAGAAAGTTGATGTAAACTAAAGAAATACATACCCAAAGGATAATTTTGCATTGAATTTATGATGTGATGAGAAACACAATTCCAAGTGAGTGAAAACGTTGGTTAACAAAAAGGTTTGATTTGTAAAGAAATGTTTACTTTTTGACATATGAACATTGTATGACATCGTTCACAACTCATTTCCTTTATCCCTCAGTGGTCAAAAAAGGAATACACTTAAAAGGTCACATTTCCTCCACAGGGAGATTGAGTGCTGCAGCTTACCTTTTTTTTTTTAATAACACAGAAAAGAAAAGAAACTTTTTCAGGTTCTAAACACTTCAAGATATAATACCTAAAGAAATCCAGCTTTGATGCAGTGGATCTAATCTGCCTTTATTCTAAAGCTGCAGAGTCTGTGCCACAGATATTTTGCCTTTTACCTGAGAGTATGAAAATATTCTTATAGCAAACTCAAAGTCGGGCGAACATCCTCCTCCTTGTGATTCAGAGCACCTTAAGGAGTCACCATTATGTGCTGAGGGGCAATTTGTGCGGGTTGTGATCGCTCTGCTCCCTGTGTCCACGCAGGCAGACACGCACTTTACTCAAATCCTGATTAGTGGAGTGTTCTCGAGGCACAATAGCATGGTGGGCTAATACACGCTGTCCACAACGCTCGTTCTAAATTAGAATGATTTCAAATTACACCCAAAGCCTTTTTTTCCCCCCCCGCACGCTGCAAGATTGCAGGCTGCCCTCTTTGACTGGTAATTTCCCCCCTATTCTTCCCCCAGTGCAGAGTGGCTTTGCTATAGGGAGTGATTGTTTTTTCAGGAGATGAAATCAGTTTGTGTGTTTTTTTATGTGTGTGTGTGTGTGTGTGTGTGTGTGTGTGTGTGTGTGTGTGTGAGTGTTTGAGTGCCACCATTTATCACCTACAATCGTCCTAATCAAGTCACAGCGGAGGGACTCGGGACCTCGACTGCTCTGATAGTCTCCCTGATTACTGTAACTGTATTTCAGTGGGTCATAAAGGGTTATTGAACGTGTGACACATGACTCATATGTAAAGGCGAGCTACAGTCACACACACTTGTGCATCTTTCCCTCTCTTGCTCACACCCTCATACAGCTGACCTTGTCCCTGTTTTCACATCCCAACTAGGATATTGCACTCTTCTAGAAATGCAATATGGTGCCATTACCTCCACTAATCTGCAGCTGCTTAACCAAACATACGCGCGCACTCAATCTCATGCTTCCATATGGCCCTGTCTGTATTGGAGGAGAGTTTAAAAAAAAAAATGCAATCTCAGCATATGCTGCTGCAAGAACAAGAGCTGGACGAGCTGCCTGCCTGCCTGTTTATCGATCCTCCTTCCTGCCTGTCTGTCTGCCTCTTTGAGTTTGCTGTTGTCTTCTCCATCCTCTCTTCTCCTGGTGTCCACAGGGACTAAACTCATGCAGATTGTTTATCCTGTTTAAGATGCATCAAATGCTTTGGATTTGTGTGCCTGAGTTTGTGTGTGTAATTTTCTACAGTTTTTAGCCGTCCCCTGTGGAATGCTACGTTTGCAGGTTAAAGAGAGGACATGTGAATATCAGATTAGTGGCACACTCACTCATGCAAACACAGTCACAGTCGAACACCAACACACAGACACACAGACACACAGACACACACACATACAGCCAAGACTTTAAATTCCCCAAGGCGGGGGATGTGTCATTTGTAATATGTGTGAGTGACTAGGGGGTGTGAGGAGGACAGAATCATGTTGGAAGAAGAAATGGAGGAAGGAGAAGAGAAGAGGAGTGACAGGCTGTAGTTGTCTGGCCCAAAGTAATACAGAGAGGGAAGGAAGAGGGAGAGTGGGAGGATGGAGACTGTAGCTAATTAAGGCTCTCTAATAAAAAAAAAAAAGAAAAGGGAAAAAAAGCCCTGGACATAGTGTGAAGATGTTATTAAATCATAGCCAGTGGTAAGGGAGAGCATAAAAACACTTGTGCGCACATTCAAAGCATTGCCCAGGGCCTATTGGCTAGAGTTAGATTTAAAAAGTAACTAATATGAAAAATTAATTAAGGCTCTTGCATCGTTATGGGGGGGTGGTATCTTTGAAAAGGGAAGCCAGAAGCGAACTTCCAGGTGACCCAGCTGACAAGTAGAGAGAGCCCACACATAATGGGCACGCTTTATTGCTAGATGAAATACCTGACCTGTCTAAACGGTGACACAGTTTTAGGAGCGCTGTCCTTCACTCATATTATTCCAAGATATGCAGGTGAAATTAGTTTTTCTCTGCTAGAATTTCAACAGAATTTGGTTAGAAAGCATTCACCAGTATTAGTGCTTTCACACATGCAGAACAATCCTGAAAAAAATCTGGATATTCCCAGGAGGAGCTGTATGTGTGAACATAAAAAGACACATTTTTTCCGCATTTTTGTCCGAGTGAGCTGATGTGAGAACGCAGCAGGATATTATCCGGACAATTCACCTCGAGCCAGTAGGAGAGGGTGGTGACATTTACAGTAATAGTGCTAGTCTCCTGTATTGAAGTGAATATGTGAACAGCCAGGTCAGGAGAATTTCAGGATATGTGAAAACCGCTTTAGTTGACTATTGAGGTGACAGGTTCAGAACTAGCTAAAGCCCATTGGGATTTCTCCTGATGGCTTCAACGTTGCTTGTGATGAACATAATTCTTAAACACCTAAAATGAGTGTTTGGTTTGTTCAATTTACAAGTTGGGGAATAGGCAAATTAAATCATTTTTAACCCAACTGCTTGCTCTTTGTTTTCATTTCCCTTTGCCCATTTAGTCAATAAGGGCTCTGACCTCATTCAAAAGTGAGTCGAATTGAACGCCAGAAAAGGGCTGTCAGTCCCTTTTTTTTGAGCAATGTGCAGATCGTTGTGGATTGAAGAGTCACTTTATTCTCACTGACAAAAGCAAGCTTTTATTTGACCTCTTGTCAATATGAAGGTGAAGTATATTGCACCAAAGTGTTGCAAATGAGGTAAAAAAAAAACCCAAAAAACACAAGCCTGTCTTTGGTTGACCGTGAAGAATTAGAAATGATTAGGTGGAAGTCAAAGTGTATTCAATTATTAAATACATGAGCAGTTCATAATTTATTGATTGTTTTTAGGGGGAAGAGCTGAAATGAAAGAAAAAATGATAGCTTTGAAGAATTACATGACCTACATTTTTATTTACTAAATTTAAAGGTAACAACCTGCTGTGCTTTTTTTAATCTTTAAAAATACTCCTCATACAATTTATGAATATAAATAACTTCCCAAGTATGAGGCTATTCTGGGAAAAGCAGAAAATCCTTTATTTGGAAATTGAAAAAAAATAAATGAATAATTTTCCGTCTTCTTATTTAAGACGTAAACACAAAAGCCTGTGAGTCAATAGGTGTCAAAGTCTCCTCTCAGAGTCAAACGAGAAGACGTGGGCTCCATGAGTTCTTACCATTAGGGGAACAAAAGAACAAAGCGTGGGAGGGAATAATAGCTTTTTATTGTGCAGGAACGAAGGGAAAAAAGAAGTATTTCCTCTCCCGCTCTCTGTTCTGGGTCTTAGGGCCACGGAGGCCAATGATCCAAAGAGCTGCTCTGGTATGCAGGGATAGGCCGTGCCACTTGGATCCATCGCCATAACGGTGTAGGGGAGGGATGGGGGGGGTGACTGAGGGAGTGAGCAGAGTGAGTAAGAAAGAGAGAGAGTGAGTGAGGCCAAAGGGAAGAAAGAGCAATAAAGAAAGGTCTAACACTCATCAAAAACCACACTGCTCTGGACCCGCCAGCCTGCACATACCATCATGCACACTGATTACTTGTTGATGATTTAATCCCAGTGGTGCTTGGGGTGTTATTCTCGATGGTATGAAAATGGGAACGCTCTCACATCAGCATTAGTGATTCCCATTTTCCTCTTTAAAAAAAAATGAAATTCATTCAATGATCTTCTTTTTTATTTTCTACTCTTGTGTGTATATCGCCACTGGCATGCTAACTGAATTATCCAAGCATAGCTGCAAGGCATGCTTTGGTGTTTAAAAGTCGCTATAAAGACAGCCCGTCTTTTGAACTCTAATATTACATTGGAAAGTATAATGCTTTAAGATCTAAAGTCATACTGGTGCAATCTTTTACACTTTGAAAATGGGATGGACTGTGACTGAGAGATGTAAGGACGGACATTTTGTTTAAGTTGTTTATTTACTTTGCCTCTAGTGATTAAACTCTGTGGAACTTCAAGTAAGATATCTGACATGGAAGACCTCCCTCTGTGTGCTGCATGTGTGAACAGGGGCGTTTCTCTATCTGCCGAACCAGATCCTCCATCAGTCAGAGCATTTCAAAGCTTGTGGATAGGCATGAAACAATACTGGCTGAATTATCATTACTTAGTTTGAGCCATTACATAAGGAAATATTTGTCTCTTTGAGATAAAATTCAAAAACATTATGCAGCAAACCATAATTTAAAACTCATTTAGTCCTTTAGTTTTCAAATCTTAAGCTTTCTGACTAGGGATTTTCCTGGCCACGATTTTCCCTGCCTGTCTGGTAAATGTCTTATCCTATACCAATGTATGGTTTTTGATCATTTAAATATAGTGAAAATTTAAATATACATCCACCCTTAGATAATACAAAACCAGTGTTTCCACTACCATTCATTTGGAGGGGCGGGCCATCAACGTAGTCGAAATGATTAGCATTAAAATCTATTATTCACACATAAAATATTGCTGAGTTAACCTGAAGACCTTCCTTGTGAAGGTATAATGAAATTAATAATACTATAGAACTTCAAATGGGATTTTGTATGTTGGCATAGCAACAGCTGCTGTCATTTTCAATAACTGGATGAAATTGTGTCAAATCCATCCATTCCCTCCCTTTCATCCTTTTATGACCTAATAAAATATCATACAGAGAAAGCTTTGGGAAAACTCTTCCCAAAGGAGGCTGCTGAACCGTATCTCTTTCATTCATCCCCTCATCGCTCCTGCGACTCTTCTCATTAAGCAATCGCACCACGTCGGGGTATAACAACGCTAATAGGAGCTGATGATCAATCCTAATTGGTCTCTTCAGAGTGCCTGTCCGATGTTTGAGAATGTGACCGTTAGCTGCTGCACCCTAATGAACTATTCATCTAGTACCAGCGCACACAAAGGTCAGGCCACTCATGTATTATACCAACTCCCACACAAATACACACATGTACCAAGCTAAAAGTCAACAGATATACAGTCACACACATTGAGACATGAGAATAAGAAAAGAAAAAGGAAATACATCCGTGTGAAACCCATGATCCCTTCAAAAAAGTACAATCCCTCATGCACAAAGATGCAAACTGGAATGCTCACATTTCTTTTCATTTAAACACAAACACGTAATGTAGCTGGAGTGAAATCTTGTTTGAAGAAGAGGGTTACCTGTATTTATGATGATGGGGGAAGATGTTCTTAATAAGAGACAAGAGAGAGGAAGAAGAGCTGCACACACATTGTCTGACTGCAACACAAAACCAAAACATTAATATGTGTTACAGAGCTATCAGGCATTTGTTGAATCCTCACACTGACCAACTTTCTGCTGAATGTGAACATTAACTGGTTTATATGGGCAGAACATGCTTATCACAGTGGCCAAATGCTAATCTTGAGTTCTTGAAGTTGTTTTGATCCATATGCACAGAGAATATAGTGATGATCGCACTGAGGTGCATCTTACATACAGCACGCTCATCCACCAACAGAAACACATTTATAAATACACAGAAAAATAATCCTAAAGAGAGAACTTGCTGTGAGGAAAACCATGAGGGAAACATAACATCAAAGTTAAACCTGCTGATATAGAAAAGGGAACACAGTCACGTGTCTGTGTCTAGACTGCGTGCGTGCGTGCGTGCGTGCGTGTGTGCGTCCGTCCGTCCGTGCGTCCGTGCGTGCGTGTCAGCTACTTCCCATAGGCTGAGGGCGAAGCTGTTTGTACAAACTGACTGTAGATTCATAGTTCAGTTTCCGCTTGGATGGTTAGAATAAGAATTTGGTTTAAGGGAAAGCTGTTCCCAGATCTGTGTCCACGAAGGAAGAAATCCTCCGTCTGATTCAAAACCCCCTCATAGCTCTCTCACACACAGAACCCCCCCCCCCCCCCCCCCCCCCCCACACACACACACACACACACACACACAGACACACACAGAAACACACAGTCATTTCTCAGTTAATGTAATGCTTCAGTAGGATGAGCATTAGGCACTGAGGGCATGACCAGAAAACAAGCAGCAGGTTTTCTTCTGCTGCAGAGGAGGGAGGGGAGAAGAGAGTGAGAAATATTACTTGGCATAGACAGAAGAAAGGTGAGGGCATTCTCTTGACACCATTCCTCCTCCTCTTCTCTGTCTCTCTGACCTCCCTTTCTTTCTAATCCTCATTTTCATTTCCATCATCCTGGATGTAACAGCCACCTCTCTAACCTCTCTCTCTCTCTCTCTTCTTCCTTCTCCCCTCCTGCCCCCCTTCCGTTCACCCCCTCTTCTCTCCCCTTCCCAATCTCTATTACTGTGTTATCTTCCTCATTCCCTCTTCCTCTTCCTCTTCCTCCCCCTGCCTCTACTACCAAATCAACACCCACCATCCCCATTAGCGTCCCTCTTTCTGGCCTTCAGTGTTTGAGGTTGTGAAGAGAGCAGGGGTAAGAACTTCCACACAGAGGGTTAAACAAAGAGCTACTTCAACAAGTGCTCATCTCAGTCCTTTCAAAACAATCTAAACAGTACTGCAATCTGGGTTGTGTGCCTGTGAACAGCATCTTTAAGCAAAAAAAAAACATTTCAGTCAAACCTAAATGAAGTAAATTTGTTGCTATAGCTGCAGTACATTATTTATACAACTAGTGCATGCAATCAAAAGTTAATTCATAGGTTTTAATATTTCTTACATGGAAATGTATCATTTTTGAATGAAACAAAGTCTTTGCAGTAACATGCACTCATTAGATGAAATAATTGGTACAGACAGTCCCACTGCAGAGTATAAATGTTCCCTCTTAGATAGGTAGATCTCCCTCAAGCATACACATCTCCTCTTTGCATATCTGAGAAGCTCTTGTGAGGAGTTTTAGTAGGGATGCAGCGATGTGTACAGCAGCACGTATGTGAGCTGTGCATCAGCCCTGTGCATTTTGCCAGGCGGAAGCCAACATAGCATTGAAAAAGCTAACAACAAAGGCTAAGCAGTTTGGATATATTTCACACATGTATGCCAACAACAAATACAAACAAACCGACTGGGTTTGTTTTTATTTATTGCACCAAAGTCATTTTCACAAAATTGGGAAAACCAGATGCTGCCTAACACAAATGATTCCCAGTCTTATCCTCACAGTGAGGAATATAGGGGATTCATTTAACACAGGTATAGGATTGGATCTGTATTAATACTGGCAGATACCCATGTCCCAGGTATCTGATCGGTATTTCTTCATTATCATTTCAACAAACAAAGTACACAGAGTGAGATGAAATTATGTTCCTCTAGGACCGTGATGCTAATAGGGATATGAGATAAAGTGCCATGCTAGTTTTTAGCTGGTAATGAACCTGGATGAGTTTAATGCTTATGCAACCATGTAACCTTTAAAAACACATGAGACCATCAGGAGAAAATGTATTATTTCTTTCTCCTGCATTATTTTATATGCCTGGCACAAGGGTCTGAAATGAACATCATCCAAGCGTCAACTGGAGGCAGATTTTCTATTTGGCGAGTAAATCTCAGATGTCTATCTGCCACCTGGCGGGTAAATATTTGTACCAAAATAGTCAGGCAATTAAAAAAAGTTTTTTGAGTTTTTTCCACAATTTGGTGTAGCCGATACGTCCTTCTCCTTCTCCTTCTCCTTCTCCTTCTCCTTCCCCTTCTCCTTCTCCTTCTCCTTCTCCTTCTCCTTCCCCTTCCCCTTCTCCTTCTCCTTCTCCTTCCCCTTCCCCTTCCCCTTCTCCTTCTCCTTCTCCTTCCCCTTCCCCTTCCCCTTCTCCTTCTCCTTCTCCTTTGCTTGTCTGTATGTCATGATTACATGGGTGTGGGCTGACACACACATACAAACACTGAGGCACACACAGGAACACCAGCCATCAAACGCCACTGTTTACTTTACAGGACATCAGCTAGACTGCCCTGCTAGACCAATCTGCTGCTGGCCATATAGGCTAACTTAACAGCTAGTATGTGCTGATATTTACTACTAATTGGCCAACCCTCCAAATGATTTATTCATTTATTTCATTTGTCCAGTAAAAATACCTTGGTTGGGATTTTTTTTTCATCTACTCAACACCTTCGCTGGTGACTCAGTAGGTTAATTTGGACCCTGCCTGTCACCTCTTCCACAAGCATGTCAGGTAGAGTGATTGACAGCCTTGTTAAAACAGCCTTTTTTAATAGTGAGTAGAATATAAATGGAAATTAAATGAGGATACTTTTTGTCAGAAAACACTTTGCTGACCCTGTTTCATACAAGTTTACAAAGAGATCAATTGACTAGCTTTGTCCTCAGTGGGCGCCAAAATCAACACCATCCCAGAAAATTTCTCACAGTAGCTTCAAAAAACAAAAAAATTAAAATTTAGTTTAAAGAAATATTATGGTCCAAAAAACCTACATGGTAAACTTGGATTCATTTTTTTTGTTTTTTAAATGACAGGAAACTGAAGTGCACACTGGGGTTGTTGGTGTAGATGTATGGTCCTCTCGGTAATCAGTAATGTAGGATTGTGTGTGTGTCTGTGTGTGTATGTGTGTTAGCGCACACAAAAGACATAAGGAGAAAGGAAAGAACAAAGAGCACTTGTAGGCGTCCTTGTGCACGCACTTCACCAATAGCTACAGTAATCAATACAGGAAGGAGTCAACACACATATTCATGCATTGTAAGCTCTGATAGAGAAAGCAGGCTGTGCAGATATCATTTTGATATATTTGTAGCATGCTCAGGAGAACACATTAATGCAGTACATGGACGAACACAAAAACCACCTCATAGTCGCATCCTCAGGCTAGGCCTTTTTTCTCCTTCCCTCTGTCCTTTGTTTATCAATATCTACAGCACTGTGAAGCTAGCGTCCCCCTCTTTTCATTATCTCTCTATTTATTAATAGTATAGCCTACCTGGAGTTCTGTTGTGTTCTTTGTTCTCTGTGATGGGACTCTCAGGAGAGTGTAAATCAAATACAAATAGAGTAGATGCAATTCATAAAAGAGATATTTTCTCTCCTTTATGCCGCATGTTGGTGCCTGTTTGTTTGCACTTGAAATACAAAGAAGACATCTTCTTAAAGCCCTCAATCTTTACAGGAAATGTAAATGAGAATTACAGGAGTGAGTGAATGACTTTCTAGCACAGGCATCCTTGTGCGCGTCGGCACCATAGTCGGCACTCAAAGAAAAACAGAGAGACAGATATACAAATATTGAATAAAAAACAGAATAAAAATGAATACTTTGTCATAATAAAATCATCATGACTGACAGTGAGACAAAATCCAACAGTGATGTGTATATAAAGAACACTCTCCTCTTTTTCACTCAATCTCTTTTTTAGTGTGTGTGTTTCCTGCTTCTCCCTCTTTCTTTTCTGTCCATCTGTTCCATCTTTTGCTTGGATCTTCCTGTCCTCCATCTCACTGTCCCTTCTTTAGGGTTAAAAGTCAAACTTTGTCCAAGCGTAGTTGGTTTCTCTGGCCAAAAGGTAAATACATATTTGATTTAGCCAAACTGCTTCCAAAGGTAATGCAATCAAACAAAGTGTCTTGCTGACGGTAGGCTAAAGGTGAGCGCTGAAACATTTCTAAATATAGCATACACTTACATTGTCATTGATTTTTTGTTTGGTTTTCCTTAAAATGAGCTCATTTATGTGGTACCAATGGTCTATAGTAATTGCCTGGCTTCTCAATAAAGTGGCAAAGCTGACCAGCATCTCCTGTGGGTGATGCACTTACTATTGAAAAGTATCTCAAACAACCCCCTTTAAAAATACCGTACTATCCCTTTAAATCCTTTGAAATATCTAGAAGAGATGATCCTGCAGATTAAAGTGTCTCTGTATCCAAAGGCGCTATTAATCTGAAAATGCCTTTTCAATTTGCAGAAAGACATTGGATACCATTACATAGGCTGTAGTAGGCTGACGTCAAGTACACTTGAACATGGATTGTGGTATGAAGGGAATGGAGCATGGAGGGATCTGTCCATGCATATAAATGGTGCAAAATCATCCTTGCTCTTGCAACATTATTCATGTATTTAAAATCTGCTTAAAATGAATTAGCTAGAGGTTATTTTCTCTAAGACTTTGGTTGCCGAATCCACATCCCCTTTTATCCCAAATCCCATAATTAACTACAACATTTAAAAACTGAGTTTAAGGAACATTTTTGTTAGTTACTATACTGTTTATTTTCATTCTATTTTATCATTAATATCTCTGCAATAAAATATGTTTCTTAAAAAGTTCTCTTTACTCATTTCAAATTCTTTGCAGATGCTTTTTAAAGAAATAATGAGATACATTTCTTAGAATTGAATGACAATTCAAATCACTTGACCTTTAAGGTCTATCAGATTTTTATTAAACATTTAGTCAAATTGCAAACATTTGCATTGATGACTTCTGCCTAAGTGCGAATGCTTGAAAGCATCTTTTGACATTTAACAAGCACTTTGAAATAAAACCGCACCCATACTTAAAGGAATAGATTTGATGCATAGTCAAGGCTACTGTACATGTTTTTATTTCTTCATTAAAAAAAAACTTGATTGGCATCAGCAGCGCTTGCAGTCAGTTATTGTCACCTAAAAGGGTTAGTGTTTCTGCAAGGAACAACCTGTTCAGAAGTCTACCTGTGTAAAAGAGTTCACAGCATCTAATCACTGTGATTAGAAGAAATAATCCACTTCTTAAAGAACAAATCACTTCCATTCATTTGTAGATTAATTTTTTTCCCCCAATTACAGCTGCAACCTTCCCGGTTTTACAGTCTAGAGTAAGTAAGTGACATGCCCCCCTGCACACGTGATGATGATTTTTCTGTGATATTTATGGTTTTCTTGGTCTTGGTCTCGCTGTCCCTTGGTTTGGTCTTGACTTGGTCTTGTCTTGGTCTCGGAGCACTCTGGTCTCAGGTATGTCTTGGTCTCGGTTAGTGTGATCTGCTTTTGTTTGTCATCTTGTATTTCTCTCTTATACTGTTTGTTTTCAAATGAAATATTTTCATTGGCCTCTCAGAATAAACTCCCCCTCAAACCAATCTCCATTTTTCTTCACACAAGTGCAGATTCATCATTTTGTTTTGTTATGGTATGTTGTCAAAGATCATTTTCTATGTCCCAAAGTGGAAATAAACATTTATGTAAGCAATTACTGAATAGCATACACGTAAAATGTTAAATCCTATTTTCTTACACTTTTCTGTTTGTCACACTTATTGCTTTTCTCTTAAAAATCTCTACCTATCAACAATCTTTCCCTCTCAGGCCTTTTTTGACTTGTCAATCATTTTTGTCAGATGGTGGATGGACTTCAGCTGAAAATGTCTCCAATGAGGAACATTGTGTGTCACTCTGACTAACAGAGCTGCCTTTTTGGCCTCATGTCATTCTCTGTCCCTCTGTGCTCTGCTGTTTGTGTTCCTTGGTGTGTAAGTAACAAATGAATGGGACATGTGTTGACTCACTCATAATTACTGCTAATAGCTGGAGCATCTGAAAGGATGTGTGCAAGAGCTTGTGAGTGTTGCAGAGGAGCTGTCTGGAACCAACTCCAGTAATAGACAAAAGGAACATTTTTGACCCACAGAACCATTTACTGTTTATGAGATGAAAACCTGTTTGTATGTGTTTGTTTCAACCCTTGTTCATGAATCTACTTTTGTGTGTGTGTAGATTGCACAAAATCAGCCCTTGATCCCAAAGCTTTCTGAAAAGCCTGAAACCTCCAACCAAGATTCTATTTACATGAGGAAATGGGAAGATCTGCTATCTCTGCTGTGAGACACACACACACACACACACACACACACACACACACACACACACACGATGTACAGACAGCTCGACAGACTCAAGTCAATTATGTGATTTAATGAAAAATATTTATACAGATGATGATACTCTATACAGACAAGGGAAATAATCCAATAAATATAGGCCAGAGGATTTTCATTCTCCTGTGGCTGTGAATGTGACTATTATTGCTTCTGATTCAAAGCCCTCTAACCCAAACAAAACATGTCACATTTACCTGTGTGGTGATGAAGGCACTGTGCACACACACACACACACACACACACACACACACACACACACACACACACACACACACACACACACACACACACACACACACACACACACACACACACACACACACACACACACACACACACACACACACACACACACACACACACACTGATGAATCAACAGGGGAGAGATGTCACCATCACGCTGCTCATTTAATTGTATGGTTCCGTTAATCCTCTATCCTGCCTCACATTGTTTATACTGTTCACTCAATGAATTGTGTGTTAATTTTGATGGATGGCAGGATTGCATTGTCTTGATTGTGACTTTCCACTGTTTCCTTTTCTTCTTGGTCTAATGTCAAATCTCTGTTGGATGGAGCATTATCATCAATATTTAGAAAAACATCTTCTATCTAGTTTTCTCACTTACCTTTCATTCATTGTAATTCATTTATTTTAAACTATTGTTTTCTATTTGTAGAAAAGGCTTCTACTATGACTAACTTGTGTGTACTGCCTAGAGGGAAAACCAGTGTTGGTGAGGATTGTCCAGTTTCACCCTGAAATTAAAAAAATGTATTAGGATTTATTTTTGGACTTTTGTCTTTATTTAGATAGGCCAGTGGGTACATTGATTGATTGTATTTATTTAAGTGTCATGCACCAAAGTTCCCAACCCTCATGGGTTTATAAGACACCAGAAATTCAGTTGCAGTGGTTTAAAGTAACATTTCATAACATTACAAAGTGGCATGTTCCTGTCACAGTTCAGACTTAAACAGTCTTAAACAGTGTGTTCTGTTGGTAGAGTAGGAAATCAGGAGAGAGAGTGGGAAGAGTCTGCCTAAAAGGAGGTTGGACTCATGTGCCTCCGCACATGGGGCAAGCCCCACGTGCCCAGCTGCTAGTCCATCAGTGCCACAACTTTTTCTATTACTGAGTGAACAGTCCAGGTAGTGATATAACTCTGGATTTGTCCGATATTGTCAGAGTGAATCACTCATGTACTTAAATAAGACAGTGTGAGTACCAGAAGACAATGAATTGAGGCAGTGTTGGTTAAGCCCAAAAGAGAAGAAGAGATTTTCATCATGTGAAAACAGAAAGCCAATTCAAAAGCAACATTAGAAGTGATTGAGTCATCAGCTGATCGAGGTTATGACAACAAGGCATGGGAAAATAAGGATGAAATGAGCTGAGACATTTACTGTATAAAACTAATGAAAGCATCTATTAATACAGGGCCGAAAGGGCCTAGATCATTAGTTGATGTATGACTAATGAAAACAGTTTTAATCAAGGACTGAAATTAACCAAACTCACTCTGGGACAGGGGAAAACTGTAATGAATTCAGGGACGTGAGAAAGCAACAATGTGGTAATCATCATCAGAATTGGAATTGAGTAGATTGAATGGAAAACAAAAAAATGAAAGTTATTTTCAATTGAAAATTGAGAATTAACCTCAAGACCCAATCAATCCTGGCAGATCACAGTCATACTTTGTCCAAGGGGTTTAAACTGCTTCCATAGCTGCCCATTCTGCCTTCCAGCATGGAGGAAAAAGAGACCAAGGAATTCTTTTTTCACTGCTGCCATCGCCCTTTTCATCTGTGTTTATCTATTGTATTTATTGTCCATTGGACTTTTACTTCTTCGTGTCCTTCTTATGTTGTATGCTAATTGTTGGCTGTATGTATATTTTTACTGCTGACTGAAAAACTAATTGCCCTCTCATAGAGATAATAAAGACAACCTTGAACCTTCTGTTAGGGCAGTGAATTTTTCAATATCATGATTCAATACAATTTTGATTGATCATGATCTGCTCCAGTCTGCTGGGTACTTTATTATTTGAGAGTATCAAATTATTATTTGTCAGTAAAAAGATCAATAAAACGTGTTGAAAATAATGCAGTGTTAATATTCGTAATGTTTTTATCTGCTGATTGCAATAATTTAAATACACAGAGGAAAACCTAAAACAAAGATTACATGTATTTATGCTTCACTTGCAAAATACTTAAAGTTTGTGGGCTTAAGACAATTGACCAAGAATTTATTTTAAAAAACGAGCTATCATGCAACATGTCGATAACCCAAGCAATAACAATGGAAACATGCTAATGTTTAGGAAATTGCACTAACCATCAAAGGCTACATGCTTACATTTGCTTATTTGCACTGAACTAAAAGTGCAGTACTAAAAGTACAACAAAGTCTGATGTTTTTTTAGATTATTAATACTGCTGTTTGGTGATAAACCAAAGAATTGGACGGAATACTTTTAATTAAACCTTTTCTTACAAGATGAAAAAGATCTTACAGTTCATATTGAGAGGGACATTATAGCTCTCAACCATCTTCATGGCTCACCAACTGATTAAGGTGTAGGCTTTTTTTATAGATATTTTTGGGCCATTTTTGCCGTTATTGGACAGGAAAGCTGGAGAGAGACACAGAAAAAGAAAATGTTTGGAGCAGAGAGTGGGTGATGAAAAGCAGCAAATGGCAGAGGTATGATTTGACCCTATGGCTGCTGCTGAGGTCTACAGCCGCTATTACAAGGGGCGTTACATAACCGCTCGGCTATCTGGCGCCCCTGATGATGAGGATGTTACATTTTGTTCGAAATAACAAATGTTGACTTCATGGTGGTACTAAAGGAAAAAACAAGTGATCCAGTCAATAGATAGATATTTCACTGAATGACAATCGCTTACGTTGGTAGTATTCAAGCTCTCAGTACCATAACTTTCCACCAAATATCTTCCATAAAATATTAATGTTTTAATTTCATTTTTTTGGCAAATGCCATGTAGGCGGTCCATCAGGAATATTAAAAAAAAAAAAATCAACTGTACACAAAGGCTTCTAGCTGCTTTCATTCTTGTTGTTGGATTCCATTTATCACTGTTAGGCGGGACACATTCCCAAGTTGTCCATTCTGCCTGTTTACCTTTGTCTGCCCCACAGCATCAGTAGCAGTCAGTCAGTAATTTGCAGACTCCTACAGAGAAAGGTTCATTTGTTTTCATCACCAACCGGCTTGAGTGGGCAATGTGTTAATGGCTGCACTGTGCTCACTAGAGATACAATGCTCCAGTGACCGAAGGAAAATACGAGTAATTCCAGGACTCCAAAGACCAAAGTTTAATAGGCAGATGCTTATCATTGTGAAAAAATGCAGAAAGGCACAGACACTTTCCCATGTTTGACATATAGACAAATTGTTTGTGGGCATTTGTTGCTTACAACTGAAATTAAGTTATTCAACCCCGGTAGTACAGTAGAATTACCAACCAGAACTGAGTCACATCTTCTGTTATACAAAAACAATATGCATGCAGAGGAGGGAAAAAAGACTGATGCGATTTTGTCTCTTCAACAGTGTAGTCTGTAATTTGTCTGCTTTAAATGACAATCACTTAAATGAGTCCTATTCTTCATGCATGGGTGACCTGAGAATGAAAAGAAAAGAAGAAAGTGATACTTGTAATTGAGCTTAATTACTGCCAAACCTTCTGACGAGAAAGAGCCTTGCTGCAGGGGGGGTCAAACATATTTAAATGCAAATTAAAGCCGTTGCCAACAAGCACAATTTTCAAGTGGAATATTTCCTCTAGCTTTGGCTGGCTGACAAATGACAACCTATCTGTGTACAAAGTGATTTGGACTATCCCTCACTACGTGCCATTTTATTCCTGTGCCTGTTCTTTTCCTGGCCTCTGAGTGACTCCTTGTCATAGTCCGCTCAAATGGACACATCGAATTCATAAGTTATGCTTTCCTGAGCACATATGATCTACTGCCATGAAGGGATTCATCCGAAGCAGCAAATTGTAGTCCTTTCAATTCAGTAATATGAACGTGCGTCTTTCACATGGATGCTCCTTTCAGCTCAAACCATCACCATGTCAATGCTGCAACCTGATTGTTATTGCTAGCAATGAAGCATGGTCTTAAAGATGTTGCCAATATAAAGCTTAACAATTAAAATCGATCATGTTTTATTGTGGTTTTTTTTTTTTGGACTTTCCAGTTTTATCAGATGGGACAGCTTGAGAGAGACAGAAATAATGGGGAGAAAGAGTGGGGGATGGCATGCACTGAAGAGTGTCAGGACAGGACAGATGTTGCAACCAGTGAAACGAGGACTAAAGCCTCTGAACATGGGGCACCTGCTCCACTGACTGAATTAAGTCTTAGGCCTCTATTTTGACGGCGTGAAGCGGGTAGTCTAAAGCATGTGGCGCAAGATGATTTGGGGTATGTCTGACTACATTTTGCTATTTAAGCGGCACACAATCAGAGCACTTAACCAGGTGCAGAGCGCAAAGAGGTTGGATTAAGTACCTTGATTATACATGGGTGTGTTTTGGGCAGAACATGAATCAAACCAATCAGAGTGTCAGCTCTCATTCCCTTATAGAACTCCGGCTGGCTCATTGAACTTTTCTCCTTTCATTGTGCCTCTGAACACACAGAGAACACACAGGTCTCTGTTTGAAATATATTGATGGTAGACTGAATTAATATTTTTTTCTTTTTTTTGCTAGAGAATCCCCACAACATCAGGAATAATCATCACCATCAACATCTCTGCATGAGGCACAACGGCGTATCCTCATTCATTATTCAAATCTCCTGACAGAGCGACAGGAATCGGGCAGGATCTATGGTCTGTGTGCTTAACATCAGGGGAGGCTGTTAACATTTATTTACCTATTTTCTCTACTGGAATCCTTGGCTGTATTCTCTCGTGCGGATGTAACGTATCATTATAAATACAATGAGAGCGTGTGAGTGTGTGAGCTTCTGCATGTATTACTTCTGCTTAGAAAGAACAATGTTTGGAGTGAACACTTCTCTCAGCCCTCTGGCCCATCAACAACTGTATTGTAAAAGAAACGCAAACAAGTATTTATCTCAGCATCAGCATCAGTGCTGTGCTTCCCCGTGTGTGTAAAAGGCAGAAGCGTTATGAACTTTTTTATGTATGCACGTCTTTCTAGCTCATCGTCTACGCACAGTAGGAAAACACTGCACTTATGGACTTAGGACCATCTTATTTAAGCATGTTAGCATACTTTCATGTGGTTATAACCATTAAAATACAGCTGAGGGCGATAATGGGACTGTTATCAGTTACTATTTGTTTATTTGGTCTAGAATTGAACAAATGAATAATACAAACTTATGATACGGTTTTTATAGATAAAGATAGAGAATCACTGCCAATTCATCCTGTGGGGAACAGGAATGTCTGTGCCAAATGTAATAAGAATAAATCCAATAGCTGTTGAGACATTTCTTTTAAAACCAAAGCATCAACCTCATGGGGGCAATAGACAAAGAGTCAGTGATTCACTTAAGTCATTAGGGTACACCCTCTTGGAACAAGTCTGTAATAGAACTTAATGACGACCCAGCAACAAGCAATGTGTTTCGACTGACTGATTGATCTACTGACAGTACCCCCTAAAAATACAAATAAAAAGTTGTAAAAAAACAGATCCCTCACTTCTGGTTATACAATTCATTAACTTATTTCATTGGTAAACACCCATGTTTATCAAACTCCATTAGCCTTGTTTGTAATGTAGGTTTGTGAAAAAGTTTCAAAGTCTGTCTCTCTTTCTTTACAAACGTGAACCCCAGAGGAAAGGCGATCAATAAGGTCAATAAGTGGATGTATCCACTGGGAACCATAAATAGTAATAGATGTTGAAGGCAAACCAAAGTGAACCGGCTGCCACACAGGAAGATCAACAGTGTCGTATACAGGACCGTGCATTTAGCCAAGTAAGCACCTATCCAATTGGATGCATTCTATTTTTACATCCCTGCAGTAAATACTATTGTACTCATGTAATGCAATATAATGGATCAGTTATAGTTAACATTATAAGAAAGGGCTGACTATTGACACTGGAGTAGAAATACACATTTACATTTATTAAAATCACATTAATCCATGACTACAACAAAAACAATAAATTTTATACATACACATTCAGAAGTACTCACAAAATCTGCCTGCTCAGGGGAGTGCTGCACTTCTGGGCACACACACACACACACACACACACACACACACACACACACACACACACACACACACACACACACAGTCCTTTCTAAATTTTCACACATACACACGCACGCACACACACTCAGACACATTCAGACATTCTTCACAACAACACCACACAAGACAATATCTCCTGGGATATTAGAAGGAAGCGGAGATCTGAACTCGCTGTCAGTGGGGAGCATCAGTAATTAAATTGCATATGCATACAGTAGCATAGGCCACGGACCAACTGAACTGACAGCACAACAGCAAAATGCATGACAGGCACCACACGGCAGGGAAAATATCACAGAGAGGAGAAAATAGGATGCTGACAGCGATGTGAGGAAAAGATGGAGGACATTAGAATGACATAGAATGTGGGGATGGGGAGACAAAAGTGTGCAAACAAACGTATCTGATCTCACACAGGTAAAGTATAAACTAAATAAACAACCACAAAGTGAGGTGTTAAACATGCCAGGCTTACACAATCCCCTACAAACACACACTCCCCTGTGGACATATTCATGAGGTATGAGCAGAAAACACTGTCAGAGACCTACAACAAGAATTTCTAGAAGCCAGCCACACTGGAATGTTAATAGAAAACAGTCCCACAGCATTCATCGCAAGATTTCATTGACCATGACAGCCGGTGTGTGTGAAGTAGAGCCTACTGGCAAAGACAACAATATGACTGTATGTGTGGCACACTTGGACACAAAAAGTGACTTCAAAGCGTGCATGGGTTTTACAATAACTTTTACTTTGTTCTGGAAATGCAGAAACACAAGCACATCAATTCAGCTTGACTACATATTACCAGACATCTGGGTCTACTCAGTAGCACATTTCTAGCTCTAACACGATGCACTGAATGTGTGCTTGCATTTTACCTCTCACTCACACTTAAGATATTCTGCACACTCACACAGTTAATATTGAAGCAGGCTACTTGTGGTTTTACTACTGCCTTCTGAACTGGCAAATCACGGCACGGCGCGTGCAGTTAACTAGCAAAACTTCAACTTAACATGATGCTTCGTTTTTACATTGTTTCATCACTTTTTCTCACCAGGAAATTCAGTAACAACAAGCACATCAAATCAGCGGATCGGTCTATTGAATTACGCATGGCATCGTAGACCCCAAAAGTCCCTGTGCAAGCCTTATTTATGCCTGACATTAATACGGGGGCCACATACAGTATGGGGCCTACAGACTAAAAACCAAGTCTGTTTATGGTTCAGCCAGGTCCTTAAAGATAAGATGAAACAGCATGAAATAAATAAATGTCAGTATTGAATTAAATGTATTGAGTCAATAAAAAGGAACATTTAGAAAGGACTTTCGACTGTTTGTAACGTGCAGCATGCAGAACTTGGCGGACTCTATGAGATGGATGTGAAAGTTTGTTTGGCTTGTAGTCTAACATCAGAGAGCTTAGTTTGTGTCTGAAAGTGACATCAACAAGGGGTGGGCACAAGGCAAATTTATATGCTGGATGTAAGCTGCCAACAGAGTCACAAGTTGAAACCATACCAGCATTCTGCAAATGGATTGCCTTATTGGCTGAACAAGACAATGAATTTCATGCTCTGCTGAAATCAAACAAATTGCACATACTGTAAATGTCTTTTGGGCCTTTCTTCTGGAGTGGCAGGAGGTCGCATCTGGATGGCGATTGGTATGGGAAACACTGGGTATATATGTTCAACCTTTGGCCTAGCAGACTGCATTGTGTAATCAGAACACCCATAAAAAGCGTAATTGCAAATGCCCGCTGTTGCTGAACCTGGCAGGCTGATGTTTTCACAATGCAGGCCTATGACACCATCACCACAAAGTATAGATATTTTTTTTTAAAGGATGCCGCTGTCTTTCAGAAAGCTCACAGCTTTATTGCCTGGGTAAGCCAGCATTCACCTTTTGTGCTTATGTTTTGGTGGCATTCACTGATTGAATTCTTTGAATTCTTATTCTCCCTCTCCTCCTTAACAAAGCCTCCTTCAGGAAGAGGAGGAAGAGGAGAGGGATGAAGTAAGCCTGGGGTGGGGGGGTGGGGGGGGGGGGGTCTGTTAAGGAAGGGAATGACGGAAAGAGAAAAGTATCAAGAAATTGAAAGGGTGCTGCATGACATTGCCAGCAATTTTTCAAAAGCATATTCGGAGAAAGGAGATGGCCATGGGAAAGTAATCGATAGACAGAAAGATACTGCCAGTGCGAGACTGATTCACGCAAAACCAAAGAAAATGGCAGGCCTTTTTTAGATTCAAAGCACACGGTACACCCCAAGATTATCGACCAGAAATGTCAGTAAGAGGCGAGAAAGCATTCTCATGCAATAAGCAGGATTGAACAAAGAAAAAGGAAAGAGGGATTTTAAATATTGTGTGTAAAACTTGAGGATAGAGGGATGGGAGTGAGATAAACAAAGTGAGGTAGAAAGTCAAGAGAGGTGGAGTTGGAGGTATTCAGATGTGGGACAACACCAGGAGAAGGGTAAAAGAGAGGAGAACGATTACCTTTTTTAAGAGGCTAGAGGCAGATGTGGTCAAGGACACTTCATGTGGAGGACTACATTAAAGTCACTCATGCTCACTACATGTTAGACTACAGGACGTTTTGGGAAATCAGAAGAGGCTCAGAGCTGTGCAGATATGTGGGTGTGTGTACAAAGCGCGTGCACATGTTCAGGACTGTCTGCATTTAGCCTTCAGCATTTTAACAGGCTTCTTCATGCCCAGGGGAGAGCGGGAAGCGGGACTCTCCTGTTCTACCTGTGTCTGGAATAAAAATCTATTCAGGCAGTCAAGGTTTGACCTCCAACTGACTGAGAAAGCCATTTTTACCCCCCGCTCTCTGGGAGAGGGTTGGCTCTCTGCCCTACATTTCTCAACCTTCTTCACTCATTGTGAGGTTCAGCAAGAGCCATGGTTATTTTGACTTATTTCTGCCACGTTTGACACTGAAGGTTATTGAATGTATGATTCACATTCTACTCTAAAAAGGAAACATGATTTCCCTGCTGGTTTGCTCAATGTAACCACAAAAATTGCAGGCCATTTGATGTGCTCTTTCCCTTTTTAGTGCTTGTATCCTGGTGCAAGAAAATCCTTTACTTTTTTGTGCTACATGTATTTCCCCCCCCCCCCCCCAATCTTTTTTTGATTACATAAAAGCTTCTTCCATCAGCTTATATGAGGCAAATAACTATGGGAATTTAGATGTGAGACACTCAGAGCAACAAAACAACAGAGATATGTCTTGGCTGAAGAGCTGAGAATAAAGCTTGAATATTTAGTCAAATCAACTAAATTGAAGATTTCTATTCCAATTCATTACAACATAGGTTTTTCACTATACTAAACTTCAATATGATACTAATTAAGCATGGCTCACACTGTGCGATTTTCTACGATTGTATAAAAGTTGGGGTGGCATTTCAGCTCACACTGTACGTCTGGATGCTTTACGATGCACGACCAGACCTTGAGATTTGAGGTGCTCACACTGCACGACCCGATTGTCGGAAACAACCTGAGAGCTCACACTGTACGAGTGTAATCGGGAGGGAGTGTTGACAATTGTCAATAAAGTTTCATTTGAAACCTCCAACGTACTGCAGTTGTTGAAAGAGAAGGAAGTGGAAATTCTTGTAGGATATAGGAAAGTTGATACAATTGTAGATATATGGATATAATGTTTCAGAAATATGCTGTTCTGATGTTCTGTACCGAAACCTCAAAAAGAAATTGAGGGCCGGGTTGCGTCCTGCCCGGGTCCTGACGCTGGTCGCCATGACTACAGTCCTCCCTTGTCTCTCGTGATTATAGTGTAGTCTTGCACAAATCCAGACGCGTTCATGACGTAATCGTCAAGATTTTTAGATCCTATATATCAAACATGTTTGAAATAAATTGGGGCCTCCCCGACGATCGCCGAGAAGATCGGGGACAGTAAGATTGGAACTTTATGACACTCACACTACAAGATAATATGGGCAGATAATCGGTTCCGACCAGCCTGGAGTCGGGAGCGACTCTACGACTGTCGGGAAGGAGGAATCGGAGTTCAAATCGGCCCGATTATCCTGCAGTGTGAGCCAGGCTTTAGAGTGCAACAATATATAAAAAACATTTTTTTTACCATGGCAACAAAAATATAAGCCCTGGAAAGCCAACATTGTAAAATTTCTTGTTTTTAACTTCCAACCATTGAATACCAACCCTAATGTAAAATACTCTATTTAATTGATCGTTCATAATCTCGTCTTGTGGTGGTGTCTGTAGAATCTGACCTCAGTATATACAAGTTGTTTTCATCATGTTGCTGGCTTTGGTACATTTCTGTCAGTAAGCCAACACTCCACAGGTCGAAGCTAAAAGAAAACGTATTGATCAGGTTGACTCTCTTCTCTGTCTGGCTGCAACTCTCACTAACGTGTAGCCTACCTTTAGATTATAGTTGAGTAGTGAATTTAAATTAATGATTAATCAACCGGGGAAAAAGCTGCTAGAACCATCCCCACTCTGTAAATACCTTGATATTTAGTTTATAATGTCTTTCAGCTTGTAGATATGTTTTTATGATTTGTAACTTACTTACTTAGTTTTGGTTCACTTTCTCTTAAATTTTGGTACTGAAGGTGTTACACCAAAATATAGCCAAAAAACACAGTAAGCTAGCTGCACAGTGTCCATCTCCAAAGTTGTCAACTAGCTGTTGGACGAAGTCCCGGACTGAGATTCTGAAGAGACAGAAATATCCTTCAGGATTTGATGGAAATGAAAACAGAGCCAAAGAGGGAGGTGTTACATCACTTTGTCAAGTGGTAGGACACAGTTCAAACACAAAATGATGCTAAAATAGTTTTTACTCCTTCAGATGTGTGATAAGGCAACCTAAACCTTTGTCATTATAACTCCATGAGGCCAACATTACACTAAGGTTTGGTTTGCAGTAGGTTATAGGTGCATCAAAGACAACGTGGCAAAAACTTTTTTCATGTTTGAGTTTTTGTCATAAGTTCAAAAGTTATTGTGCCAAGCATTTTACAACAGGCAACGGTTTTGCTCACGTCCTTCTGTTGAAGATGTACCTTGAGGTGAAATGTTGTCACATTTTGGTTCCTTTGAAGGATAGAATTTATTTGTTATTATTTAAAATACATAATGTTAATTTTTGTGACCTTATGCAATCAATGCAGCCATTAAAGAAGAAATATCATTTTTTTCCATGCTTGTACAGAGTTCCTCCTTTGAAAAGAAACACTATCCAATTCCTTCTTTGAATTTTCAATTAGCAAAAGCAGTAAAGCTCAAAAGGCATCCAACTCACTGAGGCGTCATCCCCTTTTGCATATGTTGGTGTTTTCACACTTCCATGGTCCTGTGGGTTTGAAAGATGAGAGCGCATAAGTGCCATCTTTAAAAGCATATCTTTAGAAATACTAAAATCCTAGAAATCAGCACTTTAATTTTAAAATTAGACTGGTAGAAAGTATGAATAATGAGTAGACCAAAACAGTTCAGTCTGACATCTTGTGCCAAGAAATTGCCCATTAGAAGTGAGCTGAATCTTTGAGGAATCTTTTAAACAAGCTTAGAAAAAACAAGGGAGAAACAGTCAGAGAAACTTAAAGCTAAGTAAATTCATTAACTTTGCTTTTATGGTTACATTTGGGATCTTGGAGGAAGCTGTAGCAGAATCTGAACTGTGACAGCACCTTCCGGTAAGTAGTGTAAGGGCCTGTTGCACCAGCAATGAAAGTGACAAAGACCTCTATTGAAGTTGGATTAATCAAACACAATGTGTGACCGTGTGTGAATTTGCATCCATTTCAGTTTAGATAAGCAGGGAATACAAAATAAGTCTTCAAACTAATGCAAGCAATTATAGCTTGTTCGGTGTGTAGCACCATGCACTTTGACCTTCTCAATTCATATAAAAACTGCTCTGCAAGAGAAGAGTAGTTTACCTACAGTACTGAGACCAATGTAACAAGAATATCTTTTTGCATCTTGTCAAACTAGCTTGCTCACTGTTGTAACCATAAATAGCTCTTTTCTTTGATCAAAAACACTTGATGCTCCCATGTATAGCATAAAAGTGCAAACATTTATTGATTGAATAAAATTACACAAAATGAAGGATCAAATTGCATGTCACATTTTCTTTTACAAGGATTTGTAATGGTTATGCTGTTCCCCTTTATGTATACCAATCAGCAGTGATGCAATAATGCTATGCAACTTTATTCCTAATTTTACAAAAATGCTATTTTTTACTTCCTTTTAGTGACTTTGATTTAAGTTTGAACTCGTATTCTATCAAAACTGAGCTAACCCCAAAGAGCAGCTAATGCTAGCAGTTCACCAAGTCCATGCTGAAAAGAGAAAATGAAAACCCCAAATGAAACTGTGCTTGGATGCATGAAATTGCATATATGAACATGAGTGCGACAACTGTGCATGAAAGACATGATGAAGATTGAAGCTCACATGAGCCAACACAAGTTTGGCTCTTAGATTTACTGCCTGTGTTGCCGTGAAATAGCTATTTTATTAGTTTGTGTCCCTTGACATATTATAGAGCCACTAGGGGGCTCTGGGGAAGATATTGCATCGTTACCATTGCCACTTTACCTCAGTGAAATATAGGTAACACAACTCTACCTTTTAATAGTGTGAGATTCTGTGTGCAATCATGCAGTGGTATGAACATGTGTGTGTCCTTACACACGTTTGTTTGCGCAGTCTCTAGGCTCTGCAATCCATAAAAAGGAATGTTCCACCTTGCCCCTGATTTGAACCCCCTTCATCAACCCTTATTGTATTCTATTATCCTCCACACACACACACACACACACACACACACACACACACACACACACACACACACACACACACACACACACACACACACACACACACACACACACACACACACACTAATCGGGGCTAGACAGCCATTGTAAGAGGCAAAGGTCTGTGAGGCTGTTTGATAGCAGATTAGGCTGGCATGTCAGACAAGAGACGGGGCCACACAGCAGGCAGTCACATGCTGATTCTACACTCAGTGACACACACACTCCAATTTAGGCTAAGCCCAAAAGGAGGAGAACATATTGGAAGACATGGCCAAACTGTTAAAGAAACTCAAGAAACCTTTTTGAAGCCAGACCTCCAAGGTCAAAACTGTTGTTGAAACATGGTCGGCCGAACATGGCAGAAACAATTAATTGAAAAAAGTGCACACATATTGGAAAAAAGTTCAGATTTTGAGTAAACAGACCTTGGTCGTTTTAGTCCAGATGACAGGACAGAACTACAGCACAGCTTGTAAGGGTTGGAATTTTGGGGAAATACGTTATCAGTAAGCTTGGTAGCGGCTGGCATCAGTCATAACCAATCTTATCACAGCTGCCTTTACTTCCCTGCAGAAGCTGTGCACTCTGCATTTCCTGATGAGAACAGCCTTCAGCACAGCTGCCACAAAAGACTCTCCCAAGGGGATTCGATGTCCTTGATGGGGAGGCGCCGAGTCCACACAAGTAAATACACCGTGCCTTAAATTAAATTAACTTGGGAGGAGATAACGCTTTTGCTAACCCTGGTGTGTGGGGGGGGGGGGGTCCAAGGAGAACTTTGGTATTGTGGGAAACTCCGGAGTGAAAAGCAACACGTAAACCAGTGGTATTATCAGGTGACCTTGACCGTGGGACAATCAAAAGCCATTCATGAACCCCTATAGAGGAAGGAGATAATTATTGACAGCACAACCTGCTTTAACCACAATATTAAAAAGGGATAAAGCAGCAGTTTCCTTAGCATCCCTTTATATCCACAAGGTGGTTTGTATGTTTCTAATAGGACCGGTTCATGTTCACAATTTTTTGATATATATGATAATCGCATAAGCCACATGTTTATTATGTAAACCATGTGCTGTGCACCTTAGGCATGGTCTAAGCAGGTGGAAAGCACAAGGTACACAAATCTTGACATCAATATTGCACCAGGGTGCCTGATAATAACTGACACACTCCCACTGTGCCTGTCCTAACCGCCAAACTCAGGGAAAGTCAATAAAAAACATCTGTGTGGAGGTGAGAACACACACAGCTTGTTTGTGCATCCAGTAAAAAACCCCACATCACTAAAGCCCTGGCTGTGTGCCATCACAAAGTGCCTCCCAGTGTCATCCATCTTTTACCAATCAAAGCCCAATTTGTAATTTAAATTCATGAATGCTAATTCCTCCTTTACCTTGGTACGACTTGCTGACTCAGACCTTTGACCCTCTGGAGTCATTTGCACAGTACGACTCATTGGAATTTATGACTTAAATTCAATTTGGTTGTAAAGAGCTATTTCATATGAAACACACAGTGTCCTGAGTGATGCATTGCACTCATCACTACTTGTTAGTAATGTCATGTTGCTTTGAATGGTTTTAGGAGTTAAAATTATAGTTAAATGTACACAGGAACACTTTGTTGTTTTTATAGGATCGATGTCCTTACTACATATTTCATTCATTCCGTGTTCATTTATGCTGCTGTGCATCTTCCATAATCCGTTCAGTGGGTGAGAATACCATTAGTGAAGGAACGGAGGAAAAACTTCAAATCAAGATCAAACAATGCAAAATAAATGTAACACATTGTTTTTCAAATAAATCCAACCATGGAACCTTAAATGAACTCCATTTTCCTGTAACGAGTAATTTCTGACTGATCTCTCGACCTCTCAACTCATTTATTTTGTTTTTGCTAAAACAAAGCTGGTTTTTCCCATTAAAACAGTCATTTATCTAATCGTCTCAAGGAATCAAAACTTGTGTTATCATGAAAACAGGATCATTTTCTTATGAACTAGAAAACCAAACAGCAGTGTGGTCACTGTGATAGAGCAGACCACAACATGCCATGCTACTGTTGGCCAATGATGTATTTTAAGCCGTTGTCTTTCTTTGCTTTGTGCTTTTGCGACTCTGATGCTAGGGCTCAAATAAGGAATAAGGAACGTCAGGAAATGACCTCGTTATCATGAGAAAATGGAGTACATTAAATGTGTCTTTGCATGTCTTGCAATATTACACATTAGCTCGTGTATTTTTGTTGACTGCAAAATCGTACATAGACTGCACTCTCAACGCTTGTGTAGGACCAGAGAAGCTTTTACACATTCATTCATTCACTCACACATTCACTCACTAATAGCAGAGGATGCCGAGTAAAGTGCCTAACTGCCCATCAGTATTAATCACATTCGCACACATTAGGCTATGCCTACAGATGTAAATCAGGGTTCAATTTCTTTCACAGTTGGACGCTTTGACATGTAGACTGCAGGAGCTGGAATTGAACGGACAACTATTAATTTGAGAGACAATTCTACAGCTGAGCCACAGCTGCTAAGTGGTAAAGTCTAAACCAGGAAAACTTCAGAAAATGACTCTGATTGGTCTTCCTGGTAATCTGCCAAATGAGTCATATTTTTGAATCCCACTACATTGGCTCAGATCAGAACCGCACTTTGGAGATAAAGTGACTCACCAGATATTTCTTTTGTGATTGTTTACTACAATGAACAATTATGAATTAGTGCTATATAAATATTGTTTTATTGAATTTGAAGTTGACTAATTAGCAGATTTTTAAGTCAAGTTTAAGAAAAAAAACGTTTGAAATCTTAAAAAAAAAATGGTGTACGTTTTTGTTCTAGTGTGACCTCTTCCATTACTCTCCACAGATCCTCACATAACCTGCAACCTTATTGTCAAATAGAAAGGAGGCTTGAACATGAATAGAAGCAGAAACGATACATTTGATTTATCATCAACGATCTGGATCATTCCTCTCAGTCAACACGATTCACTCAGCCAGGTATTCAGCGAACAGTTTAAATCAAACAACTTTATTGACAGAGGCTGACACAAATTGGAAGAAAAACAAAGTTAATGTTTGCTAATGTGCTTAGAAAACAGGATGATGAATGTGCTATGGTTAAAACGGGCGGAGGAGGATAATCACAGCTAAGGACGCTGATCTCAGAGCACTAATTATTTTAACCTTTATTTATCTGGGTGAGGTTTGCTCACACACACATTGACGTGTCAGTGCTGCCAGCTGGAATCTGCAATCTCAGTTATCCATTAAAAAGTCTATCGATGCACAGGTGCTGTTGCTCTTAGACACTGTGGCACAAGATGTTCTGTCACGGATAGAAAAGAAAATGAAATGGAAAGGCAATTATTATTTTTTATTTGATTTTGTAATGCGTTACATTTTTTCAATGATAAGTAAAAAAATATAACATCCGCAAAAGTCAGAATTAATCCCCCCCAAAAATCAGCATCAGGACCATGAAATGAGGTCCAAATTTGCACTGATATAAAATTCTAGTTAGTATACCATATGTCTCTGGAAAAAGCAACTTTGTCACCTCAGTGTGGTCAAAACTTATATAGGACCCTTAAAAACAGCAAAAGTTGATCTTTTTGCTGTTTTTCTTTTTGATGGCTGTGATCATATGGCTCTGCTGGCGCTGTGTATAAAAAAGATGCAGTATATTACATCTGTATCAAACACAATGACCTCTCTCTGACCTCTTTGATACTGCTCCCTATCGAGGATGTGCACACACACACACACACACACACACACACACACACACACACACACACACACACACACACACACACACACACACATATACACACACACACACACAAATACACATGGTCTGCTGGTGTTGCTGATGTTGGCACATTTGTGCTCTGGGACAAGAGCTGCTTCATTGGCACTGATTACCGCTTTATCCTTCCCCTGCAAACACCAGCCAACATCACCCTGCATACCAATGGAGTACACCCACCAGAGAGAGAGGGCAACGAAGAGAAAGGAATTAAGAATGAAGGGGAAAGAGAAAAAGAGAAACGTGGAAGTATGCAGGCAGGGATCAATATGGGAAATTATTACGAGAAATCACATGGCCAAAGTACTTCACAGGATATGTCCCCCATAATTATCAAGTTAATAGTTCTGTTGTTGACAAAGATTGTTTAAATTCCTGGGAAGATGGAAAGTGACTAATTAACATGGGAATCAGTCTGTTTATTTATTTGTTTTTTTAGAAGTTGACATTTATTAAAAGAGAAAGAAATTGAAAATGTGAACTGTGAAAGTGTGAAAGTAAAGTTTGTGACCATGTGATCGAAATTGGTGTCAACTCCTTTCTTCAGTATTAAATCTAAATGTTCTATAATTGCATCAGATCCTTTATTAGACGATCAAACATTTATCGTCATAACATTTTGAGGATGTTATAGTTGTAGTTGTCTCGTGTCACGTTAGAACAATGACCTTTGTTCAGGTTATTTCATGAAACAGCTTAGTTTCTGGGATTATTGATGTGCACTCTTCTGTCACATCAGTACATATTTATGGTTCTACTGATCAGCAGAAAAGGTGGAGCAAAAATAAAAATCACAAGTAATATAAATGGTTATACTTTGACCATTAAATAAAACATGTAGGGTGAGCGGAATCTTTCCTGATTGATGCCACTGCACACCCCATCGGGCTACAACTTCTGTCAACTCAGCATATTTTCCATTGACATATGATTTGATATACTTCATATTGTGACTCTGAGCTGTAATTCTTTGCTGTCAGTTCATACAGATGGTGAAATGCAGTATGTCTGCCCTCTCCTGTACACATACAGGTCTGTGAAAGGTAAAAGTCTTTTGAGAGCACAAAGTTGAAGATGGAGTTGACGTGACTCTGCAGAAGTTAACATTCACAGCCACATCGATGGGCTTCAGATGTGTCAGAAGACGGCCCCCTGAATGAGTCACAGTCCGCAGTCTGAGGAGAGCTGATAAGACCTGACGAAAGACCTGCCTTTCAGCCGGAGACAGATGGAGTTGGAACAAAACGTATGACACACACGCACACTTACACACACACATACACAAAAACCTGTCCACACACACACACACACACAGGGTTAGACAAGTGAACAGGATTCTGGAAAAAATATATTATATTGTAAATAGCAAAATCAGTTACATATGAAACTCAAGAAGAATTGGCAAGTTATTCATCTTCAAACATTGTCTAAAGTTGAAATAAAACACTAAAACTAAATACAATTAAAAAGACAACTTCTCTTTAATCAAATCTAATTCTGTCAGTTTTAAAAACAATATTTACCTTCAATAAACGACAACAACCACAGACAGAACCACTCTATTTTGAGATGGACATGTTGTTCAAGAGACAAACATAGCACATGGATGACGTCGTTATGTATCACAATAGATACATCAGAAGCATAAACAGAGACTTTTGGAACTGGTGTTACACAGAAACATTTTTGCCAATTCAATTCCTTGTATTGGCAAAGGGAGCGTTTCGTGACCAAACTACAAGTCCAATTGCTTCCCTTGTTGAATTACAAAATGTCTTGGGACAGCTTGTTGCCATATGTGACTGCCTGGACATGAACCAGAGTATTTAAGCCAGCAAAAGACTCAACTGTTTGGACAAAACGAAACATTTCTTTTAAAGCTGTTCTGTTCAAAATAATGAAACTTAAACCAAGCTAGTTTGTGTAAACATTTTCAAAACCAAACCCTTGTCTCTATCCAATGTAGCAAAATCTACTATATCTAAATATCCCTCTCCTCCTGCTTAGGAAAAAACAGATGTCACTGTGATGTGATGGCAAAAATCTTCCATTTGTGGCACAGATAAAACCTAGGACAGCTGAATTGTCTTCCATTAGGATGTAGCCATTAATCTGGTTATTTATGCTGCAATTTGAGCCCTTGCTCATTATTTTGTGAAATTGCAAATGCAGGTTCTGTCCAAAAAAGGAGAGATTATACTGAAATAGGTTTCAGGTAGTGAAACAGAAACTGCAAGCATGTTCAATTTTAACTCAGTGTCTCATGATGTTTTCAAACTTGACTTTTTTTGTACTTGTAAAGCTTTTCTAGAGCCAAGCAATTTTAATCATCTGCCGTCATCCTATTGTGAAGTCTTTACGCCAAGTTTGATCTCAACAGATGCATTGCTAATGCCACAACTTACTGCTTAAGTTGCCTGAAATTTTTAAAACTTTTTCTTGATTCAGTTTGAATTGTGAAAAAATAAAAAAATAAACAGTTTGCAAACAGAAGATGTAGATATTTTGTCTTAAAACTAGTGTTGTTTGTGGATTACATTCTCTTTTTTTAACACTTAATAACACTAGATGTCTTCTGCTGGAAGTACAAAGGCTACTTATTCTAGCAGTTATAACACAAGTTACAGCAGACTAAAGAGATGTTGATCCAACCTTCACAACAGGGTCCTAAGTCTCTAACTAGACTCTTCTACTTCCAAACTCCATTCGATCTGCAGAGTCCCTTTGTACCTTTAAGAAAAAGCTAAAGACCCAACTTTTTAATGACTACCTGCTTAATGATGTTACTGATGACGATAGTGAAGATGATGATGACGATGGTTTTGTTTGATAATGACTCTCAAGAACAACTGTCGATGTTGTGCTCTGCCTCTGTGCACTGCCTGTCAGCACCTGTGTGTCCGATCTGACTTAAAGCTGTTCATTTGCACTTCCTGACGTTGTTTCCTCAAGTCTAGAGCCTTACTTGTGTTTTTCTTACTCTGATGTACGTCGCTTTAGATAAAAGCGTCTGCTAAGTGAATTGTAGAATTGTTTCGCAAAGACTTGGAATTAAGTTTGTTTAATGTAAGGAAAAAGTGAATGTAGTAATTTACTTTGCCAATTTGCCAATTTGCTGTAGCTTAGCTTGCTACATTTCTCCAGGGGATAGCTTCTGTTCTGAAAAGGCTTATTTTATGTAGACTTACTGGTATCTTATCCGTGTAATAGCTCAAATGGTAGCTTGCCCAACATTGGAAAAAAAAAAATCTAATTTGCAAGGCAGTTAACCAGATGTGAATGTTTGTTTAGAGCAAGTTGTTGTGCAATATAAGCCAAGACATTCTGTCAGCAGATATTCAATAATGTTTTTGAATAAACTTTTTTAAAACTGCAAAAAAAAAAGTGTATTAATTGGAATTGTGAGAGTGCTAATTTTTCCACTTGATTTGTTCTACTTACGTAACTTATAATGGGAGTCAAGCAAACAGTGACTGAGCTTCATTGCTCCTCTTTCACACTGTTAACGACTATGCTCAGCTCAAGAAATAACACCCGAAAGGAAAGTCTTCTCTATTATTATAAATATGAAGATGATGATGTCTGCCACCTGCAGCACCTACTTTTACAAACAAAAGACTTGCCAAGGGTATCATTTCTTCCATACTGTCCGACACAAGCGGCATCAGATTCTTGATAATATGTAATCTATCTAAGCCTCAAAAGAACAACATTTTTGGCCGATGTGTTCATATTAAGATGAATTACCTAGACTCTGAGAACCAAAATCTTCTGACATTTCTACAACATGTTGACCATATGATGGACATTTCCATAGGGGCACTATATTGCAGAATTCTCTCCCATATGCATCTGGCCTGAAAAATTGTCATGCAGCATATGTGTCATTATGTACCATGTCAAACTGACTGGCGGTAATTGTAGAGGGATTTTTATGCAGCTGCAACCTTCATAGAGACATGGGTTGTTGTTTGTCCTGCTGGGTGTTGCCTTATTTTTCACAGAATTGTTGCCTTCATTGGGTAACAGCTTTCCTGGTGCAAAGGTGGACTGATGTTATAGGGTGCCTTGTATTTTCCAACAAAACGGTTTCAGTTTCTCAATGGAGTAGATTTCGTGGTGGATCAGTTTTCAGAAAAAATATTAAAGGTAGAACAAAGAGTGAACTGCTTTTAAAGTGACTTTGGTAAATGCAATACAAGGATCCAAAGGTTTTTCCACAAGGAGAAAGAGGCTGCAAGATCACGAACCATGCAATTTCAAAAACACATACAATAACCTAAAAGGAATATCGCAAATGGAAACTTGCTGCAGACGGAAAAAAAAACATTCGGCTAAAAGTCTAAACAAATACAGAACATGTTGTTAACACTGCTGCTCATATAAGAACTAGGCAATGTCAAACTACACAAAGCGGGAAAATAAATGTGACGGAAAAAGATGCTGCAGCAGAAAAAACGCAGAATTATCCAATAATCACATTGGAGCCATTAAGACCAGGACTCTGATGAAGAATACGACAAAGGCAAGGTTGGCATGTGAGAGGAGGTACATGGATGTCAGCCCTCAGTGCATATATCCATGATGGGGGGGGGGGTTTGGGAGGCATCCCCTACTTTCCAGGAGCAAAGCCTGTATCACCTGTCAACACTGACCTCCTTTGGTCGTAGGGTCTGTGTATCTCTGCAGTTCTAATTATCAACCTTCCATTACCTTAAAAAGTAATTTTCTCCATAAAATACATTCCAACAAAATCCTTTTCGATATAGTGCCCCCTACACTTTTGTGCTGAATGGAGATCCTGTACTGCATGTTCACAGTGAGTACCTGAGTGAGTACATGCATAATTGCATGTTTTTTTTTTTTTAAATATGCTTTCTTTGGAAATCGTTTGGGTTTTTCATCCGTTTGCTCTTATCTGCTACCGTAGAGAGCACATATAGCAGGAGATTTGATTGGTTATGACTTATGTGAACCATAACTTTGGATGCACCACAAATCAAGCACTCCCATCTGGCATGCCTTCAAACAGCCAATTGCATCAGGTTTGTTCCGTACAGCTGGCAGTAACACGACTGATAATAATGCTCTCTCTTTTTTAGCCTGACATTGCTTTGTAGATAACCCTGCTCTCTGACCTTCCTGGAAATGCTCAAGCAAAAAAAGATTACTTTCCTCACAGGGATCAATAAAGTATCACACAGCTTACATTGTACTTTCTGCTACTGAGAAAGAAGTCTTCAAATGATTCTGTGATTTAGAGAAGAAAATGCTGAAATACAACCAAGATAATGTTGACATGGCAGGTGGTCCTTTTTGTGCGCCGGCCTTAGCTCTTACAAAAAAACACCTGCAAACGCATAACAAAACAACTCACCGCAGTTTTTATTTCTATTCACACAAACACATTCTCTTCCTCCGGGGTTTAAAGCTTTATGTAGTGCTGTTACTTTTCATAACACATTCTCTTTATAATACATGGATAAAACAAAATCTTCTTCACAGTGAATGAAAGTGTGATAAAAGGCTGATGCAGGAATGCAGCACAACACACAATATGGTGTGTAAAACATCAGCTTTACATGGCTGGCATGCACATATCTTACATGTGATATGTGTGTTTTCACATGAGTCTGTCAGTAAGTGAGACTCAAACGCACCTATGATGAACCTTGTGCATAAATTACAGGCTGCAAATGTGTCTGTGTCAATCTGTTTTATCAGCACAGTATGGCGCTGCAGCGCATATGATTTAGTTAGTAATTAGGGAATAGAGACATATCCAATTATTGAGGTTGTGAAACATCACCCTGTCTCAGTAGTTATTCCAACGCTGTCTGCGCCCTGCCTTATTATACCAGCTGCATATATGATGTGTGTGTGTGTGTGTGTGTGTGTGTGTGTGTGTGTGTGTGTGTGTGTGTGTGTGTTTGTGTGTGTGTGTGTGTGTGTGTGTGTGTGTGTGTGTGTGTGTGTGTGTGTGTGCAGAGAGAGAGAAATAGAGCAAATACAGTATATGTGTGTGTCCAGGAAAGCCGGCTTCTACAAAGGGAACTCATTTCTGCTCATTGAAGATTATAGGTGGCAGGACCACATGCCCGGAGGAGCTGTAGCCAAAGCCATTGCTGACAGTCTCATGACACCTTGAGAGTGTTTTTATGTGTATGTGTGTGTGTGTGTGTGGGGGCCAGAGGGCTGCCCATGGTGGGGGGGGGAAAAATCATCTTGTATGTATTTTCTTCCTCCTGTCTGACTTCACTTGCAGGAACGCAGACACACAAACACACACATTGAGATTAGTGCTACATCATAAACAAAGCATACAACTCTTGCAGCTTCACTGTACACAAACCAAAAGGTGATCACTCAGATACCTGCACTCACACTCTTACAAGGAAGTGCAAATACATAGAGGGGACACACTCATGGCAGCGTGAAAAGCCTGTGTCTGTTCTTTCTTTGTGTGTGTTTGTGTGTGCGGAGGAGTGTGTAAACCTGCACAATCATATCTCACCTACTGAAAAAGCTTCCATCCGCTCTGCCTGTCACCAGTGGAAACAAAGAACAGGGACTGTTCTGTGTCAGCAACTGGAATGCCGCAATCTCAAACCATCTGGGAGGGGGGGGGGAGAAATATACTCAGAGGAGCTCTCTGGATGCTACCAGTTAATATTTTAATTGATCATATATTTCAGATGAAAAAAGACAGGAAAAACACGAGGTCTGATATGAACGGCAAGATGGCCATCTGAAAAAAAAAAGATGTGGATATAGATGACACCCCGCAAGTGTACTCAAGTTTATCTGGTGAGCACAATATACAAGTGAACAATATATTATTCATGCAAAAGTGAGCCACACTGGCTGAAATTTGATTTGCATTTCATTTCGGTCATACTTTATTCCGGAACACAACATCAGAGTAACATAATAAAGAGTGTTTATTAATCTCCCTGTAGACTCCTTTGTTTTGTATCTACCTTGCACACACACACACCTGCCTCCAGCCCCTCCCTCTGTAGGCACAAACAGAGACACAATGACAGATATGAGAGCCTGAGTGATGCAGTGTGAAACTACAACATATGGAAATAATTACATGTTTGAGCTGGAGGACAGAGGCTGCTTTTGTATTCAGGCAAGGTGAAAACACGTTTTACGATAAGGCTGCACTTTTTGGAGTATTTTTGAGATGGTAGAAATGTTTATAGCACCTCAAAGCATAATAAAAACTCAACCTCCTCTCATATGCTGGTCTTAAGATATGCAGGCTGTTATCACTCCTCAATGATGCCTTGAACTTGCGCGCGCGCACACACACACACACACACACACACACACACACACACACACACACACACGTACACTTCGTTGATCATGCAGAGAATCCACAGCTCTCTGACAACAAAAACCATGCCACGGTAACAGTCGCTTATCGCCGCCAGCCGCCCTGTGCACACCTGATTGGATCATCTCATTGACTGGCACATTTCTCCACCTCTCCCATTGGCTCGACTTTTAATGGCTCCGTGACTGTGTTCCAGTAAAAACACACTAAAGGCGGAGCGCGCGGGCCGAGGCGGAGCGCTCTCTGGTACTTATAAGGAGCTGGTGCTGAAAGAAGTGAGGAACCAGGACGCACGACAGCCGGAGCGCCCGGTGCGCGGTGCGGAGAGTGACACAAGAGAGTGGAAAGAAAGAGGAAGAGGACGAAGGAAAAGGGGTTGCAGGGGACTAAGCAGCCCTCTTTGTACTAATGGAACAAACGGATATTTAACCATCTGCCCGGGGAGCGCACAGGTATTCTAGTTTCTCCTTTTTGTTCACATTTTGCACCGTGCGTAAAGACGCAGGACATCCTTTATCCATCCACAGCGTTTTCTTTCTTCTCACTCTTCATAGCTGCAATGCTAGACATTTTTTTTTTCAGTTTTTTGCTTTCCCATTTCCTTTGCATGGGAACTGAAGGCTCTTTTACATTCCACTTTAATTAATGATTGACTAATGGGTGAGAGGGAGCAAGGGGCAGCCGATCATTGATTGTGTTAGTGTACTCTTTCTGCTCAATCACACGCGATAACTCTGCACAGGTGACTCTCCGGAAGTGTTAACAGTTTTCTTTGCTCACTACTATCTGCTTAGCAAGTGGATGTAGCCGCAGTCAAGCGTGTATGCATCCAGATCTATGAAACGTAGCCTATGTGTTTCCTGTATTTTACGCTGCTGACAAACTCTCTCTTTATCTCTGTATCTGTCTGTTAGACACCGCAGTCCATGCCTCTGCCCTGCCAGGTCATTGATGGGAAATCAACTGGATCGGATCACCCACCTCAACTACAGCGAACTGCCCACGGGGGATCCGTCCGGGCTGGAGAAGGACGAGCTTCGGGTCGGCGTCGCCTATTTCTTCTCTGACGAAGAGGAGGAGGTGGACGACCGCACTCCGTCCGACTGCGGCTTCACCAAGGACCACAGCCCGGCTGAGGAGGGACCCTTCTCGGTCAGCGAGGTGGAGTACTCCGCCTTCTGCGCCCAGGAATGCATCTTCTCCAAGCTGCGGGAGAACGAGGACTTGAATGTGTACTCGGCCAAAACTTTGCTGACTATGTGCAAACCAGGGGACCTGCTGGAGCTGGTGGCAACGGCGCAAGCCCCCCACTGGGCCATCTACGAGCAGGACGACCAGGTCATCCACCTGCACAAGGGCGAGATCCGCAAGGACAGCCTGCTTGAGATTAGCAGCGGCCGCCACGGTAGGATAGTGAACAATCGGTACCGGTACCGGCCGCTTCCTCCTGACCTAGTGATGCAGAACGCAGCGGGACACCTGGGTCTGAGCAGCGAGGAGATATGCTGGACCAACTCGGAAAGTTTCGCAGCCTGGTGCCGCTTTGGGAAAAGGGAGTTCAAAGCCGGGGGAGAGGCGCACTCGGCGGAGCAGCAGTATTTCCTCAAAGTGCATCTGTCCAGCAGCGGGGTGCACACTCTGGTCTTTCGCAGCCTTGAGGACATGATCCGGGAGAGGAGGCGAGTGGACGCCAGTGGAATTCTCAAAGAGCTGTCTTTGGTGAACGGGGGCAAGGAGTGATCAGGGATTCTGTTTGATATCCTCTCCTCCTCCCCCTTTTCTCCCCCTCGCTGCCTCTTCGCGCCAGCGCGCACGGACGCACGGCGCAGCGCACAGCCAAATGTACTCGCACACAAGCACACACACAAATAAGGACCTGTTGGTTTTGGACTGTATGGTTGTTGCGGATGGATGCAGGGACGCGACTGGACCACATGGGCGCTTTGTGGATTTTCCATCCTATTGCAAAATGTTGAAAACTGAGAGCGAGAGCGGCCATATAAACAGACAACGCCCCTTCAGATTAGATTCTTTCTGAGTGGGACACACGACTACAACTAAACCCATTTACCCCGAACAGTGAAATCACCTTAACAAACCGCACATTGCGCACACGGCTCGGTTTGGTTTTCTCTTTAATTTCTCGGGATAATGGATTTGGCGCCTGCTGCGGCAGACCAGACGGTGAGACCGGGAGAGGTAGAGAGGTGGGGGGGGATGAAAGATGAAAGATGAAAGATAGGATCTGGGATGGCTCTCGAAAAGTCTCCCTTCTATTTTTTTACTGTTAGCTTTAAGTCCGGGACTGACCATAAACCAGATCCACTGATCCATTGACCTCTGACAGCCCCACATTCCTACGCAGTTGCCTAAAGAAGCATTTGGCTTGTCCAAGCTCACTCTTTATTGCCATAACAAGAGTATTGTCATTCTCACAATGCTGCCATCCTGCTCCACAGCACTGGATGTAAATTTAAAATTGTATTCATATATTGATTTCAATTTGAGTCCCTTATTTTTGTATTTCAGTTTAGTGGATTTAACCCTGATCCCTTTTTTGGTTCCAAATAAATGAAGGTTGAAATATGAAAATAATCCCTTTGGTCCAGCAGGTGTTGTTTGGTCACACACACACACACACACACACACACACACACACACACACACACACACACACACACACACATAATCTCTCACACACACACACTCACACATAGATGGATGTATGAATTATTGATCTCCTCCTGCCTCCTGACCTGCCTCCAGCCAAATAGGCTTCATATATCTGCACAGTATTTGGAGGCAGTAAAAAGGGTCATCTGCATCAAACCCATAAAGGCTTTATGAGGATCTGGAAGCTACAGTATGAAGGCAGCTGTATAGGGTCATTGGGAACATATATAAACAGAATCTGGCCTCAGGCTATTTTCCATGTGTGGGTTTTTTTCTCTTGGTATTTAGACATAACACACATCTAATTCTCCTGGTTTAGTTCACTTGTGCTTTTTCCTCATAATATCATTATCAAACTTATTTTTTAGCTCTGCTTGAATCTACATTGTGAACAATATGTCCACCATATAACGCTCTTTTTGGGGAAACAATGTTACAGCACCTGAAGAGGCTTTTTTACAGTCTCAGTCCCTTTCTCTTCTTATGACATGTAGCATCAGTGAAGGTGTAAACAATGACCTCAGATACGGCAGTCTTCCTCTGCTTACGTTTGCTAAATTGAGTCTAAAAGGAGCAGAGAGACGATGTATGGGAAGGTTGTGCCATAACGTGAATCTTTGTTCTGTCTGGCAGGCAGTCTGCTACACCTGTGAGTCATTTCTGATTTGTATACAAAAGCTGAAGAGGTTTGGAGGATATGATGTTGCACCCATCAAGCGTCTGTGGCTGAATCCTCACCTCTAGGTACTCTTAATATTAGCCTCAGTGTGGTCACAAATAACTGCAGTTGTTTTGGCCAACTGGAGGAGACAAAGAGTTTGTGTGTATGTGTGTGTGAGAGAGAGAGAGAGAGAGAGAGAGAGAGAGAGAGAGAGAGAGAGAGAGAGAGAGAGAGAGAGAGAGAGTGTGCAGGGTTAGTCTTGTGTTTATTTGTCTCTTTTGGAATGGTTTTGCTCAGTAATGGTTATGTTTGGCACCAAAAAGCAGAATCAGACTAAAGCCACCTCACCCGTGTGTGTTTTTTTGTCTGTGCAGATATTAAAATCTCATCCCTCAAAAATGTTTCAAGTCAACACACAGACTAATAAGCCTGCAAGCCTTGTAAAAACACCCTGAGAATATTCTTCTTCAGCTATTGACCCAATCAATTGATTCCATCAGCTCTTAGCTGTAAATATATAGACGTTATGTCCTCTCTTGTTAGCTGCCTTTCCTCTAATTCCCTTTAGCTCCTGTCAGCGAGTATTTCTCCATTGTTGCTCTGTGTGGTGTTTGTGTTGCTTTACTCTCCTCGCCTTTGTTACAGCGGTGCCAAAAAAAACATTTTGCTGCCTACTTTAATTTTCAAAACTGGCACAAAAAGCATATTATGGTTGTGGAGGTTGTATTTTAATCATGTAGTTCTTGCTTCATTTCTACCCAGATTAAGTTAAATCTGTTTTTTTTTCACCGTTTTGTTTTCTTCTGTTTCACCTGCTGCTGTCTGTTCAGTACATCTCTAACAGGCTGCATGTTAAATTGAGGTTGCCCCAGGTGGGTGATTGTGTGTGCTTGTGTGTGTGTGTGTGTGTGTAAGTGCGTCAGACTTCCCCTGTGAGTATATAAAATCAGAGTACTGGGGCAGCTTGTGTTCAGAATTTGTCTGTGTGTGTGTTTGTGGGGTGTGACTAATAGGCCTCAGAGAGGGACTCACAAGTTGTGTGTGTGGGTGTTTGTTTGTGTTTGTGCTTCAGGAAGATAACGCACACTGCATTGTTAGCTTTAGGAAAAGCTCCTGCCATCTGACATGACACTGTATGTGTGTCTGCACCAGTTTCAACTCTACTGTATGTATCATATATTTTGGTTTGTGTACAGAGTGTGAGAGCTGACTGCCAAAGCTGCTACTGCCAGCTTGTGTGTGTGTGTACGCGTGTGTATACATCGCACGTAAACTGTGTGCATGTATATTCATAAATCTTTGTGGCCAACAGTGTGGAAGTATCGCCTGTTACTAGGGAAACTCCAGCCTCTGTCGTGCTTTAAGTCTTGTGTGTGCATGCATGTGTGTGATTGTGCAAACCCTCCACAGCTTAAAGCTACTTGTTAGCCTTAACAGCAACTCATGTAAGACAAACATATGACAACCAAATCTCTGTTTGTCACTGAGCAGGAGCTTTTGTTCCTTTGTGCAGTGGCATGGATGTATTCAATCCACAGTGGGGTTTGTCTTCCGTGTGTGTGTGTGTGTGTGGGTGTGTACATGTGTGCATCTGGACAAAGCGGATCGCAGCTAGCCTGCTCCCAGCTAAATCAGCAGTCTCAGAGGAGATGTTGTTGGGAGGAGGGAACAAGGCAGAGTATCCTGTCTGCACGATGCCTTTAAGAGGATCTCCCTCTAATCTAGACTTCTGCTCTGGAGTCCCAGAAGACTTGAATGTCTTGTTTTCCTCTTTCTTCATTCTTCAGGATGAGCACTTTGCTCAACAACATGGGCCGCTGAGCTACTGGTGATAGAACTGCAGCTGCTAAATGGGTTTTTGCACTACTAAAAAATCAATGATGCTGATTTACTCATAAAAAATCAAATCCTGTGTGTTGTAAAATGTGTGTATATACATTTGAACATACATGCTGACATTTAAAACGACATGCTACAGCACATTTGTCATTTGAATTACAAGGTGAGCTGGATCTCAGAATCATGTGGTTGTGTAACACCTATGAGACCTTTAATAGAAAGGCTCAAACCTGTCACTTGGATCAGCATTGTTTAAGTTCCGCCCCTGTCTGCCATCGATCAGTATCACTGATATAACTTCCAAAAACTGTTGAACTCCATTTAGACTTAAAGGTCGTACTCATATTTCATCTCTGTCAACAAATTCCACAAACAGTCCCAAACCCACATGAATCCATACCACAGCATGTATTGCATTTGTAGCTTAATAAAGTGACACACCTTCATTGTTGACCAAAAACAGTAAACAACAACCAACAACACATCATTAGGCCCTATCATTAGCCCCAGGTTGAAATGCTTCATAAGTGTGATGGGCATGGACATTGTAGTTTAACTGAATTTGGCCCCACAGAGGAGCACTCGAGGACAAAACCTGCACCTGAAATTAGTCATCAACCAATGTGCTGTTTAGTCCTGTGCCAAGCTTGTTAAGTGAAACTTTAATTTTTGTAATTTAAGTTCATTTATGTGACCTGTACAATTTACTGAGTTAGAAATTGAAATGCTTTAAGCCAGAGTTTCTCCCAAGTTATGGATGTTATGAGAGTGTTGTTAGAGAAACTTTGAATACTGTCTGTTTTGGTCATTTTATGGGATTTGTTAAAAGTAACAGAAAATTTGACAATCACCAGCCTAACCCATTAATAACAGGGGAATGCTACCGACCAACAGGTTCATGGCTGCTTTCTTATACCGTACAAGTCACACCCACAAGTGTCTTACAAACACTGAGAACAGCCCAGGGCTAAAGCACATCCGCATCTATCAGCTGCTGTTCATCACTCAAAGTATTACATATTCAACTGACCTGACAGAGAGAAGGGAGCTGGGAAATACCTACACGTGTGTGTGTGTGTGTGTGTGTGTGTGTGTGTGTGTGGTGTGTGTGTGGGGGGGGGGGGGGGGGGGGGGTGTGTGTGGGGTGTGTGTGTGTGTGTGTGTGTGTGTGTGTGTGTGTGTGTGTGTGTGTGTTTGTTACCCACTACAGCTTGTGGGGTCTCAACTTTTCTCACACTCATCAGGGACAGTTTACATGACAAAACTCTTGTTTAGCCTTCCCAGCTTTTCAACATTCTTCTGGTACTAGGTGATACTAAAAATCTCTTCCCCATAGTCAACCTACATGCAAACACTTTTAAGGCTCCGCCCAGATTCGGGGACAACAGGTGGACTAACTGACATGCAAATACACACCTCTGTTCAAACAAGATCCTTTGTGTGCACCCAGCCTCTTTAGATTAAGTGCTGTAGTCTGACTAAACCTGTTCGGACCCGTTTAGCACATTAGTACTGCATCACAGCGGGGAAGAGAGGACAGAATACAGCAACTATGTTCTTTTTGTTTTGTTCTATTTTATTTACTATACATGAAATTTTAGTTAGTTGTGTCTTCGAGTAAGGATTTATTTCATACATTTATTTAAATAACTTTAAGATCACCTTAGATATTTTTGATGCAGGCTGTCGGGTGTGTGTGTGTGTGTGTGTGTGTGTGTGTGTGTGTGTGTGTGTGTGTGTGAAGCACTTTTGTTTAGTTGTAGCTGGTCAAGGTAGCGCTGAGTGTATTATTGTTACAGTTTATCAAAGGTGAGGTCTGAAAATCGTCTGATCCAAAACACTCTTTGTCATATTCAGCAAATACAGTATATCTCCAAAACCCCATTAAGCTGTGTTATTCCTCAATCTGCAAATGAAAGCAAACAAAGAGACTTAGAGCAACCAGTAGCACTCAGTCCTTCACTCCTTTGCCTCTGCTGGCTACTATCTCTCTTTCAAATCTCAGAGATCAAGGCTATAAAGAAAGTGAAAAAACGGCTTCCTCTATTTAGGCTTACTTACTATTAGACAGCCAAATCTCCTGATTTGGCCATACTCCTTATAAGGTAGTTGTTTGAGTTGTTTCCATGGCATGGTGTCAATTAATGAAGGAGGCGGAGCTTCTGGAGGAGTACAGAAGGATGTATTAGTTTGGCAGTTGTGTTCAAATATTCTCAATCTTTCACTAGAATGACCGACCCCACCTTTAATAGTGGTCACATTTAGTTAGCGTTGTAGTGCTCATAATCAGTCTTGGTCTCAAGACCGGTCTCGAGATCACTTTTTGAAGGTCTCGTCTCAGTATCATAAGTATTTTACTGTCTCTCAGTCTCAGACTGGGCAGACTCCAGAATTCTAATCAAGACCTTCACTGATTGGCTATTTTACCACATCATTACAGTGATTAGAAGGAAAACTCCTCTTTTTAAAAAAAGCACTCTGGTCTCGGATACGTCTTGGTCTCAGTTTGAGTGTTCTTGACTACAACTCTACATTTAGAGAGCTTATGCTCCTGGATATGGTTTATGTAAAGAGGTAAAAAGCAGTTATTCTATTTTATATATTAAATAATAGCATTACAAAATCAAACCCAGGATGCAGTACCTCATCGAATGTACTTAATTTCTTTCCACCACTGTGATTTTGTTCTCTCCATATATAATCATTTTTTATGTATTTGTTTGAAGCTCTTAAAACCACTGCTACATGAAAACAATATTATGATCTTAGCAAGTTAAACTCTGTGTGTGGGAATGTGTTTTGCTAAAATCCTAAAGGTCGGAAGCAGAAAAACACTTTCAGGTGCTTAAACCCGAGGATAACATTTCCCACAGTCGATAAAATTTCTATTCTGCAAGCAGGTGCTCTAACATTTGACTGTGCTTCACTGAGTTTAGGGACCGCATGGCCTCAGGATATGTGCTCTGCTGTAGCTGCACGGCTCGGCCCCTCTGCTCCTCTGTCAGGAGACAGTGACAGCTAAATGTCAGCGGCTTATCTAAAACAAGCACTGAAAATGTTGCAGAAGTAGTTTTCATTCATTCCGGTTACAAACATTACCTTTTTGGTTCACTCTGAGCACCAAAAATGGAGATATTTGATTGCTTTTGGAAGCAATTTGGGTTTCTGATCCGTCAAGGATGACATTTGTGAAGTGAAAATCTAATTTGGAGGAGGTTGAAATGAAAAAATTCTGCCTGCAGAAGTCATGTCTCAGTCCTTTGACAGCAGCAGGTCTCATTCACAAACATTTAGTACATGTCTCATCACATTTTCACTGAGGTCTTTCATTAAATTCCCTTAAATCAGCTCCATTTACTGGCTTTTCCTCCATAATTAATGTGCATTACTGCAGTGTTTTAAGCACATTTCTACATAATAATGAGCAATTTGGCAACGATAAAACGTTCATGCTAATTGAGCTTTTGTGAAAACATTTTTAACATGAGAATGTTGGCTGAATTGATATACCCCCCCCCCCCCCCCCCCCCCCCCACCCCCAACACCCCGAAATAGCTCAGTCTAGCTCTAAGACACTTCAATAGGTTTAACAGAGCTTTTGACCCCTCGGTTGATTGGTGAAAGGACAAACATTTTACCCATCAGTCCACCCCGTGGTTCTGACTGCTTTATATGTGGCCCTGCCTCCTCCTGCTCCTCACTCCTTAATGAGTGAGAAGAGAAATTGCCCTCAGGCTGTGGCCCAGTGCAATCACACTTTGATTAATAGGAACGACCTAACATGGCCCCATCTTTCCGTCTCTGTGGTTTTAACCCTTTTTTGAAAAAGCCACACGAAAAGGTTACTGTAAATGTCATTATGAGCGTTTCACAACCTTTCCCTGCCGCCCTGCTCTGAATAAACCGGCCGTTAAATGTCATTCTCTTAACATTTTGTCATGTTATACTCCTGAGTGTTTCCCCCAGTAAAGGTTTAGGTTTTAGCATTTCAAAACGTTACTTTATAGAGGTGAAGAATTTCCCCCACATCTTTTACAATTGCTCACTGTTGAATAATGCCCTCAGTGAATATACTTTCACAGGAAGAGTTTGAACAAAGAACCTTGGTTTGTTTTTTCTCGCTTTCTGTCTCAGAAGTTCAAGTGAGGATATGCAGATCTTTCTCTCTCTCTCTCTCTCTGTCTGTCGCTCTCTCTCTCTCTCTCTCTCTCTCGCTGAAGAAGACCTTAAGGGTGCAGCATAAATAAACAAGCACGTGGTCACGACAGTCAGTGTGTGGTACGCTAACACTATTTAAGAGGTGAGAGATGGTAAATAAGCACAAAGCTCAGCCTGCAGCATGTGTATATGACCATGGCTCATTCTCAGCTCAATACAGCAACGATTGTGTGACCGAGATGAGCAACAAAAATAATATTTCACAATTTTTTGATACTATAAAGCTCTATATCTATTCATATCCATTGCAAATGGATCTATTTAAACTAACTTGCCTTTATTAAAGTTATAGCTACAGAAAAGAGAATTAACCACAAAGGTAGATAGAAAAGAAATCAGAGAAAAATATCCTCATGAAAAGATATGTAGCTTAGCAAAAGGCAGATTTGCATTAAATCAGAGTTCATGGCATTTCAAAGGACAATGAGCAGCACGGAAAGAATGAATCTTTAATGTGGGCTTCGTTTCATGACTTTGAAGCCTCGTCCATCATGCCTTTATAAGACCTACAAACACACACAGCCAGATCATTCACTGTGTCTATATAGTTTTTGTAATACCTGTCACTGCTGCCATGGGGTTGGATTTCAACAAATTGATTTGCATCAGACTTCAGAAAGAGAATTATTTTACATGTTTCCTTATAAAACCCTCAAATTGAGAAGCCAGGTAAAACTTAGCAAACAAGATTTATTGTTAGAAAATGATGGGTACATGGGATGAAATGAGCAAATACAGGGCTCACCAAATAATAATAATTTAATATGTTTTAAATGTGTGTTTTTGGTCTTTTTTGCTTTTATAAGCTATAGGTCAGCTGATGAGAGACATGAAATGTGGAGAGCGAGTGGGGGATGACATACATCATAAACCTGCGACCAGTGAGACGAGGTCTGTAGCCATGTAGTACATGGGGCGCCTGCTCCACCAACTGAGCTAAACCAGCCGCAGTCGCAAAATCAACACAAATTTAAAGGTCAACAGTCAGTCGCTGTATTGATAATGTGTCTTTAAGTTATCAAAACTTCACACAAGTTGACAGATAAAACGTGAGAGGGGCACATCCACTTTGCCCCATGTCTACCCAGAAGGTTCATTCGAGACCAAGATTTAAACGTCATCGAGTTTAAACAACCTAAAGATGCAACATGTCTCCCGAAAATAAGAAATATTTAGACAGGTCACAAGGTCACCATGAAAAGTTCTTGTTAAATAAGTGGTGGTCATCCTGGAACCAAATGTCCTGGTGACACACAAAGGTCGCCATGTTAAAGTGGCAACATACTGTAAGGACACTGATGATAACAATTTTCATATTCTCAACAAAATCGTTTGTAACATGTTTACCATATAATCCATCTTTAAGCAGAGTTAAATGGACTTGAGCATAGTGCTTTTCTGGACTTCAGACAACTCAAAACGCTTTGACACTGCATGTCGCACCACCCCATTCACACCCTGATGGTAGTGATCGCAACTTAGTATCATCCATCAGAAGTAACTAATCCCATTCATACACCGCCACCGAAGCAGTGGGAGCAATTCAGGGTTAAGTGTCTTGCCCAAGGACACATAGGACATGTTGCCCAGCTTGGAATCGAATCCTCGACCTTACCAACTGAGCCACAGCTGCCCCTTACCAGTTACAGCTGTGATATTGTGAAAGAGGGTAGGATTAACAGAGTGTCATCCAACATCATAACTGAAATAAAGCATGTATAAACTGGGGCGCTGGTGGTGGTAATGCACGCCCCATATACAGCTATAGTCCTCCAAGTGACGGCCCAGGTTTGACTCCGACCCTCAGCACCTTTCCGTATGTCATTCCCCACTCTCTCTTCCCAGTTTCCTATTTTTTCCACTGAAATATCCTCTAAAAAAAGTCTTAGAATCCCAAAGAGTAATCTAAAAAAAACAAACAAACGTAATAGCTTACGTTCACCACGTGTTCAGCAGTGACGCAGGCTACAAAATGAGTCAGCTAGTGCCCTCAACTGAAGATTACGTTTTCTGAAATCATTGCTAATAATTGGTTTAATTCCCTTGATACAGAATGTTCATTCACAATCTGTCTGTGAGCATGCAGATTACTCATCAAAACACAATCTTCTCGCTTAAAAGGCCAACAGAAATGTGACTCATGCATGTGGACTGATGAACTAAAGCCTTCAACAGAGTAACAGTTTTGTGCTTTTTGAGCTGACGTTTAAAAGACATTTCCCTCCATTGCTTAACAGTTATAAATAAATAAAAACTCAGATGAAATAAACAACCTTAACAAACCATATCAAAGTCAGCCGTGCTCATCAGAGAGGAGCGGCACATTTACGGATGAGGAGGTCGAGGATGAATCAAAGATTGCTTGTCAATAACACCGCTGACACTCATCTATTTGTTCTGATGGTGTTTAAATGAGCCCAATGAACTCCTGTGTGCACACACACACGCACACACATGCACACACATGCACACACACTAATTAACTTAGGAGTTAATGATTGCTACATAACATTAAATTAATAATGGTAAACACACACACACACACACACACACTCACCTGCAGAAAGCATGGCTGCAGTAAACACAAGCTCTATTACACACTTGTACCCACATCCGGTGGTAAAGTGGCTCCTCTTTTTCTTTCTCTTCACAACAATCATGTCCTTTTGCATATTTCTACTGTTAAGTTTAACACCAGCGGGGAAAAAAACATAATGGTGCAAGGCATTTCTATTCTCGCCCACCACAACAGCAGACTGGAGTAAAAGACCAGGCTCTTCTCTCTCTCTGTTTGGCTCCATATCCTCCTGAGTCCGTCTGCACGCCTCCAAATAAAATGCTCTGTTAAAAAATACAACACATTTCTTCATTTCATATACAGCATCAACACTTTGGAAAACATAGCAATTTTGTCAGTCATGCAAGAGAAGACATAGACTCCCCCACTGTTAGAAATAAAAGTATGCAGCATAATCACTAGAGGAACAAGCAATATGCAATGTTTCTTTTTTTTTTTTTTAAATCTGTACAGCACCAGTTTGATGAAGGGCAACAACAACTGTTAGAATATTTCAGGGAATTTGAGTTCAAACCAAAAAATAATGATGGGAGTACGAGCTGAATCAACACATTAACTTCTTTTGTTTTTCACTAAATGAACAGCGGGACGCAGTGAAAGTGATAACTGCAGAGGTTCAACTTCAAACATCACATGTATGGTCCAAATTCAAGGTCAAGAAATTGATTTTAGACAATTGTAACAACAAAGAAAGCTTGATTAAGACTATTTTGATTATATCTAACAGCATGAAAGGTAGTTTAGACTTGGCATCACACAGAGATAAACACTAAGGAAGACAATAGAGGGCAAAATAATGTTTACTCTCCAAAGCAAAGCAGAACTAAGCCCTAAGCGCACATGCATCCATATATGTATTGATTAGTTTCCACTGAAAACAAGTCATATGTGATTGCTCTTGAAATCTTAAACTATATTATTAACAACCAAACAAACAGACAAACAAAAGAATGATTGAAATAGGCTAAACTTACCTCTTTGGTGTGGACAGGGTCAGCATGGCATGGCATGGTTTCTCCTATCACAGCGACCAGCCTATTTGTTTTGTTCTTTTCATTACCGGAAAATTATCACAAGAAAACAAGGTTTGTTACCTGAAGACATAAAATAATCAGTTAAAAAGGGAAAACTGGCCTTTTTTTTAGAAGATAACAAGAAAAATAAGTCAAGATCTCAGAAAAACAACAAGAAATAACTTAAAATTAAAAGCGTGTTAGGTTACTGCTTCCTCACAAATCAAAACAAGGCTTTACTATTTAACTACACAAATGCTAAAGAACATAACATTGATGCACAACGACTTTTCCTGATAATTCAGCAAGCTGCATCTCAGCATATTAGCATTGCCATGTCAAAACGTTGAGGGGCTTTAGAACACCTGATGTGAACCAGACTAGGACGTCACCTTCACCGCCTGCGTAGCTGAAACATAAAGTTTGGTTACAGTTTCCATTCATCATAATTTATAACATGTGTCAAACAAATAACATTTGATGACATTTATTTTATTTACACTTAAAGTGTGAGTAAAACTTGAAAAGTCACAACACCATACATTTAATAAGCCCCCAAGAGAGGGAGGAGTGTGAAAACCTTGATAAAAGAGTCCACAATACAGCCATGTGAGGGATTCTGTTAGGCTTCATGAAGACAACAGGTGCTTAAAGCTGAATGCTATATCAGCAAGATAACATGCTCACCAAGTCTTTACAAAGTCACAAATACTTTTTTGTTGCAACAAATGTTGCAAGTGACTCAATTTGTGGGCCATAAATGTTTTGGATAAACCAACATTTGACATCATGGTAACACAAGAGTAAAAGTTTCAGAATAACCAGCAGGATTTCAAGTTATCTTAAGTGGAACATGAACGTCACTATCAAATCCCTTGGCACAAACATTTCACTTAGCCTGTAAACCAAGACTAGAATGTAGCAACGTGTACCGACCCTGTCTTCACAACATCTGGTTGCAAAAAATAAAAAATGGCTACGGCCAAAATGTTGAGGCTTCAAAAGAGAGTATTATAAACTTTTAGAGAATTGGGCAGAGATATACTGACATTCCTATACCTTATATTTAACACTAAATCCTACACTTCTCATGCTAGACTTGTGCCTTTCTTAAGATATTCCTTCCCTGGTAAACACCAAACACACCCAAACTGCCTTCAGTAAGTAACAAAGGCTTTTAAAAAGTGAAAAAGTCATGGCATTACGATGGCATCATCAATATAACTTTTTCAGACTTGGCTGAAGACATTAAACTGTTTGCACATACTTAGTAGTGCCCCTCATGGCCAATAAATTGACTTTCAAATATCAAATCCTTGGAGTGCCTCATAAAAGAATCATAATATGTTGAATCAGCACCTTTAGAGTCAATATAATATCTTATAGGGGTTCCTGCCAATTTCCCTTACAATCTCACCGCACAAAAAATGCACACACACACACACACACACACACACACACACACACACACACACACACACACACACACACACACACACACACACACACACACACACACACACACACACACACACACACAAACACACAAGTAAACGCATAGAGAGAAATTAGGATGAAATAGGAAGTAAAAGCTCCCCTTTCCTTTCACAGAGTGCCTTTAAATCATCCATACAGGTAATGGGTTTTTGAAATTGATTTTACTTTCATAGTAAAGAAAGCAATTCAGTGCTGGTTTAACTACTGTCCTCTCCTCCAGGCACGCTCTCCCATTCACCATTCAGCAACCAGTGGTCCAATAACAACAGAGCATGGATCATGAGCATTCACAATATGTGTGTGTAGCTGTGTGGGTGTGTAATTGCTGCAAATGTGTTTGTGTGTGAGCTCATCCATAAATGAGAGTACGTGCAATACAGAGAAAAAGCATAATCTGCCGGTAATGGAACATGAAACCGAGCAGAAAATTGCAAAAAGAAATGACTCTTGGGGAGGGCGTCAGCTCTGATGAAATAAAGCCCTTCATGTGTGGCCTAATAAAGGCAGGCAGAGGGGCAAATGCCCTTCATAATCACTCCTTTATTCTGATACACAAAGAGGGGAAAATAACACTAACACTCGAAAGCATGGCTGGAGCACAGCCAGGTATCAAAAAGTGGCCTGATGGTTAATTAGCAGGCATGATTTAGCTCCCCTGGGTCTCAGCTGGCAACTGCAGGTATGTGTGTTGCTACAGATTTCACGAATAGACTCCAAATATCAAACTGAAGTCAACTGATGAAGCAAAAGTTTCTGTTATAGGAATTAAAGAAAGTCAACCCTGCAATGGGACGGCCAACTTGCTGCATGTATTATAAGTAAACACTGTAAATAATTACGGGCTTGAACTCCGTCGAGGTTAGTGCTCCACTTGTCCTCATCATTTGCGAATATAATTAAGGTTTCAGTGACAAATTGTTTTAAATGCAGGGACTTTTCCAAACCTCTGGGTTTAGTGAGTTGACTAATTGAATTATATCAATTCACTAAACTGAAACATTGATTTTTAAATCTGGGATCATTATTCAATTATCTCATTATTCAACAAATAATAGTACGATGTGAGACATGGTGTGTGTAGCTGAAATAATAAACAAAGTTTGTTCTTAAGCAGATTAAATTTCTTCTGCGAAGGACTGAATATTCTCTCTGAGGGATACTATATTCAAATGTTGTGTAATGTTTTTGATGCTCCTGACTGTGCTCATCCTCTCATGGTTGGAGAAAACTTTGTATCTTCTTCCGTCAAAGGTACACAACTCTACCAGAGATCCAGAGTCTAGTCATGCTCCACTGATCTCTCATTTCAATTGCAGATTAACCACAAAGATGTTAAAGTTTGTGGAAAAAATGACTACTGTAGGCCAAATCCACAGTTCCATTAGGTCAGCAATACGTTTCATGTAGACTTTTACAGACATTAAAGTCAAATACGACATGATGACATTCATAAATGTAAAACAGAAAGGCACAATCTGATCAGAGGCCTTGCATTCTCACAAACTTAGTGTGGTGGAGGAAAACACCTATCCGTATAAAGCACATGGTCCCATCAAGGTTCAGTCTCTAAATCGATATATCTTGATCTAGTCTGCAGGTTTTGTTCTGAGCGTTGGGAATTTCCAGGCCCCTGAATTCAATTACAATTACACCAATTAAATGCTTTTAAATAAGGCATTCAAACTTTTTTCTTTTCAATACCACACATTTTAAAAGGATACAGTCAGTTTCCTTTCAATGATCGTCACTATCGCAGTTCAGAAGCTTAAAAAAACATCTACATCTATTTCATGAGAAACAGGGGTAAGAGAAGAATTAATCCATCCGGAAGTGATAATTCTTTCAACCAATCAACTGACTGGACCGGTGTGTCTAGCTGCACCTTTTAGGGTACGCCTCTGTACGCTTGGCACCCCAACAGAAGGGTAGCAATGAAGTAGGCAGTACTACTCGGTTATTTTGGTACCATTCACAACTTTTGACAGTGTAAATGCCAATATGTTACCGTACCGTACGAACAGAACTGAACTGAACCGCTTAGTGGAAATGGGGCTGATGACTCAAGTCAGACTTGCAAATTCAAGGGTTCCTGACAAAATCAGAGAAGACTTTGTTAACAAAGTTATGACTGTGAAAGGACTTCATATCCTCCCAAAGCCTAAATACTAAAAAGTTGTGTTAAAAAAGCTTACACTGGAAACTCTAAATCTTCCTTGGAAACAGATACTCATTTAATGATCCAGCAACAGCCAATTGCATTGTATAAACAGACTAGAAAGGGGCAATTGGATGAAGTTATGGTTTAATCTATTTGACATATGCAGTGTTAATGTGGATTAAATAGCACTTGCTGATTTCCAGAAGAGTGTTTATATATTCATTAATGATATACGTATACGATACAATACATTTATCTTGTTGTGAATCCTCAAAAGTCAGCCTACAATCCATATCCAGATATATTGTTACAATAGTTTATGCTATTCTTGAACTGTAAAGACTAAAAGCAGAAATAAGGACTCTATTGAAACCTAATAATCTGTCATTTCAGAATGTGTTGAAATTCTTCAAGAAAGAAATCGTTAAAAACCTGTGAAATGAAACTAAAAATTGTGGCTTCTTCACAGACTGCTTTCCTATTGGGCTTTAAATTCCTTCTTTCTGCTTTAAAGATGCAGCATATTAACGACAACCAAAAGAAAATAGGTAGACAACCTCGAGCAGAACCAAACTCATTGGTGTACAGCCATTTGTAGTGGCTGCAAGGGCAAGAGATGTTGGATAGAGGGACCGGCATTTACCTAGAAAGAGATGATTAGAGACAAACCTACACAGACGTGAGACAGAGACGTGCATACGGCAACAAAAACAACAGATAGGATAAACTTACAAAACTCACAAACCTTTAAAATAGAAGATTGCTTTGAGTTGCCCTTGAAGGAAGTGCTGGAATGGATACAAGCAGAGAAATAATCCAAAGATGTGCTACCTGCAGATATGTCTGTTCAAAGGTTAAACGTTTGAGCGTCAGCTACATTGTACTGAATGCCTTGGTTAATCAGTATGGGGGAATGCTACTATTATGTTGCACTACATGGGGTCTATGCTCTTTTAAAACCTCTGTCTCCTTTAGTCTGTGTTGAGTCATTTGTGTTGATGGGGCAGCTTGAATTGACCCAGCAGGGGGGAGATGATGCCACAAAACTATATTCAACAGCTATCATCGGCTGACCTGCCCTTGACTGCCCCTGCTCCAGTGGATTTGTTAAATGACCCCGTGTCAAAGAGATGGTTTGTACCGGACAACTCCTCTGTGGATAGTATAATACTGTGAGGCCATGTGTTGGACCCTGTCAACCAACTGTGGGTAAATAAAGGTTAAAAACAAATTGCAAAAGGATTGTTTGCAACCATCTGGCGGTGGCAGTTTCTTTACAGCACCAGACGCAACTCATATCGTCCCAACGGGATCCCAGCCAGTCAACCAGCCAGCCCTTCAATAGTGTGTGGTGGAGCATAGATAAAACCTCATTCTGATGCCCAAGAAAGAGAGAGGGAGGACAAGAAGAGGAGAGGAGGAGAGGGAGTGAAATATTGATGAGAAATGTGAAGCACAAAAATAGAGCAGCTCTGAATTCTCAATGAAGGGCAAAGGATGCAAACATACACACGCACACACACACACACACACACACACACTCACACTCATACACAGATAGCTAAAGTTTGGTGCAACAATAAAGTAGATGAGTAAATCACATACACACTTATATGCACATGTACTAAGGCAGTTTTGTGCAAAACCACGAGTCAGCACAAAAAAGCCATCCACTTCCCAGAAGTGCTTTCCTACAGTCTAAAATAGTAATTGGCAATCTGCCCGAACTTTCTCTTGCAATATATTCCATGTAGCAATCACAAGAAGAAGGTATCCTCTTTCATGAGCTTCAACCTCAACTCCATGTACAAGCAATATAACAATATTCAATGACATGCAACAAAAAGGAATTGAGACATGCTTTGACCTGGAGGGCACTATTTTTTTTATGAGGCGCCATTAAGAGTGAGAATCTCAAATGCTTATTTAAAGTTTTACTTCTGCATTCCATGTAAGAAGTCATATAAATATATCGTATCAATGATGATCATCTCACCACTGAAGAAGTGAATGACAATTAATGCACCTAATTTAAACCCTTGATTAGACATAACATAGCAACAAAGCTAATGCTAACAATTAACTTGTTCTGAGCTTACATTATGCTAGCTAGTAAATTTACACAGCTGTAGCTTCTATTTAATTAGCTAGAAAGTACATTAGTTACAATAATGTTAGTTAGTAATTCACACCTCTACTATGGTATTGACTAACATTACCACACAGTAATATTATCTCTAAGCCACTAACTAGCTTTCTGAAATATAAGCTAGTTAGTAGCTGAATGCTAACTTTAGCCATTTTCTGGTAATAGGCAACAGGTAATTAAGAATTTTGTGTAACTTGAAGTGTTAACTGGTTTTGCTTTGGATTTTGCTGGTTAATTGGAAAAAAGGTAGAACAAAACTACAAAAACAGAAAAATGTAAAGCAGGCAACATGTTGCTGCATCCAGGTCATATTAATAGTTAGCACTCACACAACTCTGTTTCAATTTGCATATCTATTGGCAGGTTTATGTGTATCTCACTTAATTGGACCCAGAAAACCTTTAACATTAAATTTAAAGCCAAAAAAACTAATTAAATCTTACTTTGTTTTTCTTGTAATTAGTAAGCCCAATGAGGCACAGAGCACAATTAATCTCCACTAGCTTTGGAGTGATTCATTTGTTTTGCAAAGGAATTACAACACTGCTGATATGGTTCCCCCCCCCCTGAGTCAAGGTAATATGGCCTATGTGGGTTTGGCCTTTGAATGTACCCCCAGAAATAATTTTAGTGTGTATTTGCTGTCTTGTTTGTAGTTTTTTTTAAATGCTTTTTGCATGTTCTTGGCCCAGTAATATTAGCTGAGAGTTCTAATACTTTTTTAAATTTATGATAGTTGCCAAATACTTGTTTTACTTAAAAGTATGAAAGTACAGCCCTTTTTAAAAATACTTTTTTCCTCGAGAGCCAGACGGTCTTTTAAGTAAAAAGAAACCTGACGTCTTACAGGACTTTAGCTGAATGAATGTGGTGGAAAAAAAACAAGTCACTGAAAGTCACTACTGTAGTGACTTTCAGTGACTTACTTACTTTCTGTTTGTGAAGTAGTGACAGTACTTCACACACAGGTACACACTGGGATGGAGAACGAATCCAAGCCCAGCCAATTGCAGTTAATTGCTTCTGGGAATGACTGATTGGGTCAGATTTTTAGCGCAACTGGATCTCTCAGAAAAGAGGATGAAAGAAGGAGAGAGAGAGATAAAAACAAAGGCATCAACCTGTCACCAAGGGGCAATTAACAGGTTGATTAACTCCAAACCGGTGCCAGACTTCCCCCTAGAGTGTCTCTGTGTGTGTGTGTGTGTGTGTGTTGTGTGCTATTATTGGATGAACTAGATGGACTCAGCAAACCCTAGCTGGAGATTTTAGAAACTTAGGTATTCATTAAAAATATGTACAGTGGCTAACTTAAACCATGCCAATATTACACTACAGGCCTTAGTTTTGCATTGGCAGTCGCCGTACATGCAGTAAAGTTAGCAATAATATTTAAGAAACCAACAAAAAAGGTGCATTTGTGTTTTTTTTAAACATATGGTTAACAAAGCAAGCGATATCAGTTTTGATAGATTAAGGCAACAAAACTACTAAGTAAGTTTATTTAGGTACTGTAGTTTTATTAGAAGATGTATGTTGAATTGTATCATTGCGTTTCACCCTCTTAATAAAGGAAGACAACAGAGAGGGGGGTTTCTCACAACACGAACATAATTATGAGAACTTGTAGAACAATTCTGGTTATAGTGAACAAACAGACAAATACCTTTTTGTTTGTTATTTGATAACATATGCACATTTTTTAACATGTGCAGTGCAGAAATACTTTGTGTATATGAAATAATATTACTCATTGACACTTAATATTTCTCCAGGATCGTTTACTGAGAGCATGACTCATTTCTCCCAATTCAAATGGATTTCAACCTCAAATGGGCTTGCTGAACACACTTTTGACAGATCCTGATATGATAGGAAGACTGGTTACCTTCGCAACCTAGCACCTTTTAGTTATTTTATATCACTGTGAGAAAATGTTGGAAGCAGAGAGAATGAGAGAGTAGGCAAATTGTCTGACAGGCAGCGAGACTGTCAGTGAGAAGATGCAGGCAGGTAGACAGACTGCCATTTGTTCTCCAATTAGTCTAAATCATCTGAAAACCCTAAAGAAAAACATAATGTGTGGAAAAATGTAATGAAAGGTTGTCATGGCTCTCTCACTCTGGCTCCCTTCTGATTGAGGTTCATTCCTTTCACCTGCTCTCACCTGCACACCAGCTCTCCATCTCCTCATCAACTCAGCAGTATATATACCCTGGCTCTCCATCCACTCATCGCCAGATCGTTGTTTCAACTATTGTGATAGACGGCCGCTCCGGCTAAATTAAGATTTTGAAAAAACCTTTGAAATTAATCTTTTTGTGCTTGTTTTGGTTTTTGAGTCTCAACCTGTTTTTCCTTTGCTTCAGGATCACCAGTCACCCACCTGCCTTCCTGCTCAGCCATCTGCCTCAACCTGCTCTCTGGACTCAAGACTGCTCAGCCACACTCACACCCCTACTCTGGTCTGGTCAGCCTTCGTCCCCTTCACTCTGCTAACCCCCAGAATCTTCAACCCATCTTCATCTCCATTTACCACAATAAACCTTATTACCAATCAACCCCTCTGTCTATGTGTCCTGCATCTGGGTCCTAAATTCACTGGTCGTAACAAAGGTTAAATATTAGGACAATAATCTTGAACAAAAGTTACAAGGAGAGGCAGGTAAACCAGCATATCTTCAAATCAAATCCTAAAACCCAAGCTCCTGCATGTAACACATTGTACACAACCTCACAATGTGTGTGTTGTTTAGTAACTAATTGTTTCTTATGTGTTAAGTTTACTCCACTGTAAACTATTCAAAACAACTGGTTTTAGCAAGTCATTTATTGAGAATGAGACCTTTTTGATATACTTTGATTCTGTGATAATTTGTCAAAAGTATAACTGCAAAAGGCTGTGCATTGCACAAAAAAGATTTGATGTTTCCCTTAGACAATCTGTCTAAAAGGAAATCAAACAGGCCCTTTTTAAATAAACAACTGTTCGCTTTGCCAACGGATAAAACTTTTATTTTGCTGAGTTTGAGTAGTTTTGGGGATAAGCTTGTCCCTTTACTCTGTAGTTTGTTGCATTAGCTTGTCACATTACTTTGTAATAATAGACTTAATATTTGTATGGACGACGTTGCCAACATTACGCCATGCATTGGTTATTCCTGTTGTGTAAATGAAGTCTTGAGTTAGGGATTGTTTTCCTCAGGCCAGAAGTGACCATATTTGGAGGAGAGGGGCGCAAGGGTTCATGTTTGTCTTTACACCCAGCCAACAGTCAACATACAACATAAGAGGACAATAAGAAGTACAAGTCGAATAGACAACAAATACAATAGATAAAAACAGGTTGAAAAGCAACACAATTAGTCATTTAAAAGGGCAATGGCAGCAGTTACAAATGTTTTTTTTAGTCTCTTTGTCCTGCATGCTGGCAGGCTGAATCTGCGACCAGACAGAAGTAACTCAAACTCTTTGGAAAAAGTATGACTTCATTGACCTGGCCTTCTTACAGGCTACTTTGTACACATATGTTGGGTCAGTAAGTGTCAAACCAGACATTTTTCCACAGAACTTAATAATACTTGTCTATTGTGATTCTTTATGCTGATTGACCTGTACCAAGTGAACATGGAGAAAGTGAAAACTGATTAATTAACACAAGAATAAAGCATCGTCATGCAAAAGTTTTCCACATTAAAATTCTGAAGCTTCCCGAAAAAGTGTTCCCGCTGATGAACCTTTTTTTTTTTTTACAAACAGCATCAGTTTAAAGCTCAAACTTCCGTTTGTCATCGATGATGGTACCCAGGTACTTTAATTGATGTACAGCCTGGTTATTTATAACAAGAGGGGAGATGACAGAAGGATTTGTCCTGAAATCCGCTGTCCTTTCCATTTGCTTTGACACTTATTCGTGTTCATCACAAATAAAAGAGGTGAAAGAAAAGTCCTGGGGCAATCCAGGTGAGGAAAAAAAGAACAGCTGATATGAAATGCCATTTACTCTCTCACGCTGCGACCGTCTAGTTAAAAATTCCATCCGCCAGTGTGTTAGTCCAGTGTTGATGTTGTGAATGGTCTTGAGCCTATTCCTACTAAGCTTCAGGTCCATGCCCTCGTCAACTTGGATAGGCCATACTGCTCTGCCCCGGAACAACCTAAATAATACACACACACATATTCCACATGCAAACAGTTTGCAAACAACGAGCTGTAGACACCAGCAGAGTCTTATTCGTGCAAAATCCTCGCTTGTTAAGAAATGCATGTAGCCAATGAAGGGCAGATCACAGCACTGTGTTACTTACTCAGAGACATTCGGTCTGCGCCAAAGCACGCCAAAGCAAATTCCATGTGGGGCCTCAAAGTTTCATATTTATTCATCTCAGGTTGAAATAGAAATGACAGACTTTTTACAAAGTCTTTATTGTACAGTTATTGTTTCCACTTATTTTGTAGGGGTACGGTACATGGTGAGTCCAGGATCGGGGTGCAGAGGGCCTCTTTGGCCTGGGTCAGCCCTGGTGAGTGCAGTAATACAGTAATAGTAGGATTTCACACACCAAAAACAGCTGAGCCCTGACCTCTTGGACAGAATGAAAGGAGATTCTTGAAAGTAAATTAATGAGATGGTAAAGCGTCTTCTTTTTAATTAGTACAAGTTTTTGCATCTTCATTTCTTTACTTGTATATTCTAACATTTGCTTTCATAGAAACACTTACTGAATACCAAGCGAGGACTCCTGTCCAGCATGGCTCTCTATGCTGCTATAAATCAGACAGCTTTCACAGAAACACCAGCTGGCAAACAACCGATAGCGAAAGAAAAAGGAGCGATGCCCAAAAGAGCAAATGGATCAGGTCTAATGAAACAATAGATACAAGAAAAGAGGAGAGAGGAGGGTAAGGGCCACATGGGAACCTGATAACAAAAAACAGAGTACACAAAGTGCATCACTACTTTTACGAGAGGAGGACATCTCAATTCATTTACATCTATTTCCCTCAGAGCTCTTACAGTTTATGTTTTCAGGGTTGCCCGCAGTTACACAGAAGAATATCACTGTGGTGTTTATTCCCTAAAAAACATGCACATATCTCATTGAAAATATAATCATACTCTTCATGATTCCTTTTGACTGCAAAGGATGCTCCTTCCATAACAATGAATATTGATCCCCTCAAGGAAATGATCTTTTCAGTTGAGATTTGATGATTTGCTTGAGGACTCTTGAGCGGGGCTGGTTGTGTACCAGAGCTCAGGTCCTTGAATTTGAAGGATGTTTTGTCCCTGCTTATTAAAAGGCACCCCCACCCCGCTGCATACATTGCATCATTGCATTTTACAAGGGTCACTCCTCTTGTTGCCTCCGGCTAGGACTTCTGTTCTACAGGCTGTACTATTCTTATGGGGTTGTTGAATTCCCATTCCAATGACTGACACAATCTGAGCTTTTGCAATGTCATGAATTCATGTTCATTCAAGGTCTTATTAAGAGGGGGGACTTTCATTTCTGCATTATACTGAACAATAAATGTGGTAATTACTTTGAAGACCAAAAGTACTGCAACACAAGAAAACCCTATCTAAATCCTTCCGTAATCTCCAACACTGTACACTTGCAGGTAAAGCAGATCGTGTTTAGTGCCTGTGATCTCCTGACATAGTGACTTCAAAGCCGTTCCTGGGAGGAGAGCTAACAGTATAATTAAATCTAGACCGACGATAGGAGAGCAAATGCCTGCTAAATGGCCATCTTATCTTCTCCGTTCTGACATACTGTCAGAGCTTCTCCTCCATTAATACATAATAGGATGGTGGAGGCAATGACAACACAATGATAGGTAATTGTGAGGAAGTGGGAGCTTAGATGTGGGAAATGTCAGAAGTGACAGCGAGGTGAGATTGATGGATCAAGTCCTGGTTTGTTTCAGCAGGGGGACATGAGCCAACCTTCTCTTTATTCTGAAAAAAAATGAAATTAATTTGAATGATCAAATATGTTTTATTTATTTATTTTTAGCCAACCAAAACACTAAACGAGGGTCCCATAAGACAATTGTTAATGCCATGGCCTGGCTTCAGATCAAACAGTGTTAAGTTTTTATCTTACACTTAGTTACTCCGATAAAAGAGGATTCATTTTTTCCCACCAGAACATGATAAAACGAGGTTATATTTAACATCACACCTCAAAATTCACATTACAATAAAATATTTTCTAGCAACTTCTGGCCCTCTCACATCAAATTGTGTTTGAGTAATGCAGCAGTTTCACTTTAAAACGCATGTAACTCCTGCAACTGTATGCATTTATTATTTACTGTCGTTCAAATTTTTTTGTCATTTGCACAGGTTTAGCGCCCGCAAAAGTGCTGAATCCTTTTGTAGTTTCACCAACATCATGTATGTAGAGTTAAGAATCTATGTGCTCTGTTATATTTAAGCCCCAAACCCAATGTTACCCTAAACTAAACAAGTCATTTTTGGGGATAAGTCTAGCCAATCAATGAGTAATAATAATATTTACAATATTATATTTACTATAGTGACAAATGTCATTTGACTTTGTCCTATGAAAAGCTGGTGACATCATTATCGTTTGAGGAGATTTGTGCTATTAAACTGAAATGCTTTTCCACAGGAGTATGTGGCAAGGACTGGCTTATTACCTGCACACAATATCACACCTTGATGTAGGCTGTGCTATGCTGTACTTGGAAATAGGCATGTCATTTGCACCCAGAAGAAGACCTGGTTTGATGAAACATCAATTATAAACCCTAACAAGTGATCACACCTCCTGTTCAGCAGCATCCCACAGTGTGTCTTTTCGCTACACAGATGATTTCTGTTACTTTTCCCTGTAAGATAACCATGAAGACAGGCTGCGCTTGATTTACTGCTACCTTGCTTTACTTTGTATCACAGGTAAAATGAGCAACACCCTGCTGTAATTATTAGCATTTTCCTAACAACATGCCTCTCTGGCAGGTGCTAAAACATATTGAACACACTTTTCAGCATCCATTTTCACCCAGGCACTCACTGTTTGTCACCTATTGTTTTATCCCAATTATAAAAAAAAACTCTCAATATAGCATCTTTGTTTTTTCACGACAAGATCTGTAGTCAATTACAATCTGCTTCAGCGTCAAAAAATTAACACAACTATCCCAAGTCCTTTGAAAGTTCAGAAGGGCACCATTTACAGAATATCTGATCTTTTCCAATTGAAGATTAGACATAATATTACGGATGAGGTGAGTATGGGTGGGTGGAGCAGCATTTTTCCAGTTCAGCAGTATCAACCGCCGTGCCAATAAGGAGCAGAATGCTAGAGCCTTGCGCTGAAGAGTGGTTACAGAAATGTTTACGGGGTTCACGCCAAAAATAGCTGTTAGGGGGCAAGGAGAAACTGTTTTGTTAAATAATTTAGAGAATAAATCGAAGAATGAAGACCAGAAGGGATCCAGTTTAGAACATCCCCAAAACATATGATAGAGGGTCGCGGGCACTATTTTTGCATCTGTCACACAAGGGGTCTACGTCAGGGTATAATCTAGCCAAAGCAGACTTACAGTAATGCAGGTGATGTAATACTTTGAACTGGATCAAACTGTGGCTTGCGCATATGGATGAAGGGTGTATATTAACAAGGGCTGCATCCCAAACATCATCTCCAATACTAAAGCCAAGCTCATCCTCCCAGCATTGTTTTATAATAGCTAGAGAAGGTTTATTAATTGAAATTCTATATTCATATATCTTGGCAAGCCTCCCCCTTTGAGATTGTAAACATAAGGTTGCGATATGATCAAGGTGATTTTTAGCAGGGCGAGTTGGGAAATTAGGAAATTTCTTTCTCACAAAATCTCTCACCTGCAGAAAATGAAAGAAGTGGCAGCGCGGAATATAAACATTTTCTGACAGTTGGGAGAAGCTGACAAAGACATTATTTATGTATAAATGCTTGCAGATGCCAGAGTCAATTCATTTTTCTTAACCATTGAGCAAAATGCAACATCTCTTTGAATGTGTTGGACATCTCTTTAAGTGTTGTCAAAAATGAACCGCACTGTGGTACAAATCAGAGTGGCCCCAATTTGGCCATCAGTGTGATTTCTTAATAATCACTGCATGAGAAAAATTCACCCCTCAGTGTCGTCCAAGGTGTCAGTGTCATAATGGAGATGTCAGATTTATCTTCTTTTTTTTTTAAACGATGGAGCAAAATGTATCTCCTCTCAAAATGTGTTTGAGATCACATCAGCTGATTGTTGTGAAAATACACACCACTGTGCTACAAATCAGAATGGCCCCAATTCGGCCATCAGTGTGAATCCTTAAAAATGACTGCATGAGCAAAATTCACCCCTCATTATTTACTCAGATGAGACAACTGTGGTCTGAAAAAAAACTGTATTCTGTGTGATAACTACAGGACCCTGCCAAACAAATATAAATTATATTCAGTATAAAACTTTTAAGATACATTTTAAATAAACTCTGACAGGCCAAACGAAACATGGTATGAAATTTACACTTGACTTTAAGAGATAGCAATGAATTCCTGCTCCGGAGCCACATCAACTCTAAGTGCAAAAAACATCAGTAAATGAGCACCTAATGAAATGTCACTATGAAATCAACGGTCATTGTTTTTAGTCACAGGTACACTGTACCTGTGAGGAGATAATTAAACAGTAAAGCTTTAAAGGTGCTGGTGTGTATGCAAACACTTTAACTTCTATAAACAACACTCATATCTGAATATGCAGAAAGATCCCTAATGCACACATAGAACCATGAGGGAAAAAACACACGGTTACCATGCATGGCCGTGAGACCTTGGTAAATTATTCACATTGGTCAATAAAGAGCGACAAATCAATTTTTAATTGTGTTTGTCTCCTGTATTAATCAGACAATCGATTCTGAGCACGTACTCCAGTGCCTTGATGAGCCTCAGCAAGCAAAACGTGCTTCAGGAGGAGGAAAGATCGAGGGAGGAGAGAAGAGAACAGCTGCTGCAGCAGAGGGAAAGATAGAAAGTGAAGAAGAGCAATAAGGCAGCATATTGTGTCAAGACACGATGGTTACCTACTAGCTGAAAAAGCCCAAGGGATTTTCTCTTTTTTTGTTTTTGTTGGCAAGTATCAGGTCAGCAGGTATGTTGTGTGTGTGTGTGTGTGTGTGTGTGTGCGTGTGTGTGCGCATTTTGAGGGGCTGTCCTGCTCCATTATAATCAACAAGCTGATGAAGTGCTAAAAAACTCTAACCTACCTAAAATGTACGAACCTCTTTTTCTTTTGTATCCTCTTTCCTCTGATTTGAATCTACATTCTTCCACACCGCTCTTAACCAATCACAGAATAATTTATTCTCCTACCTGATTATATATTCCCTCTCACCTTCACAGGCAGATATTCCGCGCACCTGTCTTGCTCTTGTAGGAGCTCATTTTACCGGAAATGCCTGACGAAATGCAAGAAACGAAAGAGAACAAATACACACAATGCATGTTAAAAAAAAACGAAGCTAAGGATTAGACTAACACAAAACTTCAAAAAGCTCAAAACCAAACAGCCGGAGACCCTGATAGGAAATGTCAAGTGGCTTTTAAAGCACAAAGACAAGCCATTAGAGGAGCTGGTGTGACACAGCGCTCTAATATCCCATCTAACATGCACCTTCGGAAATGTCATGGCTGCTTTTGAGCTTGGTGTTGATGGAAAGGCACCCGCTTGATTACAGTCATCATCCTTTCAGACAGCTAAGACTTGAGAATACGTTTACTAAAAATCCACTTGGAAACTTGCACACACCCACACAAAAACACAGCCACACTTTTAGATGCATGCCTCTTAATCACATATTCACAAACATTGGTGCATTACATGGAATGACAACAATGACGTGCACATTGAAAATAGCACAGACAGGATGCATCTACTTCATCACATCGTCTTTGAGTCAAACACCAATACACATACATACTGAAAAACACAAACACACAGATGCTTTTAGGCTATTTTCACGCTCACACAAAAGACAAAGTTGCAGTAATTAACCCATAACATCTAAGTGTCTGCAAGGCTAAAGCAAAATGTTACACATTAGGTGAATGGTCCATACTGTTACTATTGGTTTTAGAGATTAGAGTGACATGTAATAGCTCACACAAATACACAAACACTTAAATATTACACAACCTAGAAGAGGAAGGTACTAATACTATACCTCTGTGTCTCGCTGGGGCTTTTTAAACGGTCTTCGTTCCATAAGTTGACAATAAAATCACTGTTTTTTGTTTGTTTTGCATTTAGTCACCATGGCGATGAAATGGGATGGTTAAATTGATAGCAAACTTTTGCATTTAAGTGTCTGTTGCGGTGCTGATTGTGTAGGAGTAGGCGCAATCAGGTTGTAATGAGAAAAATAATCTTCATGTATCACCACCAAGTGCTCTATAAGAGAGAGAGAAGTGAGACTGAAACAGCTCTGCAGGTGAGTTTTTCATTCATTAGTGAGATTTTCATTGATGATTGGAGTATTGGAAAGGGCTTCAGCAGAAGAAAAATTGTGTGTTGTTGAGAAGACGTATTAACAAGTACAAAAAAACACGCCACAGATGTCAACTTAATTAGTCACAGGAGAGCTGCATTAATCCGGCTGAACTCAATTAGAGCTTTCAAACTTCATCGACACCCTGCTCGCCGGAGAAATCCAAACAAGCCACAGTCAGTTTTTTATTTCTCTGCTCTTTTCTTGAGACAACACTTTCTCATTGTTCTCCAGTATTGGATTGGATTTCTGTAAAGACGTGGGAAAAATTTTGTTTTGATCCCTTCATGTGTGAATCGTTGGAGGTTAACACCCTTTGGTTCGCCGCCGCTCCCTGTGGAACCGAGGCCACGGTCCCCGACCGATCAGGCAGGCTGAATCTGTTTGAGCCCGTTGATTGATGCTTGATAAAGATGAAGTTAGAAATGTGAACATGCATTGATTTGGAAGGAGTATGTTTTCTGATTCAATGTGGTGAAAATGAGCTGAGAGGTGCAAAGGTGGAGGTGTAAATTTCCCCGTTAAAGCGAACACTTAAAGCGAATAAAGGATTATCTTATCTTAAAGAGGGACAAGCAGTGTGTGCATAAACATAGAGGTGATAAATCAGCTGCACAAAAAGTAAAGATGATGCAAATGTTCTCTATAAAAACACAGTATGCAGAAGAAATAGTTCAATAGTTATTTGTAAGTTAAATTTTATATATTTTTTAAATATGCAGACAGAGTGATTCACTGTTAATAAAAAATAGAGCACTTGAATCATGGGGCTAAGAATTGATGATGAATCAAATTGTTGTTTTTCTATTTTTATTTTTATTTTACCATAATGCTGTTTTAAGCATTTTGTATTCTCCTTAGAGTTGCAGCAAAATATTCCCTTTCCAAGGACAAACTAGAGAACCTTACTGTTACCTTATTGATGAAAGATTGTTAGTATTTATGAATATGCTGTGGAGTCAACAGCTTTAACTTTGTGTTACTGTAGACAGTATCTATCAGTGTTGTTTATTATCGCGCATCCTTTTGTACCAGTTCAAACTTTATCACTCCTTGTACCAAGACTTTGATTACCTACAAGAAAAGAATAGCTCCACCCACCTTTACCATAAGGTCAAACAGTGAGAATAAGAGAAACTTCAGTGACTTCAATGACCAAAGCAAATGACATCACAGTTCTTGAACCTACAGTATTTGGAGAATAAGACAGAGAAGCTGAACTGCATGCAGTGTATTTGCCTTCGAGTCTTGCTAGCATACTGTTTGGTTTGTGCCTCAGCTGTAGCACTCTGTGAAACATGTCACAAACAAGAAATGTCATCTGTTGCCAAAGTCTGCTTTATTTACTGGGGTGGTGAACAGCATTTACGTTTCATTAGATCCCCTTGAGGTGACAATGATTTTGAAAGTTAAAATAGTCACAATTGTATAATTGGGATAATGTCCTTCAAGAAATCAACAATTAGGAAGCAACTGTCTGACTGTCTAAGGTTCAGCCTTAAGGTGGTCCATAAGTTCTTGACACATTGTCAGGTATGATCCCTCACATGGTTATGATCAGTCAGATAAATCCTCTCCTTTTTTGGGGATAATCTTGTTAAAAGTTGCAAAAATAAACCTTATTGGTTCATAAAAAAAGATGTGAAAACTAGCTTGTTTTTGCTTTTCAAAGCACCAAGAGAGGAAGAACATGAAAAAGTTCAAGTCGTCAGTTTGTGTGAGACATTATGATGATGGGAGGAGATTACTGTCACTAAAAATGACCGCAGCAGTAGCTGTGATATCTATGACAACTGAACCATCGGAAGTCATGCTCACACTCCTGGAATCAACGAGACGCAGACAGACATGTTCAGTCAGCCGGAAAGGAGGACGATGAAGCACAAACACTGACAGCAGTGACGAGGGGAACCAAGCGGTCGTGATGACCCAGACTGTGACACGGATGCTGATTCAGACACAGAAGCGCTGACAGAATGAGTACAGGTGAGTACAAAAAGAGATGTGAGCGCCATGAGAGGACACCTGCAAAAACAGAATCAACAGCATCTCTCCAGTGACCACAGAGAGAACAAGCTAAAAGCAGGGATGAAGTGGAGGAGCTGCAGGACTGACAACTACACCTGAACTGACTGCTGGTGGATGCTGAGATCTTAAAGGGCAAACCCACAGATACCATCCCCAACATGAGCAAAAAAAAAAACTCTTGATAAATATCTTCTGTGGCTCTGGAGGAGTTTTATGAAATCTGAAAAAAGACTCTTGGTGCTTTCATCATTTTTTAAACACAAAGCTTTCGTTTTATAAAGAGAGCCTACAGAAATAAGTGTTTACTGCACACAGTATGATGAAAATGTGGCTATGGGACTACGGGAAAAAGTAGGGCGAAGAATTTCTGATAACTCAGAAAATTCAGTCGATCTTGTTTTTTTCACCAGGGCATTTTTGTCTTTATTTGAATGCTAGCTAAGAGAGATAGAAAACAAGTATAGAGTTAGCAAATTTAAGAAACCAAAAGTCAAAGATTATTTTCAATCCTTCATGTTAAAGGTAATTTTCTAAAACTAGCACGAGCGCTGTTGCTCCAGAAGCAGGCTTACAACTGCTATAGATGACAGATTTTCTTCGTTCCTTTTTCAGAGCACACGAGTTATTCAGTTTTGTCAGGACCGAACGACAATTTCAACCAAAATCTTAAAAAGTGTATCTGGAGAAAATGACCAACCCTGCTTTTAACCATTGAGTAGATTTAAAACAGCTTTGTGTTTCATTGTTGCTCTTCTCCTCTGTCCCCCTGATGGTGGAATGAACTACCAAACTCCATTCAATCTGTAGTGTCCCTTTGCCCCTTTAAGAAAAAACTAAAGAGCCAGCTCCTTCATAAACACCTAGACACTTAATGATGTTGATGATGACAATGACGACGATGGATGGATTTAAAGGTCCCATATTATGCTTTTTCTGGTTTTATATGCTCTTTAGTGTGTTTTCCAAGTGTCCTGTGCATGTTTAGGCACATATATGTGCAAAAATTCAAAGTACGCGGAAACGCGGCTTCTCCTACGTCTTCCTGTTAGCTGTAGCATTAGTCGCATGTAACGCTCTGTTCTAGCCCCCCTCGATAAAAATTTGTCAGTCCGACGTCATTGTCAGTGTGATATCACTGATCTAAGCCCATTGGCTCGTTGTGGCAAGCCCAGCAGCTCATGTTGCACGCCCGTTAACTTCTGTAGCACGCCCACGATATGCCGTAGCCCGCGGTAGCACAGTAGTGCTAAGGTGAACGTACAAAAGTAGGTACATAGATTAAATATAAGAACCCCAAAAAGGGCATAATATGGGCTCTTTAAGCCAATCATTTGACCTCCCATTTTGCTCTGAATTCAACTTTTCAGCCCTTAAGGGGTTTTGATTATTTATTGATAATTATTTGTTTGTTGGGGACAGAGCATGTTAATGTGCATCCATAACATATACATCATATTAACCTTCACAAGTTAGCAAAATGCTAAATAACATCTGTAATCCCAAGGACAGTAACAGAATAGAAACATTACAAGAAGAAGAACAAATCACTGATAAGCTGATTTAACTGAGTAGGCCTATTTGTTTGTAAAAAGCCAGGGGGTTTTTCAGTATACCATGATATTATGATTTATAGCTTATGGTTAAAAAGTGTCCTCTCATATTGCAGCCTTGCTACATTTCAGTCACGTTGAATAGTAATCAACACTATGACCCCTCTAACAAGAGGCAATATTGTGCTGCTGCCTGATCTCTAAAGCTCATTTCACTGCCAGATGGATATCTGCTGGTAATTAAGCTGATAAAAACACCCTCAGACACAAAGGCACTCACAAGAAGAGAAGTAAACGTGTGTGAAGAATAAGGCTAAAGATGGAGGAGAGGATGCAGATTCAGGTAAGTTTTCTCAGGTGACATGTTGTAGACAACACATAACACGAAACCCCTTTTATTCCCCCTTCTTTTTCAAACGTAAACAAATACAATGTTAGAAACACACATGACGATACAAAAGAACAACAACTCACACACACACACACACACACACACTCGAAGCCTTGGGTACACACACTTAAAGCGTCTTTTCTTTTTCTTAATTAGCCTAAAGTCCTGATGTCTGGTTTCAGCTCTTCTTCTCAGCGTGGTGCCGGCGTTTCTGTTAGTTAAGATTTCAGCTCAACATCCTCCACTGCTCACATCTCTCCCTCCCTTTTGCTCTCGCTCTCTCGCTCTCTCTCTCTCTCTCTCTCTCTCACACCACACACACACACACACACTTCTGCACTTTAAGTTGACATTTTCTCAAATACACACTAATGTTTTTTTTTGTGGCCACGTCTCCATTGCAGCTCTCGTTGCATTCCTTTTTTAATTTATCACTTCTGCTCGTCTGGATCATCCGCCCACTCTGCTTTTACCAGGAGTGTTATCTCATCTTTGTTTTTTTTGTGCGTGTGTGTGACTCTTCTCCTTTCAGTTTCCTCGCTACACTCCCTTTTTTCTTTATCTGTCATATCAATGGACTTCAGAGGCTTCACTGCCTGCCATTGTGACTGTTGCCTCGCTGGTTTTCAGTCCATCACCCTCTCCCCTTTCGTCTCCCTCTCACCCTGTGAAAGTGAGAGAATCATTCACTGGAGCATGCTTGATGGCATCTTTCCATTGGCAATGTGACACCGTCCTTGTGACGCATTCAGGAGCCCTGGTACGTCACAAACTCCAAAAAATGCTGGCTCCATCCGTTGCAAACAGGCCACATACTGTACACAAAATACACTTACATATATATATTTTTTTACCAAATGCCCAACCTGCACACAGATGGAAGTCTGTGTCAGAGTGTTGCCATGGTTACGACAATCCTTTGACAATCAGCAAGAGGCCGACACCTGCAAGGAGAGAGAAAGCAGGTAGTCTGGGCTGATAGGTGGGCTGGCGTGTTTGTGTGGGTTAGGAGATAGAGACACACAGGCAGATGTTCTTTGGGGGAAGAGGAGTGGGTTAAAAGTAGAAAAAAAGCTGTTAGTGTGCACAACCTGATCCTCTGAAGTGGCCAATTCTCTCAGTATTTCAACACTGTGATGTTGTTTACCCCGGCAGCAGCCCTTATCATCATCAAAGCCTGTAAGTGACACTCTCCAAACCAAACTGTGTGCCGCCGCCCCCTCCTCATACTCCTAATACTCCTCCTCCTCCTTTACAATCGCCATGGTAACTGATTGTCTCATTCTCCTCTTCCTTGAATTCCTCGGAAACACGAACACCTGTTGTTCACGTTGATGCCACTGTTATTAGGCTCCCAATGTTTGCAAAAGTTTTGCTGAGAGTGAACAAGCAACTACTTTAGTAAACAGTTGTAAGTGAACACAACTATAAAATGTGAACAAACGAAAGCTGGTTCATCAAACATGTTTCAGTCTTTTTTCTGAAGATGAACATCATTCAAACAGATTTGAACTACGTTTAACTTTATATTTTTTTTTTGTTGATAATTATGGATTGTTTATAGTTTATGTTGCCAGGCTGCTGTCAATCAAATGTGAGTGAAGCACACCGACACATTTCTTATATAATTTGCTTAGCACTTAACCTTGAATATAACTTTTAAAGTCTCAAATATTTGTTGTAAATTCTTAAAAGGGGTTTTACTTCTCAAAATTGGACCCCCTAATATAGTTCTTTAACCAGCTTTACAGTCCGGAAAAGCTTTTTCTCCATCCTATCTATCATACTTTGTCATTCTGTCACATATTCTGTTTCCCCTGATAATCAGTACTACTTCTTCGTTGTTTTCTCTTAAGTCAATATCTCCATGTTTTCATTGACTGACTGGATTATTAAAAAGAAAATATTAACAATATAATTATATTGTTGATTGTGAATATCAGGCTGAATACCAATACCGATGTTTTTGCTAGTAGTCCATATTTTTATTAGTCACTGGAACATGTCTAACAAACTGCATGTTGCTGATCTTTCCCAGTGAAGGTGTAAGACTCCCACACATGAAAACAAATGAGCGTTTGTCCAACAGGTGACTTCTTTTTCTCAATGAAAAACATCTTCTCTTAATCAGCATTTAGGTTTACTTGCTTGCCTACAGTAAATTGATGCGACAGAACAGATACACATCAGCTCCTGACATTGTTGCATGACACATTATTTGCCAATAGGCCGATGTTTGACAGGGCAAGTATCTGCCAAGACTGATGATCAACCGATGCATCTTTTGACGTACAGTATTATGTGGTATCTTTGGGATAGTTCTGATCTACACTTGGACTCTTTATTAAGACATAATGAGCCATGCTCCCAATTAAACATGCTGCACAGTGTGAGTGTGCGAGACAGTGAGATTAAGTATATCCAAATTGTGAGAGCAAAAATGACATTTTGAACTTGGAAACAGCAGTTTACAAGACTATAGCGCTTAAATCCATTTAAGTAATGGCTCTATGAGATAGCTCCTATCTAGGTGTCTTAGAAATTAAGATATTTGAATGTCCTTTCTTTTCCTGACAAACGTCTCTCTTTGATATCTCCTTACCAAGAGAAAGCTGGGTGGAAAGAGAATAGAGTCTGTCATGAGCACAGGCATAGAAGAGCAAAGAGAAAATCCAGTGAGGATGCCCATACCTTACAGCTTCTCAGAAATGATTCTAATATCTGTAATCATCCCGCCTACACTCAGGAAGAAAGCAAAGGTGTGTGTGTGTGTGTGTGTGTGTGTGTGTGTGTGTGTGTTGTGAGGGTTTAGAGAGATAGAGGAGGTTAGTGTTAGAGGCCGAGTCGAGGTAAAGAAGAGCTCGAACACAGGCGGAAAAAAGAAAACAGTGTCTGGCAAAGCAGGTAATTTGCTTCATTCAGTCGCACATATAGACTTCAATGAACACCTGATTGCAGGAAGGAGATACTGAACACATAAACACAAATGTACAAGGACACATATAATTCACACAAATGGTGAGGAGACAGAATTGGAATTCTGCACAAAAGTGGCTGTTTCGGACTGAACACATGAATGTGCCTTCAAACACAGGTAGCTCCCCATCACACACACACACACACACACACACACTTCAGATGAAACTTTTACTGCACTTAGTCTGAAGTACTACCCAGACGTTCAACTCCTCTCCATCCATCCATGCCTCACTCTCTCTCCATCCACTCCTTTCCTTTCCTTCTGAATTTTATGTGTTTAAAAAAAGAGACTGCGCTCTTATTTTTACAGCCGTGCTGAAGAGGGGAAAGAAAACGTATCTCCTGCTGCTCATATTGATTTGGCAGATCTGCTCGCTCCCTCTTTCCTTCCATCTCTGGCTTTGCTTCAGCTCGGTCCTTAGACAATCACCCATTCCATCCATTCTTCCACCTACACTTTTCAGTCCTGGGTCTCCCACCAGCTCAACCTAAACAAGTGAAAAACCTGCCAGATTGGAAAACATACATTGGACAGTAAGAGTTTGGAAGATGGAAATAAGTGTGTCCCAGTAAAACAGGAGAAGGTGTTCAATCGTAGATATCGAATACCACCCATTATTCACTTTTTTGATCCTTAGAAAACAGCTGTTATTGAAATATTTAAGAAGCTATTTTGTCATGTGCAAAGATATTTGTGAGACATTAGTTCCTCATTTTGTCTCTCTTATCCATTATGTCTTGTACAGAAAAAAAAATCTTACTTCTACTATTATTCTCATGCAGCAGTAGTCACACAGGCGACACAGCTTCTATTGAATCAACAGGAATAATATATGATATTGATCTATTATTAAACATTACAATCTATCAGATTCCCTTCCAGAAGAGGGACTCTAATCCCTGTTTCCATTGAGAATCAATTCATTTCATCAGTTTTTCATCAAATCAAATGTCATTCTCTATCTTAGTTGTGCACTGATCGGCCTCATTCTGCCATGACTTTTTAGAAGCAGCTGGCAAAATCTTGATCTTGTTTTAAGGAATCTTAAAAGTCAAATAGAAACTCAGAGTTGGAAATGACATGAAGTAGGTCAAGTGTTTCCAGTGTAGTTACTCATATGAAAGAGACTCTCCATATTGGTCATGTGTGTTGCAGGGAGGGAGTCACAAGATTCTGTAGAAAACTCATATCGTAGGGAGTTTAATAAAAAATGTCCTACATTTTGCCTGTAGACTATCTTTTCAAAATCATGTGTTTTGGTTACAAAGATTTTGTAAGATCACTGATCTTTTTAACATACAACATCATAAGTTAAAAAGTTTGCCAACATTTGAACCACCACAAGAATCAACCTCGTGGCCACTGTGCATGTGGGAGTCATCCATGACCCTAAAACAATCCGCATGAGACACGTCGATTAACAGTGTGGGTGTTCTACGGGCTAATACATGTGTTTTCATATGAATCTCTTTGTCGTTCCTTTTCCATCATGCCTTTCAGGAGACCCTCATACCCAATTCTTGTCTGACAGGGATAGTCTCCCACTGTTAGGTAGATATGTGAACAGCCAGGTCATGAGAATTTCATGGAGCAGTCCTCCTGAAATTGTGTGTATGTGAAAACGGCTTTTTAGAATGTGACAATGAAAGATTCTTGAAATTTCATATAAGTAAAAAAACATTGCCTCTGTTGCCTTTTTTCACCGCAGTGCTAATGGAGGTTGCAGCCCTGCACTGGTGTCCTTGTTCTCTCCTGCTCTGTTTTACTGAAGCACTCCTCTGTGATGGAAATCCTGCATTTCTATCTTCTGCAGAGACCTTCTATTAAACGCTCTCTTTTCTCTCTCTTCAGTGTTTATTGTGTTTGACCTTCAGTCATTTCCTGTCTCGCGTGCTTATCTGACCTTCCACCTTATTCTTTTTTAATTTAATACTACAACTCTCTATTTTTAAATATACTCCTACAGTATGTGTGTTAGAAGGGTTTTGTCTGAATACTTATATTTTAGTGTACTACAGGAGCTACTATATAGACAGTCACTCTGTGGAGTAAGGTTGGAAGGTAAACACAGGTAAGACCGGCTGGATGAAAAAATAGAGCTAAAAGAAACAAACATAGCCTTGGTGGGGGAATGATTTCCCAGTATTCAGTCTCTTGACAAGGTTGAAGGCATGTGAGGGATTTCCTGGAATGCAAACACAATTTTTCTACACTCATTCTTTCATTCATTTTCTCTTTTGCATTGAAGACTCCACAGAGGACTCATAGGCACAGGGTAAATGCCTTGTTTCAAGGGGATAACCTCTGTTCAGTAGAGGAGAGAGTTTGTAAGATCCCATCTCATTCAGCTTCCCCCCTGGGAGGGGGGCACGAAACTCCCCTCCTTCTCACCTTCTGGATGGATAGCGATGATGGCTCACTGCCTGCAGAGAGCTTTGCCTGACAGAAAGAAAAAGGATGCTGACACTTGACAGGTTGCAACACTGTGTTTACCAAACCCAAGCAGAAGGAGAAGCAGAGCTTTTCAACATTTCCAGGATATTCTTGCAGTCTATCTGTTCACACCAGCAAACTAAAAAGAGATAGCGAGACTGTTTTAATCTGAAAAAAGAGACAATTTTTCTCCCATATTAGCTTCTCTACAATGGCTCACTGTAAAATCAAGAAAACAATGTGCAGTCCTTCATCTTACCTATGAAGCTCTTCATGATCAGACACCATCATTTTACCTCTTCAGAACAATACGTTCACAGAATACAGGCCTGCTTGTTTTACTTTTAGCCTCTGAAAGTAGTATGGGAGGTGGAGCCTTCAATTAGCTCTGGAATCATCCACCAGTCAGGGTTGAGGAGGCAGTTACCCTCTCTGCTTTTAGGCTTTGACTTTCTTTTGGATAAAGTTTATAGTTGGGCATGCTAATGTTCAACGTGTCTTTGGTTATGGTGCTATAGGCTGACAGTGGACTTTATGCATTCATGTCCCATTTCTAAATGTTGTATACTATACATAGTTTTTTGTTCTCTTGTCTTGTAGGTTCCTGTGGGTTGTTGTTGCCGACCACAGCATTTGTGTACCTTCTAACTCCTACTATCATTACAGTATGCTCTTAAGCTTATTTTGATTGATCGCTACACTGGTCTTCATGAAGGTCTTCAACAACATTTCAGGAGTGCCTGTCTTAAATCCTGGATGGATCTGATTTGTACCTTCCTGATGAGCTCACTGGAAGGACTTAAAACATGGCCTTATGGCCCCTAGAGGCTTCCTCTATAATAAACGTGAATATGGGTTGTTGTAAACTCCTTCACAATCATCCTGGGCCTGTTCTTGTTTGGACTGTTTTTCATATTGATATTGAGAATGTCTAGCGAACAAACAGTTGTTATTTATTTGTTCAGAAGACATATAGTGAACGTATTCTTTTATAGTCGTGTGACTGTGTATCTCACACTCATTGATCTCTACCAATTTTTTAGAAAAATATTCAACATTTTAAATGCATATTAATCTACTTTCTTTACAATCTTACTCATTCTGTTTGCTTCAAAAGTTTGGTGCTGTGTAGGTAGTGTACAGTGTTTTTTTAAAGATTGGTGGGGAATGATTTCCCAGTATTCAGGCAGATTTATTGACAAGTGGTCTGCAGTGGTTAAGAGTGTTTATTAAAAGCTATGAGAGCTGTGAGAGTGGATAAAAAAGCAAAGCAAACAATCGTATGTAAGATACTTAGAGCTCCATAGAGCTTAGAGGAACTGCTGAGTAGACATATAAAAGGCAATTTAAAAAATATTGATTATAGCTGCAAATGGGAAGCAAACTATCAGCTAGCTGTTTGGTTTAGTAGTTTGAAAAAGAAAAAGCATGAATACAGAGTGTAATCACAACAATCCATGTTTGAAAGTGACTCTTTATTTTCTAAATCTTGTATCCCTGCCGAAATACGATCGTGAGAGGACCATGGGTATTTTAGGTGTCAGGGCGTGTGTGAGGATTTTAAGCAACACTCATAAGAGTGGTCCCAGGGGTTTATGGGGTCAACTCTTCTAATCCAGACGGGTCAAATCACTGTGCCAAAAAATACTACAGTGCTAATCCACTTGCTCTTCATTTTCCTCCCCGTTCTTCTGTTTCTCTCTTTCTGTTCATCAACATATGAAGCCTCTTTTGTATGAATGATCCATCAGCGTGCACTCGCTTTCTTCAGCAACTTCTGCATGTTTCAATCTTTTTATTTCATAAATCAATGAATGTGTTATTAATTGCCCTCAACATGAATGTATTTTATCTCACATGTCGAGTAGTTTTGGATGTATGTTAGCCTGTCGCAGTACCTCATGCTTGAACATTGACTGGGACGTACCACTTTGTTGCGGTATTAAAAGCCAAAGGTCTGGGCCTGCTGGTGTTGAGGATTTTAGGGTTTAGATTGATGATGAGGCTTCATGTAATCTTATTAGCTAAGCACAGAGAGTTGATTTCATGCTAGCCGGGACTCAAAATGGACTCCTGCTGTGGCTTAAGGGTATGAGCAAACCCGGGTCGATTACTATCTGAGGCCAATTTAATTCATTTTGCAGGGTTGAGAGAACACGTCTAACTCAAGGGAATGAGCATCAATGTATTTTCTTAAGACCGCAAGGCCCAGCCATTTTTTAAGCTATCAGCTTCTGACAGTAGCTTAGAATAGCACTAAATGGTCGAGCCATGATTGAGGGAGTGGAAGGCTGTGAAATTGACCCATTAATCTCTACAGGATTATTTCCTCTTGTGGGATAATTTTGACACTTCTTTAACAGAGTCAGACCTGAAGAAGCAGTCCTGATTTTTGTCTGTAGCTGTATTTCTTCTTGCAAAACAGAGACAGCAAAAGCATTGACTCATTTTCCGCTTCCCCTCCACAGGTAGGAAGATTCATTACTCTCGTGTTTGATATATAGACCACCCATCCACCCATCCACCCACGACATCCCAATCTTTCATACACAGGCCTGTAACACAGCAATATTGCTGTCAGGGTAAATACCTCAAAGCCCTATTCCTTTATTTAATTTCTGCCCTGACACAAGCTACTCTACTCTGGCAGCTGTTTTAAATGTTGCCTGACAAAATGAATTACTGTCGCATATTATATTTATAATTTTTTTATATTCTCATTTTAGCTAGGGCTTAAGAGTATTGGAAGTGACAACAGAGCTGGGAAGGCAAACAACATATAGGAGATCTAAAAAACTAAAATGAAATGAAATTCTATTTGGTCTTTAGATGCTCTGGAACTCTTTAGAGACTTTGTAAGACAGCTTTACTGAAATTATAATGTAGTTTGTTCAGTAAATTAAGGGATTAATTACAGCATGAAGGTTAACAAGCATTTATGTAAACATAATCAGCCTATTACAGCCTTAACAGATTTAAATGGGGTTCAAAGTCACAAGTGCCACAATAAGGTAGCCATCAAGTACGTTAACAGCTTTGACAAGCTTAATCTAAATGTTTTATCTTAAACACAATACAGAAATAACAGCAGTATTTATTTAAAACCAATAAAGTCTTGGTTTCAAATATAAAAGGCCTTGAATTATTTTTTTTTTGTTTTTCGGCTCCAAGTGGTTTAGTCCTTCATGAATGCACCATTCTCTGTTAAAGCTGGAACTATTTTGGTTACTTCATATGATTTTCTGTATTTTCTGAAGGGTTTCAAGCCGGCTTATGCCTGGTTCACACTGCAGGATAATCGGGCCGATTAGAGCTCCGATTCTTCCTTCCCGACAATCGCAGGGTCGCTCCCGACTCCAGGCTGCTCGGACCCGATTCTCTGCTCAGATTATCTTGTAGTGTGAGCGGTACAAAGATCCAATCTTAACGTCCCCGATCTGCCCGGCGATTGTTGGGGACGCCCCGATTTATTTAAAAAATGTTTAATATTTAGAATTTAAAATCTTGACGTTTACATCATGAAAGGGTCCGGCAGAAGTTGTGTGTGACTACAATATAATCACGAGAGACAAGGGAGGACTGTAGTCATGGCGACCAGCGGCAGGACGCAACCGGCATTTTTTTTCTTTTTTTTAACTTTTCTGTACAGATCATCAGTGCAGCACTTTTCTGAAACTTGCATCCATATATCTACAATTGTATCAACTTTTCTATATCCTACAACAAGTTCCACTTCCTTCTCTTTCACCAACCGTCGTCCTTTGTTTTTTTCAAAAGAAACTTTATTTACAATTGTCGACACTCTGTCCCGATTTCACTCGCACAGCGTGAGCCAGGCTTAAGTTGGAAAATGGTGGTGTTGCATCCATTGAGCTACATTTTATTCAACTCTAAACGACACTTGTTTCCAGGAAACTGCTCAAAAGATTTGATCCAAGCCCAACCCTACCTTCCTAAATAGTTTTTCAGTTAGAAGTGAATATTGTCAATACACATTTTTGTCAATATTAATTAATGATACACAGAAATTTGAAATATAAAACAGCTTTTCAGTGCCTTTAACCATGCCTCTTAAAAAAACAAGTAGGCTATAACTTCAGTCAAAGTCAATGAAAAACTTTAAATAATGAATATTTTACCATAAAAAAACCCTGAATGTGATTCATTCAGACTGTTTTGTCAAAGATATTTGAAAAAGATTTCAAATGAATTTGGTGATCAAAGCAAAAGCAGATGTTTGATTTGTGCATGCTAAGCACTTAAAGCTTTTAGGGGTGAGAAATAAATCCTGCTGCATGTTTGGGTCAGAGGGCTATAATTATCTTGGAACAATGTTAAATATTATTGTAATTATAAAGACAATGTTTTTAAGTCCCTCGTTCTGAAATGGAATAAAAATTATTTTTTTTAGGTTTATAAAAAATTAAATTGAAACACTGAAATGTTAATGAGACTGTATTTAAAAAATAATAATTTCTTTACATTCCAAAGATCCACGGCTGTCAGTTGAAAGATTGCACAAACAGACTTTAACACATTTCCATTATTCTTTATTTATATCAGATTTGTAAGCTTGGACCAAATTCAATTTGTACTTCATAAAGCGACACAAACAATGTAGACATCCTCACTGTGTGCATAAAAACACACACAGACATAGCTCTACATTATATCACCTGGGATTTGGAACTCGTATACAGTATCTGTGCATCCACACACACATGCACACACCCACACCAAGACACAGTGTGGGGGCAGCTGCGGGGCTAATTTGTTTAGAAGGAATTAATTAGACATTATTAGGGGGAAAACAATGGAGCAGAGGCAGGGTGTTTAACGGTGGGACGTCAAAGAGGCAAACCTGTCATGGAACAATAGGCTAATATACACCCACTGCTTCTCGGCTACTGCTCAATTACTCGATCACACAATAGCACACAAATAAACGCAAGCAGCATTTCCGATCAGACTGAATATTCCTTCATGACTGAGAGATGGCAGCTCGTGTTTGTGTGTTCATGCGTGTGTTCATGCGTGTGTTCATGTGTGTGTGTGTGTGTGTTTGAAATTGAGCAGATGTTTCAGTATTAAAGGTATCCGCTCTTGTACCTTCAAGGCAGACACTGCAGCTGCTGTTGACGTTTATGAACCCGAAACTCAATTAAGGGACAAAATGTGGAGTTACGGCTTGATATTTTTTCCTGTTCTCGCCTCATGCTAATTTCTTCAGATCTCAATCCAATCTAATTCCATTCCACTCTTGACGCCTTACCACCTTCCTTCCCTAAATCTGCTTCATCACCGCCAACAGTGGCCGCAGTCCAATCCGCCTCCCCTTCATTTCTCCCATCACTCCTCACAGCCACTTCTTGAGCACGGCCAAAGCGGAGTTGAAGGTGAATTGGGCCTGGTGGGTTCCTCGGTGAGCCAGCAGCAGGGAGCCCGCCTCAGGCCCGTGGCCGGCAGCCAGCAGCTCTGTGGCGGCTTTCTCAACATCCCAGCTTCCCTCCTGCTGGTGGGACAGCATGTGGGAGCTGAGCAGGGGGTACAGGGTGGAGGAGACGCAGCCCACCAGGAGCCCAGCATCCAGGAGCAACGAGAGGAGCTCAGCATCGCAGGAGGAGGCCGTCTCCTGGAGGAAGAAAGAGAAGGGAGAAAAATAATTAACACATGTGTGGTGATAGAAAAAGTTAGAGGAGTATTTTATCATTGTTTATTTTTCCCTCGTTAACTTCAAGCCTGAAGTAACAGACAGAATTTGGTAAAGTTGCAACCTTTGTCTGTGCCTGGTAACCAACTATCATCAACTTTTATGTTGTCCTGCTTGACTCTAACTACTGCAATTATTTTCATCAATATTATAGTTGCTACTGCTAAAATTGCATATATTTCTGCTAGTATAACTGCCATTATAAGTCAGTAAATTATATTATTTTTGTTGCTGTGAACGTCGCCACACAAAACCAATCGCCCTTCAGGGACAAGTAAATAAAGTTGAAGTTGAAGCCATGTTCATCTGTGGGTCAGATTCTATAGGAAAATATATTAATTAATATGTATATAATTGTCCACTTGAGCTACAGGCTTTGATTCTACGGATGAAAACAGTCAATGTGAAAACCATTAAAGAGTTGAATGCAATCTGCTGTAATGCAATCTCTGAACCCACTGGCAGTCGTCTAACTCTAACAGCATTCTACTAATTATAATGTCTATAAATAGATATTTGCATAAAAGTGCAGCCAAAACTCCTCTAATTAATTAGACTGCGCTCCACTCCTCAATTAGTAGTCAGAATGTAAACAAAGGACACACACAGAAAAGGAAGTCGTGGGCAGAAGTCCTTTAACTCTAACTGCTTACTACAACAGAAGCCCCCAAAAGCTGGCCACCGCCCACAGAGGCGAAATGGCCTTCAGACGATCTCTGTTCATCTACGTATCATCTTTCTATCTGAAATCCTCTCTGTCTCCTTTTGTCTGCCCATTCAGTTTTTGGCAGATGACAGTACCCTAATTAGTCTGGTTCTGCTCGAGGTTTCTGCCACTGCTGCCATTATTTGCTCGTTGTAGATCCATGTTCGGTCTCTTTAAATAATATTTTAAAAAGTCTAGGAAGGCTTACAAGAAATATTTGCGATGATTTTGTGCTATATAAATGAAAAAAATATTTGACTGATTTTTAACACTCCCTGACTGATAAAACGAGGGTGATAGGTTTGAAAATTTACCAGAGATTTTGTGGCTACAGCAGCAGTATCTGGACTAAACTCAGTGATGCCAATGTTACACGCTTGAAGAAACCTGATGAGGTCAAATCCTGCATTGACTCTGCGACTGACCACCATTCCCATTTCATCCGCTTCACTCACGCACACACACTAAAACACACACACTTTTCCTCTCCCCCTGCAGCTCTTTGCAGCTTTGACAGGAACATTCTCAGTTGCACAAACACATGTTCACACGCCGCCTCTTTTACGTAATATTTTAATCCAATCTTCCACCACTTTACATCAAAAATAATTGCATGCAAATTCAAACAGCTTAATGCTGTTGGGGGCTGCAGTGAGTGGTTCACAGTTCATGGAGAAGCTGGGCTGAGTGCTGGAGTTGAAAAGGCCGTATCTCTGTGTGACTCAGCCCATCTCCTCTGCATCCTCTCACCTGTTTGCTGCGTCTATTATTATAAAGCTTGCACTCATACGCGCAATACGTGCACGTAAGCAGGCACAACAGCCAGTCGCTGTCAGGGTATTTCTGGAGCTGAGGCGGATCAATTATGAATGTGGAGCTCATGTCTTCTATTCTGTAGTAGAGGAGGGGAGCAGATACGGATGGATTTCTCTTCTTTCATCTTTGTGCTGGGCTCGCTCCAATTTTCACTTCCTTGAAGGACAATTCATCCTTAAAACCTTAAAACTCACCGGTTGATGGATATTCGTGAACCTGAACATCTCACATAAAAGTTGGGAGATGTTCAACTGTGGTAATCGACGGTGACACCGTCCTTTATGGGATTTTTTTTTTCCGCAGATAAAGTAAGTTCTACCTTGCTGTAATGTGAGCAAATCAAAAAGAGAACGTCATCACTGTGTCCCAAGATTCTGGTTTTCTCCACATTTACCATTTAAATACAATAAACGTTCACGCTTGCTTTGGCAGCAATGGGAGACAGATTTGACATATAGCAGTATTAGAGATATAGTATGTCATGCATGTCTAATAATTCAATTTATCCTTCCCATTGAGAGATGGGGTCGGAGGAATCATGACAAGCCAAAAGGAGGGGAAGAGGGCCAGAGAGAGAAAGACAAACTTAAGCTTTAGACAGAGGTAATGGAGGAGGTCATGTGGTTAATATGAAAATAAGGGATAGAAAGACCAGAGAGAAAGGAAGAGATAGGAGGGAATATATGATGGAGGAAGCTGGAGAGAGCGAGACTGAAGGGGAGAGAAGAAAGACAGCCAGGCACCGAACGCATCAGGTACATACATTTTTAAGTGAAAGTGCACGGAGAACCAAGGAGAGGCACTTCAAAATAACTCAACACTCTACCTTCAGAATTTGGGTTTGTAGCTTCAACAAAGGCTCAGAACAAATGTGCTAAATGGGATTTCTACAGCTGCATAAGCATTGACCATGAGTCAGTACCATCAGTTAGGATAACATTGTACTCTGTGTGTTGTGTTTTCTGACATCTACAAACAATCAAGCCACAAGAGGCAAGAAACCCAAAGGTAACATGATGCTGATGGGCATGTCATACATTTGCAGGTATTTGATCAGAAAACTAGAGGTTAGACATTCTACTTGCATGTGGCTCCAGAAAACAACTACAATGGATATCTAAACTCATAACAACTTCATCGTTAGGGGGACATGAATGTCTGTACAAATCTCAGTGCAATCCATCAATAGTTGTTGAGGTGTTTCATTCTGAGTCAAAGTGTTAGACACAGCCATTAGGGTGCCTTTAGCCAAGCTGCTGTCTTAGATCTTAACTCGAAAAATGTTTTTTTCTTACGTTTTCTTTCCTGTTTTAACATTTTTAAACATTACCCTTCAGCGCCCATGAGGCCATTATTTTGATTACAGTCTGAACAATTTAATGTGGCTTGATTTGACTTGAATGCATGCTAATTACCTCTATCACCTCCTGCAGTGATTGGCTGTAAAAAAAAAAAAAAAAACATAATTTGGGACCACTGGTCTGATAGCTCAACCAGGTGGCATCTGAGAATTATAAGAATTGTTTGATTTATGTCTCTGATGAAAATATATCACTGAATCGACCATCAGGAAGGTGAAACGCAGGTGTTAGTGCTGTGGGTGCTCCAGATATCACACCTACAGGGTGCTGCAGAGGCAACACGTATACATTTTCACATCCAGTGAGTTTGAGCTACATAAGATCGTTGATATTTGGAAGAACAAGGATTGAAATTTAGAGTATAAGATATATGTACATGTTAGAAAACAGGCAGAAATTCCAACTTACAAAAATGTATAAACACAAATATTTTCTTTCCAGGTCCATTATTTGAAAAAAGACAGGACTATTCCTCTGACACACTTGCATGCACACCTCCCAGGCTATTACTGTGGGACGGTGTCGAGAGAGACAGCAGATTTGAGTCTTGGAGTCGGTCGGATTGACAGTCGGGCTGAAAATAGATGTGAAGGAGCAGCAGAGAGACAGAGGGATGGAGGGGAATCTTGATATCAGAGCGGCGCAGATAACTTTATGTCCTTTTCACAACTCCAACAGCTCTGTCATTTTTAAGGTGATGCTGTCCATCAAGAGCTCCCACCTACTTTAAATCTGCAGATTTTGGTGGCCGGTAAAGTTTTCAATGAAAAAGTAATCATTACCATCCAATAGTGCCTGAAATATAAAAATCTTACTTTTACTTTTCAATGTTGACCAAAGTCACACTTGCAGAATCACTTGGAAGTTTTACTGTTATAATTTGCTGTACTTACATTACTTTACTTTATCAAGTCAAATACAACCAGTTTTAGTTTGGCCAGAATGTGCTGCACAGCAGCATTAAAATGTGTGCTCGCAGATATAAAGTACACCTGCATATTCCATACAATTTAGGATATAAATCCAATTATCTGGATTGCTACAATGTTTAAAGCTACAATTGAATTAATAGTGATAGCACTGTGGATTAGTCTCTTGACCTTCTGCAAATTTTAATAACTACAGTCAGGCAGCAATTCTTAGAAATTATGTTAGAGATTTTAAACTTTACTATTATAACACATAACACTTCCTGCGAGTATGGCAGGGAAAGATGATAATTCATAATTTTCATTATGGTTCATTTCTGCTGATTTTCCTGCTCGATTTTATAATATACAGTATCAGGTGTACAGTTAATGGTACAAAGCATAGTGTGTTTACAGAAAAGGAAACAAAATGAAGTGGACATTTTGGGAAACATTTTCAGCTTTCTTGCAGAGATTCAGATAGAGAGATAAATAGCACTTTCATATCATACACTAGAAATGCAGCTACAGGCAGGAGACAATTCGCCTATTTTGGCAGACAGACAACATTAGCCGTTTCCCCCTGCTTCTGGTCTTTATGCTATGCTAAGCTAAAGCTACTCTAAATATAATTTGGAGATAAGAGACATTCAATACTGATATTCTTGTATGAATGTGGGGACGAAAGCAAACAAAAATAACTATTCTTTTTTGTTCAAAAGTTTGTTTAAAAGTTTTATTTGTATGTGTTGAGGTTTTAGAGTGATACAATCATGACTGGTCCTATATAAATCGCGGAGAAGAGAATTGCAAATTTCAAATGCATTTTTTCTGTATTCAATATCACAGATGTCATATATGACATCTGCAGTTGAACTGCCCCACAATCCCAGCATTCAACTGTCACCATGACGCCTGTGCACCATCTCACTAGTCAACTCAAACAGCTAACAATCCTCTCACATACTGTTCTATCTATACAGCCTCCTTTCTCTTCTAATGATCCCCTAAGTCCTAAATAAAAAAAAAAATCTAAAAGTAAAGAAAACATCCATATCTTTCCTTTCTTTGTTAAAGGCAAATAGCATAGAAAACATGAATTCCAGTCCTACTGTGTAAGAATGTGTGAGTGTGTGTGTGTGTGTGTGCCTGTGTCGGGTTAAAAGCCTGTCCAAATCTTCTCTTTAGGTTCAAACAGCACTTTGTCTGCCTCTTCAGTGAAGCAAAAACAAAAGGCCTCCTCTGTCTGTCTAGTGTGTGTTTGTGTGTTTGTGTTGGCAGCTGGCATGCGCCTTGAGTGAATGAACAAACACTCAGCATGACAAGAGAACTGACACATCAAACTCCAACAATAAGATGTCCAACCCCCCTCTCGCTCTTGTTATCACCTTCTCATTTCTTGCTGTCTCACCCTGTGAAAGACAGCCAAGGTTGTCTTTTCCTGCTTGTTTTCACTGGACGCTAAAATGTTTCCTGATTAGTCTGGTCAATTTTTCACACCTCTGTTTGCAAGTCTTGCTACACATGTCTCTCATTTCCTGTATGCGTCTTCCTCCGCCCTCTCTCCCTCCCTGAGCTAAACCGGGCTGAGAGCTTAATTGGAATTACCGTACACGTACAATGCCTAATACATAATGCATGGCCCGGCCTTCTTTTATCATTTAAATCATAAAGCTCCTTTGGAATGCCAGACAACACACAACTATCTGCTTCCCTACTTCTCTCATCCTACTTCTCTCCTTCCCTCAGGCTCTGCTTCCCATCCCTCCATCCTAGCTGTCCCTAGGCTTTGGCGGTGCATCAAGCCGAGTGTGCATACACACACACACACACACACACACAGAGCTCCAAACAGTCTTTGCTTACAGCGCGACATGATTGAAAGTGACAGAAGAAGAGGCTGTGAAGCCAAGAAATAAAAATAAAATAAAAATAAAATGTGGGTTGTGACGCACATGAGAAAACACAGACACACAAACACACACATACAGTGATCAGGGATCAACCCACTGAGCTGCCAACAAACACAGCTAGATTAACAGGTCCAATATGGACAAAAGGCTGTAAACAAGCCCACTTAAACAAGCAATTAGACACATAATCACTCTATCAAATTCTCTGACACACACAAACGCTCTCACACACACACACACCCCTCTAATTTAACTTGGCTGCAGATGGACAAGGTGTTTGAGGCTTTAGAGAGGCCATGGGGCAGTTTTGCCTTATTCTTGTTATGTTTGGTTATTAAGATTAAAGTAGATGGTGGTGTATAGACATTATGGTTACAGTTGATTACTCATATGCCACATGCAAACAGTTTTCAAACAACGACTGAAGACGCTTGCAGAGTCATAAAAGATCATAATCTGGTAACATTACTTAACCTCGTCAGTGGACATGATTATTTAGCTTCTGGCAAAGTCTTTCCTGATTTCGCCAACATCTGTAAACATTATGCACGTTGTCTAAGAGGGGTAGGCGTCATTGGCATAATAGCACTGTGTGTTTTGTGAGATTATTTGTGGGTTAAATTACAACAAACATGAATTTTACATAATGTTGCTTTAAGTGTAAAGAAAGGTTAAAATGTGTAAACTCACTGTGTGTAATCGTCTTCAAAATGAGCTTTTACTAGCAGTATTTTAGGGCCAAACATAGTTAGTCAATATAGGCTGCCGCTGAATTGTATTTAACCTCTGTGTGGGCACTTCATGCTAGTAAAGTTTTAGCTAACACTAGCAGTAGTGGGAGTGGGGGACTTAACACTCCTTAGTCAACATGATTATATCAATTATTTCTCACCCTTAAAAGACATTTTCTTCTGTCTCAAGTCAAGCTATGTGCTTTAAATGCTCAAGTATTTATGTGAGCTAATCAGGAAAACAGTTACTTAAGAACAAAGTCAGCAGTCTGATCTAACATTTATCCTCATCATACGTACATTACTCGTTCTAACATCTTCTAAACCGCTATGTAACAACAACGCTGCTCCTTTTTTTGTTCTCCATGCAACATCAACAGGTTAGGATGCTTTCTTCTGCATAGAACATGTAGCTTTAGCCTCAGGCTATTAGCACAACATCAAGCATGTAACCTTCAAGTGCACATTTAATATTCCTTTTACAGGGTTTTCATTTTACAACAGCTAGAAGCAAGAAAAAAAAGCAGAGGCAGTATTTCAAGAAATTCATTGAAGCAATGCTAGCTTAGTAAGCTAGCTAGCCCACAGCTAACCATAAAATCTGCTGTCATAGACAAGAAAAATACAATTCACAGCCATAAATGAGGAGTCTGATTTTATTGACTTACTTCTGAAATAAAGCAAGTGTTGTTTTTAAAATGACAGATACTATTTTTGCAGGTAAATCTGCTTTTTTTTCACCAATATAAAAATCTATTCAATGCAAGAACTGAATGTCTGAAAGGCTTTTCTAACTGTAACTACAGCAGGTGTGGCTTAAAAAAAACAGTAGATTGATTAAAATTAAATTAAAATGAGGAAGCTATAGAGTTTGAGATTCAGAGATAAAAAGAAGTTTCAAGGGCCAAGGTCTACTAGAAGAATTTGTGGCGGCAAAATCTGGTGTGTACTGTAGCCTGCTGTCTTTGTGTGCCATGTGTTGAATAGCTGTATGTTACACTGACAGCTCATTCATATTAAGAGAACAGCCCTTATCTCTGTCTACCATTAGTCAGGCTGTTGTTAACCCCTGGCTCCCTGTTCCCCTCGGCTCCTGCATGGTCCATACATCTTCACTAGGAGGGGCAGAGCAGAGAGAAGCAAGTAGCGGAAAAGAAAGTAAGGAAGAAATGGAGGGAGAGATTTTAAGGAAGGGAAGTTATTGTGGGATTGGGGAGCAAGGAAGACAATAATAATAGCCTACATTTGATGTGAGATGTGAAAAGAAATAAAAGCCTGAACACCTGCACTGAAATTGCCTGCATCATCAAGAACAATACAACTGTTCATTCACAGTACTACTTCTTTGTCTTCCCTTCAACTCATATTCTGTACTCCCACTCCTTTCTTTATTTCATCCCTCAGTTTGTTTCACTACGACCACTGTGGTCTCCTCCACGGCGAGGCAAGCAAAGTTAAAACATATCTCAAACTGCAGCCACACAAATTACTTTTTCTCAATTACTTCATGTGTCAAGTGGTTTCCTATAACACCATTCTAATTAAAAAAGTAATCTTAAGAATTAATCTTTTTTTCTTCTTTTGTGATCTCAGGGGTATCTCGTTTATGGGGGGAGGGGGGGTGGAGAACAGTGTTGTTACTGGGAAAACAATGTGCAACCTAATCTGTGACAACACACCAGGAAACAAACACAACTGCATGAAGATAAGGCCTGTCAATCATTAAGAGTGGCATGTCTTTTTCATGTAGTTAATCAACAGAACTGTGCTCTGCATGAACTGATAAATATTATGCATTGTGTTTGAGATCAACGTTAGGTTAGTTAATTAAGACATGAAAAGGCGAACATTTAAATGAAGGGGGAAACTTCAGATTGTATTTTTCCCCAGGATGTTGAAGTTAAAAAAGAGACAAAGGGCAAACAATCATTTAAAAGTTAAAGCTCCTGTGAGAATCTATCAATTTGTTATCTTATCTTTTTGCTGGTTTTGGCCAGTACATGTTTGGTTAGTGTTTTTTCTTTTAACAAAATATCATCCTGCTTCCTTTATCACTCATGTGAAAAAAGAAGAAGAAGGTTGTTTTGGCTGCATGCAGCTAAACACTTGACAATTCCCTTTGGCAACAGTTTTAGGCATTTGGGGTTTAGTGCCTTGCTCAAGGGAACCTCAGCAGTAATCAGGAAGTACCCTGGCACCTCTCAGGTCCATACTGGGACTTAAACTGATGACCCTCTGGTTCCCAACCCAAGTCCTTAAACTGAATAACTGTCTGAAGATCTGATAAAAGAACCTAAAGGCAGAGTCAGTAGCTTTTATCTTAAAAAACAAAACAATAAATCAATACAAAAGTAATGCTGCTCAATCATCACATTATGGGCTGCCAAACATGTGTGGTGATGACTGTGTCTGCAGAGACCCAGTCGTCTGCCTGTGTTTAGATGTTTTGGTTGACTCAGGACGTTTCTGGGTAGGGAGCTGATGTACTTCCCTAAGCCAATGGCAGAACGCTGGTGAGTTTAAGGTTGGACGTTTAATTCCTTACATCCCGAATGGGGAATATGACGGACGTCGACGTAGTGGCAAAGAAGAGAATATATAATACTTTTCAGACTCAAAATCTTGTATGAAATATAATAACTTAGTTTGTAAAGCAATTTTCAAAAACATGGTTACAAAGTGCTGTAGCAAAGCAATATAAAGTGACAGGTAGGAATAAATTACAGCAGGGACAATTTCACAAGTGAACATATAAACAATACCATGAATTAATCAAACAGAGTAAAAAAATGAATAACAACTGAAACAAAACAAAGACAAAAGCATTTGATTTGCAAGTGTGTTTCAAGGATTGACTTAAAGATGAGGAAACAACTTTAAACACCAGATCTCCCCAGGCTTGGGCTCCAACAGCACCACACATACCCCAATAGATTCAAGAAGTGACTTTGGACAGAATAATACAACTGTGCCGAGGATCTTAGGCATATCTTTGGTCATAAGAAGAGAGCATATCAAGGTGGCAAGAAATGCCTAAAATAAATCTAGCAAAGTTTTTTAAATAAATTGATTAAAAAAGAAACGTGTAGCCATTATAAAGAAGCTAACATTAGTGAAGTAGAGTATATGCGGCATTTTCTATGAGCTCTGAGGGAACAGAAAGCCTATAGGGAGAGACATCTGTACTGTAGTCAAGGTGTGATGAGATAAACAAGTTACTGATCTTCTCCAGATCAGTAAATTATGTTATTATGGAGATATTATGGTGTGAAAAACATTTTATATTAGGAGTCTACTTAAGTGTAGGCATATTCATTTGCAGGTATGTATGAAAAAAAGCAGATTTCAAAAATAAAAGAGGAGAAAAGTAGAGATATGAAAATATATAAATGTGGGCACATATGCCTGATACTGCAGAGGTTCAGCAGCTTATGCAGGGGTTCAGTTCAGCCCAGGAGGAGGCTTATTCTCTTATGTTTTTACCTTGTTATTCATTCAGTTTGTATTTTTATTTCTCTTCATCTTATAGATTGGGGTCCTCAAGATTTTTCATTTTTTTTAAAAATACAATTAGATTTTCATTAAATCATCCTTATCAGAAACACTGAACTCAAAAACAAAAGAATCTAGACACAAACCTGATATGAATAATCTTAGACAAAGCCAGATGCACACACACACGCATAAAAAGAGAAGAGACACACACACAGACACACACTCGTATGCATTATCAGATGTATTAGATGTAAGACGATTGCTCTCTGTCATTGCCGATGTTATCTTCAGATGATCACTGTTCTGTGCTGCTCTGAACATGCCCTCCTGTTCATTCAGAGGTGAGATTATTCCTCAAAGCGGCATGACACACTAGCCGTCTTACTCCATTTATACACCCTCCCCCTTCGTTCTCTCCCTGATTTATCTTTACTCCATATCCATCCCTTCTTCATCCAGACTGTACACCCTGCTCTGTCCTTTTTTACCTCTGTCTTTGTCTCTCTAACTTTACATTTTTATACATTTGTTCTGCCTTTTTTCACCACTCCCCATCCTATTTATCTAGCTCAACACACATCCCCCCACCTCTCCATTTGATTCCCTCCTCCTGCATCTAAATCACACATCTCTTTTCTTACCCCCTTTACCTCCCTGCCTCCCTCAGCCAGGCTCTCTGTTCTCTGTGGGATATAAGCACCGTATTGCTCAGGTGTACAGATATAGGAGCTTGAATGTTTCATTTAATGGGGGCTCTGTCGCTTAATAGAGAGGCTTTCTCTTATCTGATCTGGGAACAAAGAGAAGGTCTGCTGGGTCTGAGAGGCCCTACTTTGTGACTACTGCTTATCTGATGGGAAAACAGCGGAGAGCGGCCCACACAGTCCAAGACTATTACTCTCTTTTCTGATTGTGGCTTTCCAAACAACCGAGGACAGTTAGGAAGTGCATGCACATTGGCTTGTTTGACTGTTTAGATTATTCTAGAGAACTACATTATCTTACTCTTGTGAAGAAGGTTTTTATTTACATTTGGATAAGACTTACATATCTGAACCCATCTTGATTTCTCAAACTGCACTTTCACGAGACAAGACAAAAGCCCAATGATACAGCTAGCAAAGTGCTATTTGAGTGCAGATTTTTAACTTTCTTCATGAAAAAAGAATTAAACCGAGAGGAGATCAGCAGTTCAAACAAAATGTGTTTAGCCAACATGAGATGCTCACTCCCAGACTAGCTCTGAGTACTGAACGGTAACTGACAGTATCTATAATAATGGGGGAGTGACAGAGACATTCAAGATAGCTTTCATTGGATGCCAAAGATAATAATCAAAAATCCGAGTGATTCATTTTATGCAAATCAGCATTATTTAAGTTGAGAGAATCTCAATTATTTTCAGGGCAAACTTTAAAATATTGTAGAGACTGCCAAAAATGACTCTTTCACTTTTAGGCTGAAACTTATATTTATGTGGCAATAATGGAAATACAAAACTGAAGAGACAAACTACTAGAAACAACTATTCATATATTATGAATTATGTTGATTAACAGACAAATACAAATATAATGGCTCTTTTCCAAAAACAAGTTTTGAAATTACTTGAGCAACTGAATATTACTCAATAAAATAACAAGTTCATTATCTGAGCTATTTATCAACAAATGTTGTATGTATGTACATCACTTATCACTGAAAACAATTTGTTGGCTAAAAGCAAAGAAAAATACTAAAAACATACCCATGAATTCTCTGAAGTGGTGTCATGCATTTTGAAGTTTTAAAGAACAATTCTAATAAAAGTATTCCCTTGTTCTAGCTGAAGCCTTTCAGTGGATTGGACTTGATCTGATTTAAAAATAAAGACTATGCAGACTGTCACAATGACACTTACTGCGTTCATGCTGGTGATCTGATCCAGAGTCAGCTGCAGCAGTTGCTCATCACAGCTCTCTGCCATCAGTTTGAGTGCAGGCTGCTGGAGGCTCGGCTGGCTTTGGAGCAGCAGGGTGGATATGTGTCTGATACACTGGAGAGGAAGAGGGAGAGGAAAAGACAGGGGTTGATGAATGGATAGATATGTGGGTGGGAAAAAAAATGGAATAAAATCGGAGTAAGGTAATCAGAAGACAGGGAAAAAATGAGCAAGAGAACAAAGGGGGAGTGCAGAAGACAGAGGGGAGAGAGTAGGCGAGGAACACTGAAGGTTAATCGATGTGCATATACTGTACAGACACGCAGGAACATAATACTTTTTAAAAGGTCTACACATAAACACACACACACACAAACACACACAGTCCTTTTGCAGTCCTCTCCGGTAATATATGGATATCACAATGCAATCCGACTCCCCCATGCTCTGGCGGTTTCATTCCAGCAGATTCAAATTAAAGCTGTTCAGAACAGAGTAAAAGGCCTCCCTACACCTCCCACCATCTTCCCACACTAATATTAGACAGCCAGGCAGACACTATGCTATTCACACTGAATAGCATTAGCTTTAAACTAATATCACAGTCAGCTGGCGCTAGACATACAGAAAGGCATTAGGCTTACCACAACCGTGCTGCTCAGCAGGGCATGAATAGCATTAGGAGCCTTCAGATATCAAAGTGCGACTAGCGCCTACAGTGCATTGCAGAAGGCATTGAGCTGATGCTAACATGTTGCTTTGTGTTACAGCCTTAATAGCTTAAGGCTCCTGTACAGTGTGAATGAATAACACTGCAGTGAGGTTACACTGAATACAAAACAAGCTACCTCTTTTATTTTGATATAGCTGGTGATAGCAGAGGAATATAAAATAGTGTTGAAGCCAGATTTTACTTTGGTTCAAATATATACATTTTACAGTCTTCCCCGTATTGCATCCCGGGCGGGGTATTCAGATCTGTTGCAATACCACATTGTAAAGATACTCTGAATTTGTGAAAACATGGACAGCAAAACAGCTCCCCCGAAAGTGAAGCCAGAGTATTTGGCGCTCTAGTTCTGACTGACTGAAGTGTAGGTCATTGGCTTCGCCTACTCCCTACTCCCCTTTGAACAGATGTCAAATACATTTTTCTCAAACATGATTTCTTTCAAACTTAGCTCGCATCATGCTAACTATTATCAAGGGTTTATTTTTCTTTGATGTTTAGTTTTCATTATTTATTGGATTCTAAAAAGAGCGGATGTGACAGCATGTTTGACAGATCTGTTAAACATTCTTTACGGACTTAACAGAGCAGACAAGGAACTGGGAGAGGAACCGTAAAAAATACTTACACAAGACTTTCCATAACCTTAAGTCCCATTTTCAAACAAATACAACAATCTGTTCTGTTGTGGGTCATACCAAACTGAAGGATGTGTGCCATTTTATCAGCAAGTTAAATCTGTGTTTTGGTTCTGTCATCTCATATTTGTCATGGGCGGGAGAAATTTGGACTTCAGTTCTGTATAGCGGGATGCAGACGTGTCATCCATATTTATATACAGTCAATGGTTCAGCCCTGTATTTTATAACCGGTTTATGCTGACACTTCTAAAATGAAAACAAAATTGTCTACCTGACCACCAGTTAAACTTCAGTTTGACCACAGCATAAGCATAGACATATTTTAAAAATATTGTTTTGGGTATCAACTTGACCTACTTCAGATCACAGCAGAGAAAAAGTGCAAAACAGGCAGTTATTGTGTTTTAAGTGGTTTACCTGCACAGGGAGCTTGTGTTTGGTGTTATAGAGGGATCGCACCATGCAGACGACCTGCTGACCCACGTCTAATTTGACCTCCGGCCCCTGGCAGCAGGTCAGCAAGGCTGAGGTCAGCAGCACCCAGGGGTTAAGCTCTGACTCTGCCCTGGAGAGAGAGAGAGAGAGAGAGAGCAAGACGGATGTGTGAATATGAATAAAAGCATGTTTTTGTGTGTAATCCTCTGCTGAGCTTCACCTGCTTTAACAGTTATTGTGCTTAGGACAATATAAGTTGTCAGGAAGGTACAATAGAACAACATTACAACATTAATAACTCATGGGATGATATTCATGAGTTTTTAAGAATACATTTCCATCATGAATAGTATAAATGCAACCACCAAATCCGAGTAATAGCATCCCTACAGTAGAGAGCAGTCAGAAATATCAAGAGGTTTGCAGATGATCAAAAATAGTTCTGACTTTGAGTGGAGCAGTAAGTGAGGAGGAAAGATCTTTGACCACAATACTCCTGCAGTAAATATTAAACACCTACGTTGTCTCGGTCTCTGTAAACACCAAGGGACGGCTGCCACTGACAGACATCTCTTTGTTGACATGCTCCTTTATGAGGTCTGCAAGACCCTGTGTGCTAATGCCTCCAGGGTGTACGATTAGCATCCACCAAGGCCTGCAAATGCCAGCAAAGGTACAGCAACACGACCTTCATGGATCTTTATTAACATATATAAAAAAGATGGGAACCCAGAACGACTCATTATCTGTTAATTAGATCTTGGCTGACGGACGGGTCCTTTTTAAATCATTAATTTCATTAGTTTTTTATAATTAGCATGGCAAGAGTCAGGGCTATACAAGAGGCTCCCAAAGTGCTAATGCTCGTGGTAATGGTGGATGTAGTTGTTAGTGCAAAGCTAAGGTCTCATTATATCTGTGCAAAGCTCATGAAGGGAATCAAACCATATTTTCTAGCCTTAGTGTAGCGATACACATCCATTTGATGTATTGAAGGGGGAACAGAAGTTAGCAAACACACTTTCAGACATGCAGAACAGCAAGTGAGCTTTGCAATTAACAAGACAAGCAGTTCATTAAATAATGAACAGGCAGACAAGGAAAAGGAGGAGATGTGCGGAGGGTACCTGATCAAATATGTTTTCTTTGTTTCATTTAAATAATTAAAGGTGGATGCAGATTTATAGTTTTGTTCATCTGCGAAAGCGAAAGCCAGCGAGCCATAAAAACAGGACAGCAAAGTGGTTAGGAGACAGCAGGGCCCCTGTGTGTGCCTGTCAGTAGAAAAGGCAGCTCTCCTTCCAGCTACCCGGGAGTCTTGTCCGGACAAGCTGCTTCACCTTCCCATGATGCATTCATGGAGGCAAAAAGAGCCCACTTGTGCTGCTGGCACGGTGCTGCTCCTTTTTTGTTCTTTTACCAGGGGAGGATGAAGGGTGTCAGTGCTCTCGCCAAAGCTGTCACAGGGTGCAGTGTGAGTCGCAGCCAGCCACCTTTCGTACTTTGAATCATGACTCAGTTTATGAGGACCGACTTAAGGATAAGCTTATTCAGATTGCAACTCAATATCCAGAACAGCCTCTTGTGCTCCTCACAGAACCATCTCTGCACGCAGACTCACAATCTCACCTCCATCGCAACAAGGATTTAATGCTCGATCCAGACTGAGACGGAAGGTTAACTTTGTGTCTTGCACACGGAGAGGTAAGTACCTCAAGTCTTAACAAGAACATCTTAAATGATGCATTTGAAGGTTAAGTTATTCTGAGTTTTGTATCCCAAATTATGACTGCCTGCGATGTAAAACGCACAATGGGTGCAGATCAGACCTAGATTTTCAGGCTTTTTCTTCAAAGCGCACATCAGAGTGTTCTGCAGTTAACGTCTTTATGCATGCTGCAGCAAATTAACTTGAGACATTTTAATGAGGATGACTAAAGAGAGAAAAGAAAAAACTAAATCCATAATCAGAAGGCAACTTTGTTCTCAGCATTATGCCAGCGTTTAATCCGTTATACAACACAACAGCTCAGTGTGCAGTTAAAAGAACTGATTATAGCCGGCCGTCCCGGCAATGATGCTTTGACTACAGCTGTTTATGCTACAAAGTCAGCGGAGTGTCTGTGAAATCCAGGAGTGAACTCGAAGCAACTGTGTCATCCAAACCTAATCCTGTGTCTCCTCCTGCTTCTCAGTTGAACAGAAGAAAAGCCAGAGAAGAAACCGGCTTAACACAACTCCACTGTCTGATACAAACACAGCTATGAGCACATTTTCACGCTTGATTCTTGTTAGTTACATTTTTTTTTTTTTTTTTTTACGCTGAATTAACTCTTAAGAAACATTTAGCTCTTATTTTGAAAAGTTAAAGACACTGTGAGGACTTTTTAACTGGTTATAAAAAAGACAGAAATTAATATGGATGCCTCTTTATGACGTAAAAAGGAAACAAGCCCATTAGCAGCTCACTATATCTACAGTATATTTTAAATCCTGGTAACCACTGCTGCTGGGGTAGGTGTCTGATAAAGCACAGCAAATATTTGCAATTATGAATTAGTATATTTTATTTTGGGACTTTTATCAGAGAGGACAGTGGATAATGTAGGATGACATGCAGGAAATGTTCAAATTATATCGGCTCCTTTAATTCTTTGAAAGTGTGTATTTGATGAAAGGCACCCAACAAGAAACACAGAAAGACTAACTACAACATGTTAAAGGTCCCATATTATGCTTTTTCTGGTTTTATATGCTCTTTAGTGTGTTTTCCAAGTGTCCTGTGCATGTTTAGGCACATCCATTTGCAAAAATTCAAAGTCCGCGGAAACGCGGCTTCTCCTACGTCCTCCTGTTAGGTGTAGCATTAGCCGCATGTAACGCTCGGTTCTAGCCCCCCTCGATAAAAATGTGTCAGTCCAACGTCATTGTCAGTGTGAGATCACTGATCTAAGCCCATTGGCTTGTTGTGGCAAGCCCAGCAGCTCATGTTGCACGCCCGTTAACTTCTGTAGCACGCCCACGATATGCCGTAGCCTGCGGTAGCACAGTAGTGCTAAGGTGCTAATGTTTATGCTCCCCTCGGACGGAGCCAGTGGCTGCATTCCCAATATGGTAAAAGAGGCGGGACATTTCCTAGAACCGTGCTGAGCAACTGACCAATTAAGGCAGAGCTGACAGGCTGACCAATCAGATCAGACTTGGCACACGTGGGGACTCTGAACGTGGGCACTTCAGAGCCTTAGAGAGAGAGTCAGAAGCGAGCCGGTGCATGGAGCAGCAGTACATGAAAACAGACACTTTTTTCTAAGCTTAGCTATTGTGAACATACTTTAGTAGGTACATAGATTAAATATATGAACCCCAAAAAGGGCATAATATGGGCTCTTTAAGTGACGCCATTGAGGTTGTCATTCTGAAGCCTTGAACTCTGTGTCTGGCCCCTCTTGTAGATGCAGATTAACAATTCATGCTGGTAAGGACTGAGGTACCTCTTATCTGACCGGGTGATAATATATGAAAAGACAACATAATGTATAGTCTGATTATGGTGTAATGTCTATCTTAAACTAAGAGCAAGTATCCCATCAGGCTGGCTGTACTGGCTTTAAAACTGATGCATTGGTAATCAACACATAAAATGTTGTTCATTAAAAAAACAACAATGTCCTCGGAGTCTATAAAGCTGACTTATACACAGCTTTGTGAATGCCCTTGTGAGTTCCTAACAACTACTGGAGAAGAACTCCACTTTATATTGCAGCGTGAAAACAGTTTGAAACGCAAGTCTGATTTGATTGAGCTGGAAGGAAAATCTCAACTACATAACCCCGTATTGTCTCGGTGGCCCTTAGAGCAGCGCTCACTTTTAATCAAGAACAATGGAGCAGCAGAAGAGCAATCACATCATTAGGTACTTATCGATAATAAAGCCAACACTTGCTGTGGCTCATAACACGCAGGCTGGTACAAGCAGTGCAGAGCCTGAAGGTTTGTTAAGATGCCTGCATTTATTTCCAACTCTGAAAGTCTATCTGCAATAAATGTACCTGAGCCATTAAAGAACTATTGTCTCTTTCTGCTTTTAGTGAAATGCACAGAAGTTTTCTAATAAGAGGTTCAGAGGTTCTATGGTTGACTGACACGCACTGAAAGGACTCCGTGGAGTTATTTTAAACTTACATAAAAGGGTCTTTGGAACAAAACTTGTGAAATGACACTCATTTAAATTATTGACCTGTTACAGACATTCATTGAAGATGCTAAGAGGGTACCAACGCATTCTTAGACGAGGCAGAGGAGTTAGGTTAAAAAAAAAAACCTAAATTGACTACAGGATTGGTATTCTGCACAGAATCTAAAATAGTAAGATGAATTCATCTCCAAAAACCTGCCAATGGAATTTTATGAGTAAGCAGACTTTAATGAAGAGAGTTTGATGAAAAGATCTGTATAATCCTCTGGTGTCCGAGTGAAGGCTAAAGCTACAACCACTGATTGGTAAGCCTAGCTTAGCATTTAGACTAAAAACTGCAGGTAGTAACCTAGCCAGGCTCTTCTGAGCTAGGAACCTATCAGCTTTGGAATGAAGAAGATATAGCCACTAGCCACGTCCCGGTTGTTAATGACTTTGTCTCCTGGTATGAACAGTCTTTCTTTGAGCTCACAATCTCCAAGACAAAGGAGATGATCATAGACTTTAGAGCCCATACTCCAAAACATCAGCCCGCAATTATAAAAAAAAAAAAACAGGCGGTTGAATTGGTGGAAACCTACAAATACCTCAGGATGATAATAGATTCAAAACTGACCTTTGAGAAAAAATGGAAGGAAGTCTGCAAAAAGGCGCATCAATGTTTGTTGTGTCTGAGGAAACTTTCCTGATTTCATGTTGACAAAACCCTTTCATTAAATCAATCCTGTCTCTTTCTCTTGTTCAATGGTTTGGTGACCTGACTCTTGAAAAAAAAAATGCTCTCAATCAAATTGTCAAGTGGGCAAGCAAACTTATAGGAGAGTCTCAATCCAACCTGATGGATCTCTATTCTTTGCAGCTGCAGCGTGTGGCGAGCACTATTCTTAACGGCCGCTCTCACCCCTTAAATGGGGAGTTTCAGCTTCTCCGCTCTGGCTGTCGATTTGCTGCTCCTAAAAGGAGAACGAAACACTACAGGAACACTTTTATACCTGCAGCTATAGCACTGCTGAACAAAACTAGCACAACATGATGCACTTTAACCATGTCGGGATATTTCCAGCTTCTTAACAGATGTCTGTTTGAGGACTTCTCCATGACCAGATGTAATAGATGATGTTTTTTTTAAATGTTTCCTTTGAATTGCTTTTATATAATATGTTGTATCTATCTCTGGAACGCTGAATTCCTGTCTGCACAATAAATTAACCTTTGGGTATTACTAAAGAAACCTTGAACCTTGAGAAGCGTCCAGTGTTGCCAGCAGTTAGGATAAAAGCGTTGCCGTGTTTACAGTCAAACTACAAATGGAGTTGGAGTTAAGTGAGAACTGTTAACTGCACTTTTAAGTAGATTTCTGCTAAAAGACATGAATGAAAGTTAAACTGTTGTGTGATGATAACCGATGGATTCGGGGATTTCGACTTTTTTGCTCTTCCCTCTGACTGTTTTCCTACATGCAGAAGTTCCCAGCTCAAAACAACAGCAGGCAATGTTTCTATTCTACCAACAAAAACCAGAACACTTCCAATATGATAATCTGGTACCATGCCAACACATTCTGCATTTTTCATGCAGAATCTGAGTGAGATTAGGCTCTTCAAAGGTAAGAATAAGTGAAGCGCAAGTTATGTTTTTTCACCCCTAATTTTGCAACACTTTTCATTTTTCAATTCATATTTCATTTTTTTTAAACAAACTTAAATATCCTGGTATCTTTAGGCAAAGACATGCTAGTCGGTTTCTCTCTGTTTCCAGTCTAAGATAACCTGTTGCTGGATGTAGATTAATAACTCATGGCATTAGAATGGTATTAGTATTCTATTTCAGTTCTTGGCAACCAAAGAAATTAGCTTAATTTCTGAAATTACCAAGGTATCCATATAAACCTGAAAGAATCTGGATGAACAATAGAATGCAAAAGGAGACATTTGTCTTACACTTCCTCTTTCATCATGGGCGGCCACGCTTGGAGAAGGAGAATGAGCAGTTGGAGGTCCTCCCACTTTTGTGCAGTTTCCAGCAGCTCCTGGAAGAGGGCGTATCTCTTTCCTTCATTCTCAACATCTTCAATCTGAACCTGAGAGGAAAGGCAGAAACATTCACACCAAAACGTTAAAGTCCTGCAGTGACGATGTTGATGTCAAAGATCCCTTTAGGTCACGGAGCACAATATCAGGTGAAAAGAAGAATGATCAGGCGAGAGTAACAATTCCTTTGTTGTGAATAAATATGATGACAAATGCCCGCGTCATTGACTTCGAAGTGGATTGCGACAATCTATTATCTTGGCCACTTTAACTGTAACAGAACAAGGAGAGCAGCTCTCAGGTTTGGAATGAATCACGCTCTCGATTGTGATAGCAAAACTTGACAACCTAATGATTGCCGAAGAGTTTGTGGGCGAGGGATTCAGCCAAAACAGGACCAAGAATGAAGAGAGCAATCACAAACACTCCATCTACACTTGTGACAACACCTTCAGGCTTTAAAGAAAGGAGGGAGGCTTCTTGGGTAATGGCATATTTCACTGAAAAAAAAAGTCACCAGTGGCAAAACTTATTCAGAAGTACTGCGAGAAAAGAAAAATAAAGAAAGAGAGTCTTAGAAAAGAGAGTGAAAAGGGACGAGGGGGGGGGTTAATGTGGAAAAAAATGAGGGAGGCAGAGGCGGAGGGAAAGTAATTAATTTTCCTCTCAAAGGTTGGCTTCTAGTGTGATTTTACAGTTCAGAGAGCGGCTGATTTCTGAGGGGAAAACTACAACCTGCCAAGGCGAGGCTGCAGCGAAGACAGGCCCCGTCACACACACACACACAAACACACGCAGACACCACATACACACATGTACACACACACACACCCCCACACAGATATTTGACACACACACACAAACGTATATATCACTCGCAGTCAGGCTCATAAAACACAGTTTCAGCCTTCGCGGTGTAACCAAATTTATGTGACTGGATATCCATGTAAAGCCTGGTGATATTTCATCACTGTAAAGGTCTGTGTACAGTCTAATTTACCATTCAGACACTAGAAACTGGATGTGAATAAGCCTGTAAATACTCAACTCTTCTTAAGCCTTCTTTGTCATTATGAACAGTTTTGTTATGAAGCTGGATTCTTCAGGAAAACATTCCCACCACCTGCAACAGTCTTATATTTGAGCTTGAAAAGATCCAGCTGTCCTATCAACATAAATGAAATTAAATGCCCACATTATACATTTCAATTGTTATGTACAATACCGTGATATTTATATACATTTTAATTTCCTACCAAAGTAATGTAATAAAGAGCTTCATGAAGATGCAGAAGGACACAATAACTTACACACGATGCGTCTTTATATTTTCTTCAATATAATACTTTTTTCTGTCATACTGAAATGTGTAGTGCACTACACACTATGCATGTACAAAAGCTTAAACTCTGTGAATTGGAGTTCCTTTCTTCCAAGACCTAATGCTAACCTCGAGCTGCATCTATACAATTGACGTCCACCTCTGAATTAAACTGCCCTTTAAATGAAACTTACCGAGGAGGTATGAGCCAAGAAGCCACAATAGAGGGCTGTAGGTAAGTCGTTTTATAATGGATCGGTCATTGTGCACTCAAAAGTGAATAAAGTATCTAGTTCCTTGGCAACTAATGGATGAACACACAGATCTGTTTTTGCACAACATGTAACTGCTTTAATAGCCACGGGGGAAACATATGAAGCTCTAAATTTGCTGCAAACAGTCTTTAAATCTTCATTCAGAAATAGAGACTTAAATCAATCAATTAATTCAGCAATTAGCTCATATTAAAGCTCCTGTGATGAACTTTTGGTTAATTGTGATTCGGTCAACCCTCATGAATAGATCAGTACCTCTCTCTCTCAGGACCTGTAGTGTTTTCTGAATAAAAGTCTCTCCTGCTTCATTATAAATCAAAAGTATCACCTCATTGTGAATCCATGGAAAACGTTCATAAAGCCTGCTGTCAATCACATTCTCTGACACCCTTGTTCGCTTTTGTAGACTGCTGAAAGGCAACAGAATTCATTTCAGTTTAACAACCAGCTATAAACGCCTCACAGTAGCTTTAAGTATCCACCCTGTTGCTCTCACATTTGGTGGACTGGTCTCTAAATCAAATTATTCAGGTTTTATTTTTTCTCCATGAAGAAGCTGATAAGACAGTTTGACAGTCAAAATGACAAAAGCGGTTACGATGATCCTGAAACTTGATGGTTAGGGGAAAGGAAGAACCACAAACACATGTTACCAGGAGGTTACAAATGAGAGCTCTACTTCTCATTGAATCATTCATTTTGTGATGATGTCATACAAACCTAATTCAATTTTAATCATCCATATGCTGCACCACTTTCTACCAAAGAGATACCTTTATTGGCGAACTAACGCTAACAGAGTTAACTGTATAACACGGTTTAGAAGTTAGTCAATAAAAACATGATGGAAGGTTAAAGTAAATGCATAAAGATACGGCTTTTTACTCCATTTTACGTTCAGTGTTAATAAAGAATTGGTTTGATAATCTTCCTTAGTAAAGTATCTTATACCACCAGTTATTTTCAGACTGCTGTGCAGGTAAACATCTTGTTTTTATCTAACATCACATGCAAATAAGTGGCAGCACAGCAGAACCATAGTTATAGGTGCAGTGAGGCGCTTTATGATGGGAGATGGAGAGACGGATGAGTAAAGCTGAAGCTTGGGACCCTCTGGAAATGGAGGTCAGTTGGAAACAGAAATGGAATCTTAACTACCTTTAAAAAGCTCTGAATCCAATCTAAAGCTCTCAAATCCATCACTGAATGTAAACTGCAACCCAACGCTTGTTCATCACTAACACTGCCATGCTATCGTGAATATTGAGCTCTTCCTAGAAGCACTTTGTAAAGATACACTGCCACAGTTATTCACTATCTTTGAAATTTAAAGGATACTCAAGACCAGGATTGCTTGGTACTTCTTGTTGCATGTTAAACCCCAAAAAACAGATATATATTCCACTGAACATCTAACACAGAAGTACACACCAACATACCACATCCTCAGCCGCATACCGCCTACAGTAGACCACAAATTACATCGCTGCCAATTACTTTGTGGCTGTGAGGCTTTTATTTTCTTAACAAGAGAGGATGGTAATTAATTATGCCCAGTGATTAAAATCAACATTTCCTCCGTGGTGTTGTACAAAGAACAGAGTGCAAGAGGACAGGAGGGCAGAAAGAGGAGGGAAGAAGGTACACAGGAGGCAGGGCGAGGGGAGAGTGTTAGCTTAACAATTAACAGAGAAGTGCTGACACATGAGATTGAACATAAAGTCTCTCTGTTAATCAGAAGAGTATAATACACACTGTGGTTAGCTTTCAGTCCTTAGGTTTGTATTTTTTTTAAATCTATATCACTTTACACTTCCCTTTTAATCAATCTGGTTTCAACACACAACTCAAATCCTCTGCGTCCCCATCTGTCCATCCAAAGATCACTCAGTGAAGACAGCAGGATAGATGCTAATCATCATTTTGTTTGCAAGGGGTCCACATGAATCACATATTTCATTTGTCCCTGGTCCCCCTGCTCTTCAGAGAAATGTCATCTCGACGTAACAAATACCAATTGTTTGCCACTAAAACATTTCAATCTGAACAACTTTGTATTATTTCGCCGTATGAACTGGATGTTTGAACTTCATTCAACCTTTATTTATTCTGGAGAAATCATTCAGGGAAAGAGTACAATTATAATGAGTAGATGACAAAAACAACAAAGACAGAATATAACAGGTTATAAGAACAGAAGAATAAGCCAGTGGAGCGGGCAACTACGGTTAAAAACATTAACACTCATGAGTACACTTAGCTTATCAGAGTCACATGCGTCTTTATTTATATCCCTTTGGCCCTGGGAAATTGAAAATAAACTGAGACTGAGATGTTCCAAACTAATTTTCATTTTTTTGTAATGGTATACCAATGCCAGGCAGGAACATTTGGCAACAGTCTTTTTCCAGCTTCTAAAATTGATTTTTGGACTTTAAATAACTCACAAAAAATAAGTCTTGACTTGAAGCTCTTTTTGCTAACCACTGGCTACACCAAAAATCCTAGAAAGTCGGCTGTAGCTCTCAGAGGCTTTAACATTTGTCAGTAGCTGCTGGGTTTTTAAGATTGACCAATTCAATACATGTTTGGGCAATTCATAACTTCATGAGAAAAAGCTAGTTTTAACTTGTCTGGACTAGTTTGCCTTTCATATTGAAGTACATTTCAATTAAGTTCAATCGTCGATTAAAATTCAGTGTTATTATTATGATTATAATAACAAAAACTGCTGTTCCATATAACCGTTACAAATATGTTTATAAACCCCCATCCCCACCCAACACAAACCTAATTATTGTCCAGACAGCAACATGTAAGCAAGCTGAACACCTGACACTGAGAGGTCAACAATAAACACATTACTGTGTAAAAAGTATCTTGCTGGACAGAGAGCAGCACAAGCAGTGAGGCATTGAAGCTCACACAGATAGAAAAAGCTGCAAGCTGCACACTGCCTGTAATTCAGGTTTCAAAACCACCTTTTTTTTTTTTTTTTTTTTTTACTGCTGGAGAGAAAAGAGAGCCAGTAAATTATGCCGACCACATGCTACATGCTCACCCACTGTGACTAGAAGTAGCCCTGCTTTCAGCAAAATGATAGAATGAGATACTGGAAGCGAGAAAAAGCATGGGAATAAAGTAAATGAAACATGACAACTGGTGTTTCACCAGCAGCTAGATTATTGCTCTCAAACAACCTTTTTACTTTCCGACACAGGAAAAAATGAAAAGCTCAGCGGATGCGGGGGCTTATGTTTACACGTGTGTAAAGTGATACTGTAAAATGTTTATGGCGTTCTCCCAACTGCTGTGTTTGTTCATGAGGAGTTATCAAATTTTATGACCCCTTATTGCATTAGGAGGCATTATGTGGTCATTATGGGGTGTTTTACTACATTGACATTGGCCTTTTGTTTTCCCCAAGATGCACATAAACACTTTTATTACTAAACAGCTGGGGATTCAAATTCTGTTCTTCCTCCTAAACTAAGAAGACTGACTCAAAGTCATCACTTTCAAAGTTTTATAAAGCCGTACAAGAACTCGGTCACATTCACATTACTTTAGGACAAACAGCAATTACACAGTGTGTTGTAGTTTGTCCAAAAAAGCTTGTGTAGTCAGACAGGATATCTCTCCACTGATTAAAAACTGCAATGCAGTCTAACCCTACTATCAGCGTATGATAATAAAACAGGGGGTAAAGAGTGTGTGTGCGCGTGTGTGTGTGTGCGTGTGCGTGTGCGTGTGCGTGTGTGTGTGTGTGTGAGAAGAGAGACAGAGAGAGATGGGAGCTGCTTTGGGGCAAATCGATACGCAGAGCACAAAACTGTCAGGAGACACGTGGGTGAAATCACACACAGATACACACACACATAGTTCAGCAAAGGATAAAAATGGAGATGAGGTATTAAAGACTGCAGTAGTGTATGTCTGTGTGTGTGTGTGTGTGTGTGTGTGAGATGGAGTGAGTAAGGGCAAGACAGATGAAAGTGGACTCATCTATCCCTCCTGAGACTTTCTTTCCCTGGATTTAAAGGAGGACACGCATACACAAATGCACAAACATACACACATACACACAGAACAAGGTATAATAAGGTCCTTGCAAACAGGCACGCAGGTGTGCACACAATCAAAAAGAATCAACCGAATGCCACTGAAACGACTTCAGTAAACTGCTGTGAAATAATTTCCTCCATATGTCGCAGTCTTTCCTGGAGGAATAAACTCTCTCTAAATAAATATTCAAACATCAAAGCGCTCTACTGTAGTCCTTAATATTTGAACTGCTTTCAACACGCCGCCAACACTTGAAGGTAATACTGCAGATAATTTCAGACACAGACGACGAGTGAATGAAGAATGCCCTGCAATACAGTTAAATCTTCTCAGGTAAACACTGAGGGAGTGCATGCTGGGATATCAGCCCCTCAGCAGCATTTTAATTTCAGATTCTAAAAATGTTTGTCTACAAAAACAAAAAGGGTCAAAACGTGCTTGAGCCATTGCTTCTTTGATTATCTAAATGTGACGGTCAAAACGGTTAAATAGGTTCTTATAATGGCATTCTAATTGATATATGATGTATATATATATATATATATATATATATATAAAAATAATATTTTAATGGAAATTATACATTTGAATATACTATTGATTATGTACACTGTTTAAAAATTAAAAAAACACACGCATACATACGATAGGATGCTATTTTTATTAGGAAATAAATGGCTATACCTTAACAGAACAAACATTACTGAATGAATTAGGGTTTGAAGTTGTTTCAAAATAATTATTGGGTGACTGGATACTTTTTTTTTTTTTTTTAACTAAGGATGAGTTTAAAGGTTTAAATGAATAACATAACACTGACACTGGGTCAAAACACTCATTTGGTTCTCAGCAAGGTGTACCATTATGTCTTCTTAACTATCTTCCTCCGGTCAATTTTTAACCACATCATGTAAAGCTGTACACTAGAGGCAAAATGTGCGCTCAGCGGAAGCTTCAAATTTGAGTAAAGAAAACATCAGCTTGTAAACTGTCCTGGAAATCTGTGCAGACAGAAAAGATCCTCCCTATCAATCAATTTCACAGCATTGCCATAAAACTGTTGTCAATTTTTATTTGGAACAGACACTGTGCCAAAATGCACGGAAAGTAAGGGGCTCCAGATGAAGTTTTCTGGCCGTATGCTTTAATTCTTATAGTGTCAGTTTTGTAAAAGGTGTCATATAAGCTTGTACTAAATCAAGTATCAGCCTGCAAAATAACACAAAAAGCGACGATGCTCCTTAAATCAAAGAAAGGTAAATAAAAGATGCACAAGAAAGAAACTGCAGTCTATATTGGACATTACATTGGGGTCAACATGTCATTGTGTAGTTTACAAGAACATGAATGTCCAAGGTCAAGCCCTCACATAGCTGCAGTGAGTTACTACAATATAGGTGAAAGGTGCTGGCTGCCATTTTCCACATGGAGTCAATATTCCTCTTGTGGTTTACCTCATGTATTAGCACACATGGAGCATGGCGTTCCTGTTGGTATACTTGCGCTGTCCATGGTCCTGAAATGCTTCTCTGGAGAACACAGCTATATTGTGTGGGCTAAAGTCTGTTTCTCACCACAACTAAATGAACTTGCTGATAAATGATTTGTCCTATGTGATCCCTTAATATGCATTTGTTCTTCATTCTGATTTACTGTATCGTTGAGATATTTGATCAAATATATTAAAAAACATAAATACAAGCGACATCCCACTTTTAATGAGAACTCTGCACTGACAGGAAAGATATGTGCTTCAGTGTATAAAGACGAGTCCACTCTTTACAAAGATAATGGCCAATTTGTCTTAAGGCAATTCTACAATTAATTTAACAGACGCTTTTCTCTAAAGCGACGTACATCACGGAGTATGTACGAAACAAGCAAGGACGTAGAGAGGAGGAAACCATGTCAGTTAGTGCTACTGAACAGCTTAAAGTCCAATCAGACCTCGGGGCTGACAGGAAGTGCACAGAGGCAAAGTACCTTTTATATTTACCAGATATCCAACATATTAGTGGGAAAATGAAACAATCTTCTGTGTTATTTCTGGACTCAAAACAGATTTTAACCTCTAATATTAAGAAAGAACATTTCTGAGAAACTCATGTCTACGAATCAAAAAGAAGAACGTCTTAAAATGCTTTATTTCAAGAGTCCATTAAGTAAACCTCAGCGATATATAAACAAAAGTGACTTGTCCAAACAAACTTTGTATAAATAATAAGTTCATTATCTGTTCGTATTCTTAGCTTCAACTTTAGGAGGAACCTCAAACCTGAATCCTAACTGGATTAAGATCACACTGTCTAGTGTGACTGTTTATTTTAGCGGTTCAATAATTCTTTAAACCTTTGTTTAAATCTCAAAGAATCATTGAGGGCATGCCCTCATTTTCAGTGATGTCGAGAGTAGAAGAAAACAGAATAAATATGCACAAACAGCAGAAGTACAAATAATGGCAACAACACAATTACAGTTAATATTGTTTTAACCAAATGCATGTGATGGGGTTGAGGTGTTGACTAAACATTAGGGCCCGTCATTAGCACTTAATGATCAATCGCACCGGAGAAACAGATGTCTAAATACAAGGCTGAAAGATTCAAAAGAGCACCAACAGCACCCAGAGTTTCTAGCTGTGTACATGTGGCCCCTGATTTATTAACCGAGCTAACATTAAAAGAAAGTAAAACAGTTGTTTGTCATGAAACCCTCAGTGAAGAAGACTTTGTCTATTTCAAGCAGCACACACTATTCATTCAAGGCGTGAGGCGATTGCTTATACAGTCGTAGTGACTAAATGGATCACAGTCAAGATGAGAACCCGTCCATCATACGCCCCTCAGAAGATTACAGTGATCGATCAATCAGGCTTACACATGGTATGTAAGCTTTAGCACAATGAATCAAAAAGGTTGATGTGTGATTAAAAACAGAAAACCTGAGATATTTGTAGTTTGGAAATGTTGAATACAAACAGCTCAATCATTCACAATCAGCAGGGGGTGTCAGGGGAATAACTCCTGGCACTTGTGAGACACAACAGTCGGTGCTGTGGTTCAAGCTCAAGGTTGAAGTTTGTGTAAAGTTAAATAATAACAACTTGAACTTTTAACATCGATAACTCTCATCAGAGGGTTATTTTAGAAAAAGAGAACAGAGTCAGAGCTTCGACTGAGTGCTCTTGCAAAACACCTTGTGACTGGAATTACTAATGGATCACACTTCTATGGGTCAGCTTCTCTCACTCAGCTATATGGATGAGATGTCCTGATAAGCTTGTTGCAGGTGTCTGCACCGAATTTAAGGTAAAAACATCCAGCGGTCCTTGAACTGACAGACGGACATTGACATTAATGGGGCCGCACCACCAGCTGGGCCAAACCTTTGCACTCACAACATACATGAAATAAAATCCTCTTTAAGACATTCCGTGTGTTGCAAAACCATTTACACAACTACTAAACGGGTGTAAGTTGAATTTGGAAAGACATTCAGATCACGGCTGGAATCCTATGGGAATGTTGAATCAGGCTGCTGGTACAGATTGCTTCAAAATAACACAGTAATGGAAAGAAATTGAATAAAAACAACTTAGAGACACTTACACCAGAACTTGTCTTCATGGCTGACAAGATGTGACCCTGTCACTGACAGTGACCAATCATCACTTCTACACCTAACACTGTTGGACAGGTTAATGATCAGTGCTACCACCACTGTCTCCATTGACAGCTCTCCTGTCTCCCTCGTCACATCTTATTACCACTGCCAATCATGAAGTGCTTTCAATCCCACCTTTCTATCAAAGGAGCGGGGGCAAATAGAGGATGGCATTTTTTCTATTTAATATTATGACATAGAGAATGCTCTCCAGTCAATTCTTTCATATCATGGTGTCAGTTAAAATGGCCATCACCCATGTCTTTCTTCAGGTAACTGTTAGCTGGAGATTAAAGCTTGACATGACTTGCTGTAAATGATTTGAAGTTAAAATGTTGTGACTGTTGGTCCCGTCGGAGGAATAGCTTTTTTTTTCATCCAGAATTCTATTTCTTGCCCTGATGCATACAGCTCTCCAGGAGATGGCCAGGGTCTTGTTCAAAGGGGGATACTTGACCCAGTCCTCCTCTCTCCTGCCAACATTTGCCATGAATATTTCATATGGGTTTCCTTATTTACATACAGTACATACTTCCACCAAAAGACAGGAAGCATCAGCTAAGAGGTTGAACATTCTCCGTCTAGCTGGTAAGCATAGTAGATAGACGGATTTAAATGTCTATAAATAATACCTTCTGATAATCTGACACAAATACCCCCACTTGATCATGTTTTGGAAAATTCTCAAAGAATGCAAGGGGATTAACAAACAAAGTTATTTCAATTATTCACCCATCATAGGAATTAAAGGTATTTGTCTTATGATAGGCTGCTTGTTTCATATTTAAAATAAATATATTTCACTTATATTTTTGTTTCATATTAGAATTTAATTTCATAGACTCAACTTTTGGCTAAAAAGCAGAGTAGCTATGCTTGTGATTCTGCCTTCTGCTTAGAACAGATAAGAGCTTGCAGGAGTTTAGCTTAATTTCTTTTTCTTCATTGAAGGCTTGATTGAACTCCTGTTTTATTAAGTTATTTGGTAAAGTAAACTTTTAATGATGATAAGTGAGCCACAATAGCAACTTTACTATTTAAAGAACTGTTTAACTGTGTAAGGAGAGTGAAAGAAACACATTTCTCTCAAAATGATAATATAAAATGAGACAGACTTTATGTATCAAAATATGTTTTCAGGATATTATATTTTGTAGACTCACATTCTGGTACTAACCCAAATCTGACAAGGCATGTACCATAGGTACTGTTGGCCGGTCAAATCAAGCAAGGATCCCTGACACTGTAATTCTGCAGTAATAAAACTTTAACTTCTGGAGCTTCTTCCAATTATAAAGAATGGTTGCAAGCAAAACCCCCCATTAAATGAAGATGTTGCAGGTAAACAAAATATTTATCAGAACTTTTCTTAATCTTTGGTTGGAATTTTGTACCTTGTGATCCCATCAAGGAATATGACACATGAAAGTGTTAGCATCTCAGAGCTCAAGTCAAAGATGCATAATTTCTTCCTGAATTTGTAAGAGCTGCGTGTTTAACACAAGCGAACTTTTGCCCCCATCAACAAATCTGCCTGATAATCTTCTCTGTGACTTGGCAATTATCTCAGTCCTTGACCTGAGATGGCGGAGGGGGAAAAGGGAGGGCGGGGGGGAGTGAAGGGTAGAGAACAGGGGATGTGGGCATGTCAGTGTATCGGACTGGGAGAGCCGGCGGAGCCGTGGGATCCAGAGATTTCTGTGTCTGGCCTTTACTGAGTGCACTCCCAACGAGCTCATCAATATTCATTGACCCGCACAGGCTAATGTCCCCAGCGACGATCAGAATAAAGTTGCAGAGGTCGCACACTTCACAGAGGGAGAGCGAGGCCGGAAAAGCGAGGTAGAGAATCAGTGAAGTGAAGAGAGAGAGTAGGTTTCAGACAAAATGAGAGCAAAGAGAAGCAAACACCAAAAGGGCAAAGCCTGGAGGCCTGTAGGGGGTTAGGGAGTTTATTACGACTTGAAAGTGAAACACATTAAACATGCAGAGGAAACATAAGCGCAGAGATAAAGACGGGCACGCTTGTAGAGAACAAACAAATGCACACACGCACAACCCTGTGCATACAAAGTATGGCATGACATGATGAGTGCAACAACAAATACAGCTTCTCTAACCCCTCCCTCTGTTTTTATGCCTTTTCTATCTCTCTCCCTACAGATCCACGTTGTATGACATGACACCTGAGTATACATAATGGTACATGCCCCGGGAGAGGAGCAAGACAAAACACAGAAGGGGAGTGGAGAGAAAGAATGAGCAGATCAAGGTTTGAGGGAAAAGAAAGAACAGGTAGATTGAAACCATCTTGAGACTTTCCTGCAGATGTCGATATCGAGCACACGCACACGCACACATACACACACACACACACACACACAAGCAGATTAAACAGTATATTTTAATATTAAATCCAATTCTGCCAGGACTCCAACCTCTTTTTAATCATGCATGCGTATAGGGGGCTGATGAATATTCAAGGTGTGAGGGAGGCCAAAGAGAAGGGAAGAAGCTACATGATGTGACATGGGTGCATTAACAAAAAAAGAAAGACACATGCACTCACTTAAAGCCTCTGGTAAATTGGCTTAAAATGGTAAAAAAAAAAAAAAATACTACCAAAATTCAGTGTCATTAAGCATTCAAAACACTCTTCATAACTGTTAGAAACATATGGGTCAAAGGTTCAGAGAAGTAAATGCCACCTGAAAATGTTTAACTTCAATTGGCTTTGGCCTTCCAAGTCTTAGTTAACAATTAGCATGCACAAGTTAAGTAAGCTGACATGCCCCTATTTGCTTTACAGCTGTGAATTCAATGCTCTGTTGTGTAAGCTACAGGTATTTAAAATAAACTCACCCACCCCAGCTGTCACAGAACCCCTTTACCTCAAAAAGATCATCAATGACTTGAATTCAACTCCAGAAGGAGAAAAAGATCATCTTTTTCCTTAAAGCTCTTGTGAGTGGTTTTTCAGCAGGTAATACTACAGACCACAAATAAAACAGACGTCTTTTGATGACACAGAGTATAAAACAAAACAGACCATCAGCACACAGCTTGACTGAAAAGCACTACTGATGATGTTCTGCTAAATTTGACCATCAAAAAGTCAAACGACGTTGTTGTCACACGAGGATTTACTTTGATTTCTTGGGACTACTGGATATGATACTGGATCAGCACATTTGCTGGCATACTTGCTGATTTCCTATACTATATTGTAGGCAGTATTGAAGGCCAATACCAGTTCTGTTATTGGTCTGACCAACTCTACAACACTGGATGTAAACAGTGGACTAGCTGCTGTGCTGTGTGACCTTTTCTGTGATTTATTGGCAGAATTATTTGCGTGATTGAAGCAATTATTATCAAAGTGTAACCACAATCAATTCAAACCCAATATCAGCAACAGTTACAGAAAGTTCATTGACAATATTCGAGTTTAAGACTGAGGTTTTTTTCGTGCCTTCTGCTGTGTGAATACAAATTGCCCATTTGGATTTCGAGGGACGTTAAGATGAGTATCTGTTAAGCAGCTAATATGTAAAATTTATAGACACAATTTAAGATGTAGATGTGAGGGGAGAGGGTGTACATGCTCTGGAGGCTCTGGTTCTCAAAGTAAAGCCTTTACTTGGTGCTACAGCGCAGAAAAGATCATGCCAAAAGATAATGGTCCAAGGGTGCCCCCCACGTCCTGTCAGATGTTACCATCTGTCCCTCTCCTTCTCACATGGCTCTGTGATGCCCACTGCTATCGCTGCATCTGTCCTCCGGCTCTTTTCTCCTTCTTTCTCCTCCTGCCAGTCTCCCTCTCCACACCCCTTCTATTCTTGTTTGTTTTATTGCTCTGCCTCCCCTCTCTGGGTGTTTTCTTTTTTTTTTTTTGACTGAATCATCAGTGATCCCACCGAGATGACAAAGTGTTCTGCTCTTCTCTTCTGGCTACAAGTTAAAAACGGAGCATAAATAAAGTTTCTCCAAAAGAAGCCCGGGGGGATAGATAAAAGCTGCCAAAACAAGTGGAATTATAGCTGAGGTTTGGCTCTCAAGACAATGACCCCTGACCTGTTGTATTAGGAGTGTAGCCATAAGATAGCTCACTCAAAGCCCATCACATGTATTATTTATCTACTTGGAAAGAGACTCCACTCTCTCTCTCCGTTCTTGTATGAGCTTCTCCCTGCTCGTGCACTTTCATCAGACAAATACTCCTCATCTTGTCCATCCGGATTCTCCTCTTCATGTAGCCTTCAACTCTGCAAACCTGTCATTTTTTCATTGAGATCCCAAGTGGAACAGTTCCTGAAGTTCCCATCTAGTTTTCAACTTTTTGAGTATTGGATGTAGACAGCCCGTCCATCGATTTGTCAACATATAACAAATGTGTTTTTGTGCACCAGAGGAGCAAAGTGGCATTGGTCAGCCGCAGCAGCAAGAAACACATTGTTCTGTCAACTGCGACACTCTCACTTATGTTTCTGTTTGTTTTCCTGTCAAATCAAACAAATGCTGTAGTTTGCCATAAAATGTTTGCCATTGCAATTGTTTTTTCTCTTCTTTCACTGTTGTTTGTCATTGAGGGCCAGGGCCAGTGCTTATCCTGTAAAATGATGCCTCGATATTCAAAATACATAACATGTGGAGAGGGACACTACGGCAGGAGGGGCGATGCACACAGGGATGAACATACATGCATGGTTATGTTAATTTATTTGAATGCATATGCAATCTTGGAGAATCACACACCAATGCACACAGCATACAGTATATGTCCAGGTCTGTCTCTGTGTGTGAGGATGTGTTTGTGTGTGTGTGTGTGTGTGTGTGTGTGTGTGTGTGTGTGTGTGTGTGTGTGTGTGTGTGTGTATGCTCTCCACTCTGTGTCCAGAAATGCAATTTTCTGCTTAATTGGTGCATACAAAATGAGAATCACCATCCTATCTCTTTACAAAGAGATCCACAAGGGTGGAGAGTATGAGACTGAAAATAGACCGAGAGGAGAACATGTGCAAGAGACAAGTAAAAAAAAGGGGAGTAGAACTATAAGATGATAAATTTGGCCATGCAAAGACACGAAATAAGAGAGAAGCACATCCAGTTCTGTCGTAAAGTAAGTTCACAGAGTGATCCAAATAACAGCCTTACTTTGCACAAAATCATATCAGTTTAAAGCAGAAGAACTGATCTGGAAAAACTAATCAAAAAAAGTCCAAACCTCTGAAAATAAAGGGGAAGCATTTGTTGGAAGTTAACCGAAAAGTTAAACCATGAATAAAATAAATCTCCATCAAAAATTTCAAGGAATTGCAAGAGCAAAAAAAAAAAATCCCATGTTTTTCAAAGACAAAAAAAAAAAAATTGAAGCTTCAAAAGGCGGAATAAAAAGCAAACATGTCCTGGGAAAGTCTAGGTCTGGATTAACGTGTTTGGTCTGGAGGCTGTGAAGCTGCAGACTGGAAGCTGACGGAGTGCAACAACACAGCCTGTTCTGTTCAGCTCACTTCATCCATATTAGATAGACTGCACTCTGCAAGGCCAAACAGCAAGGCAACAAAACAATGTGTTACCGCAAATGATCTGTGACATTGACGGGGGGGGGGGGGGGGGGAAGGGGCTCGTAGCATGAATCAGCTTTCACTGTTGATGAGTTTGGATGATGGCTTCTTATGCTCATGCACGCATACACGCAGGAGTGCACACAGGGGTGAAGACCTTGAAGCAATGGCTGACCTCACCGTCTTAAACTGTGTGCGTGTGTGATTATTTGCGTGTGTGCGCTACCCTGGTATTAATACTAGCACTGCCACAGGATTTCCCATGCTTAAACACAAAGGCTACAGTTGACAGGCCATACAAATAACTCACATGTAGTGTTTCACATATACATTTGCACGTTCATGTGTTTGCTTGTAGATATCCCTTCTTTGTGTGCAAAATGCCACACACAAATGAGCCTAAATATATTATTATCAGTGACATAAAGGCCAAACGCACAATATACACACACAGACAAAACAGACTCCCCGATCTTGACAGTGGTGACATTTGGATGGCCTGCTGTTATACCTCATCATTCAAAATTAAGTCACAAAATCTATCCCTGGTTTCACCTCGTATGCCCTCCCTTCCTCTCCTCCCAGATCATCTCCCTCCCTCCTCCCCAGAGCCTAAATGTCAGCATTTCAATTAGGCTCATTAATACTTCCCTTTTTAGGTGTCGCTGTGTGTTACCCCGCCTGAGTGGTGTGTTGGGAGGATGTGGGAGGTGAAGATCTGAATGCATAGTGGCCTGTTGTTCTTTATTTTAATATAATCTCTGAATTCTTCTATCTCTAAAAAAAACGACAATCTTGGATGAAGGTTGTATAGATGGATAGATGTATAGATGGAAACGTTCAGACTTCAGATACAGGCAGGCAGGCGGGGGGGGGGGGGGGGGGGGGATTTTGGGACAGACGACGTGAAATCAAAGATACAAACAGACTGTGAGGATCTGAGGATTTCTTGACGCTCTGTCAAAGAGGTGTGTGCACAAGCCAATGAGGCAAGAATGGCAGATTACACAGTAAGTGAATCGGATCTATAAGAATACACAATGCAGCCTTGAAACACAGACAGGCAGGTTACCAAGGGACTGTGAAAAAGAGAGGGCTGTGAAACCAATAACATTTGAGCTAAATAGGCAGTGATAATCACAGATACTATACCCTGAATTTAATGTAAGCTAGAGCATGGTATGTGAGCTATTATTTAGATACAAATACTAGGACCATGACCAGACTAAAGACAGGATTAAAGATGACTGCTTACAAGTTTTTATAGTCACAGCTAATAATTTATTACATAAAATCTTAAAGGAGTTGCATGAAGTTACAAAACAACTTTTGGTTTGTAACTTCAGGGTTGGTAATTTTCTCCAGATACACTTTTTAAGATTTTGGTTAAAATTGTCTTTAGGTCCTGATAGGACTGAATAACTCATGTGCTCTGAAAAAGATACAAAGAAAATCTGTCATCTATAGTAATTGTAAGCCTGTAAAAACTTTGACCAATGTCTGCCACGAGGTGCCATATGAATGAACCAATCATGCGTCCCCGTCTCCCTGCTCGTTCTCTACCCCATGCATGCACGAGCCCACACTCAAGGCATGAGCTGAGCTCCGCTTCTGGACCAACGGCGCTTGTGCACGTCAGAGAGGGGCGTGGCTTTTGAGGGAGCACAGAGGGGAGGGGGTGGGTGCAGACGGCGCACTGAGGGAATGCTACTTTCAAAATCCTGCTAGTTTTAGAAAATTACCAACCCTGCCTTTAAGGATGTCCGCAAACTGCCGTCTAAATGGTTAAATGACATTTCCCTTGTTGGGACATTACCCTCGCAGGATTCAGGATTGCTTGTCAGTCTAAACAAATTATTAATATTTCTATATGTTGACCCACCATGCAGGTAAAATGATGAGTTCAAACTATAACACAGCCAGACATCACAAGGGCTGCAGCCACAGACTGGCCGCCCATATGATCTGCATTTGAGACCAATAAACTAACGGTAATACCTGACCTCCCTCTGTACCCTTCACATGTCGGAGGGTTGTATACTCTGCAGGTGACCAGAGAGAGAGAGAGAAAAAGAGAGGTATGTCCACTCTGTTAAGTCTTTTTAAATGGATTGGTTGCAGTGCAGCGTCTTTATACAAAACTTCAAACGGTGTTCTTTTTTCTTTTTGTGCAGCCGCCTGCTGCCGATGTGATTCTGCTCTCTCTTGGTTTTGCTGCGTCTTGCTAACAAGCTTCCACACATGAGGCTCACCTGTTGCGATGCAATTTTGTGTTGCACGGAGTGTCAGGTAAGAAAAAAATACAAGAAATGAAAAAGAGATAATAAAAAGCTGTTTGCAAATCCTTACCCACGGTTTGCAATCTATATGCATGGTTTCCTAGACTGTGTGCATGCAGATTACAAACCCTTGTGCCCAGGAGGACTTTGGCTGCTATTTAAAACAACAACAGCATTATTTGACAACGTTATTAAGACTTTGCCAATTATTTCCATGCTGCATAACATCGCTCTCTCTCCCCGATTCAGTGCACCGCAGGCAGTAAAAAAAAAAAACAAGGTTAGGTCTCCACTGCATGACCATGTGTCTCAGAAATTAATCACATTCTATTTTGCAACATTTTGTTTTGTTTTTCTCTTTTTGGTTTAATCTTTAATACACTACAGGCTGTACCAACTATCACAGGTACTTCTAATTAACACTACACTACACTACAGATGGAACAAACAGTGACTTGCACTATTGCCAGTTCAAAATAAATGAGATAGATTTGAGCATTTGAGTGACCTCTGTGTACCATTACACCTGGTAAACAGGTTGGACTTTATCACGTCACCCAGGTTTAAGCCTCTTTACACCTACCGGCAGCACATCTTAGAACTGGATTTCAGATTCTTTTGATTAACTGGAGGCACTAAATGGTCTGACTCCTGAGTAAAACTCAGATCTTTTATCACAGTTTGACCCAAATCACACTTTTGAATGCTCTGGCATGGGCCCCTTTTTATCTGTTCCAGTCTTTTGGCTAAAGACAAAAGGGGACAGAGCTTTTGGAAAAAGAGCCCTGGGGCTCTTGGATTACCTGCCTGAGGAAAAACAGCAGGCTCAGTCAGTGCATGGCTTTGTTTGAATCTAATCTTAAAACAAACTTTCATTGCCGAGCGTTTCCTCTGATTGAAGGTTTCATTTTGTTTAAGAGTTTTTGGCTTTTTTAAAGTGATTTATTTTATTCCTTTACTTTTTATTTTTATGGGTGCCTTCATGTCAAATGAGTTTTTTGCTTGCTATGTCAAGCCCTTAGTGCTATATAAACAAAGATACCGTTAATTCTAATTTATTGCTCCTCATGTGTCACATCTTTCAGTGCAGTCTCTTTTTCTTACTAGATCATTTTTTAATTCTGGAACATGGCTATCAAATATAGTTCAGAGAAAGTCATAAGAAAACATCCAAACCAGTTAGCTTTAGCCGCTTTTGTTTCAATAACTTTTGATTTGTTCAATCTGTTACCACCAAAACAAACCAAGCAAGCTGTTAACATGGGAGAGACACAAATCAAATCATCTCACTGTTGACAGATTAGAAAATCAGAGCAACCTTCTTCAATGATTGATGGCTTTAAAGCAGAAACATAAAACAGTGAGGTCTTATGAGGATTTAATGAATCAATTATTGTCAAACAGAAACACATTTTATGCCGTGATGGCTATTTTTGTGTTTTTCTAGTTGACCCTATTTGGTGAAGTATATTAAGTTGACAAGCTGCCAACTGACAGAAAGTTCCCCAAACTAAAGACTTCCTGCTGAAGCTAATATTATGAAATCCATATCAGCAGTATAAACCGTAACTGATTGAACCTGTCACTTCAAAATCGAATCCTTTCAAGAAAAATACATTTCTTTTAGCTTGTCCCCACAAAAATGGCTTTGTGTCTGTGAGTTAAATGAACCCCCTTTCACCCCCCCCCCCCCTCCAAAAAAAAGAAAAGAAAAGTGAGTGAGTGATTATTCATAGTCTGTAATTCCATTTTCTAATTTCTTGCTTTTTAGCCCCAGTGCCTGTTTGCAAAAAGAAAAGATGAATACACTGCAAGCCTGGCCTAATGTTGGGTATTTATCAGTGCCAATTAAACGGGCACAATTTGTAGCCCACTGGAAGAGACAAATAATAGCAACTTTGATCCTGAATAATTACAGATCAATAAAATACTTTAAAAAAAGAGAAACTGTGTCATCCTTTTTAGTCTGCTCTCTCCTGATCAATGAATCATTTTCATTTCATGCTTGTGCTTAGAATAGTTTCCTGAAAACTTTTCATATTAATTTCCCTACTTAAAATGAAATCAAAAATATATAGAAGAAAATACTTCATCAATGATACTTTGGTATTGCTGATACCAAGTAAAGATGAAATCAGGTATACAGACACAGGTAGAGTTTGAATTTGCAGATTAAATACAGACGTACCCATGGGCTAAATATTAAATATTTCCGTGCATTTGTGTTAATATATTTACATACATGTACATACTGTTGCATGGACTCATTAATACATTTACAGTAAGAGTAAAGCTGTGAGTATATTCTGTGTGTGTTTGTGTCAGTGCGTGTATACTGCTACTTTGTAGCTGACTTTGATTGCTTTGAACAACGCTAATCAGGCGCCTTTGTACAAGCAGCAAACAGACAACGTCGAAAAGGAAAGATGAGAGAAGTTAAACATACTACTGGTACCAGTTTCACTCACTTCACAGCATTGTTGTCATGGAAATCACAGCGGGCAGGCTGTTTTTGTGTTTGTTAGTGAGTGTGAGTATGTGTGTACTGCAAAGGACGGCTGAGTAAGCAGTGTAAGATGGATACAGTGGCTTGTGTGTGTGTGTGTGTGTGTGTGTGTGTGTGTGTGTGTGTGTGTGTGTGTGTGTGTGTGTGTGTGTGTGCCTCATATGGCCGGTGGGACACAGTTAGAAGGGAGTTGTGCTGATTAGTTAAGGGACCATGAGGACAGAAGGGGAACAATACCAACTTCTCTCTCAGCATCTGACTCTTTTGTAAGAGTGCACCACTTCTCCCTCTCGTCCTCTACTTCCCTCTCTGTTTCTGGTTCCACACCAATGTGATGAGGTCAGACTGGGGCACTGTCGCGTTTCTGGCATGGCCTCGGGGCACCACCATGCTGCCACCAGTGACATCATTGCTTACGGGTGGTACAGTCTGAGCCAACATCACGACTGTGTCATGGCTTTCAACTGAGAAAATAAAGTGTGGTTCCAATTAGGAAAAATGTGATGAATTAAGAGCGAGAGAGTCTGTGCTTGAATTTGTTTTTCATGCCTTTTAAATTTGTGTGTTAGTACGAATGTGGATATATATGAACATTTTGAGGGCCTTCTAGTTGCCTGGAGGGGAGATGAGAGAAAGTGGCACTTCATCTGAAATGAGTCTCGCTCTTAATCTTTTACAAGATTAATTAACTGATCTCTTGGATGTACACTCCCTTAAGTGCACACGTGTATTCCACCGTTGTCTGTGTGTGTGTTTTGTCAGAGCCTGCAAAATGTTGGGAGTGCACCCAATTAGTTAAAGACTTGGGCCCACACACCTAGCTACCTGCGCCGACAATAGCTCATGGCTGTTCACATACATTTACACTTTAATTAAACAGTTGAGGCCACCAATTAGTCAGTCAGGAAACAGAAGGACTCATCAGCCTGTGGTAGGTTGAAACAACGAGTGGAAGTTCACAGGAGGGGTGTGTAAACATAAACATGTGCAAACAGTTCACTATGCTTGAACCCAGATACTAATGCTTTGTATTAAACACCGGAACAAATACAAAGACAGGGTTAATGAACGCTAATAAGCATTTACATGGTGGTTGAAAATGTAAATAGACAAACAAGATATTCATTGTTTGAATGCTAGAAGATTCTGGATCAAGTTTATATTTATGAATAAACTGCTAAAAACAATGGCTTTAAGTTGATGTTATTCTGTTTTCACTGATTACTCCCTGATTCTCGGTATATAAACGTATGCAACTAAACTGGAAATGTATCCCATCCAAAGCCCTTAATGTCTTGGAAATAACAGCACCGTGTGTTTCTGTGCAGTAAGTGTAGCACACACTTCTGTCTAAAAAAAAAAAAACCTTATGTACGACAACAAACTGAAGACAAACACACATTTTGGAAAATTAAACTACACAGTTTCAAATTTAGATTCTAGGCTGCTGTTGTGAATCAATTTTTTAATGATCAAAACATAGTTTACACTTACCGGTAAGTGGTTCTATGAATGAACACATTTTGGCAAAGGACATTTTAAAAAGCAAATGTTCATTTCTTTTATAAAGGTTTCAATTGAAAGCAGCATAGTTTTTCTTTATTTGAAACACGCCCCAGTGATTCATGGGTCAAATAAAAAGCAAGCTTTATCGAAGCTCCATCAGGATGAAGTGTTACCATCAGCTTTGGCAGCAACAGCCATAAACATACGCTAACTACACCTTTATTTTTCCTCTTCAGCAGCACCCCATCTTTTTTAAATCTCAGAGCCCATAATGTTTGATAATGGGAATATATATATAACATTCCTATGTTTCGTGCTGGGATAAGTGGGTCATTTATCCAACCTCTTAGTGTCTTCATGAAGCCATTTCTACTCTGTTCTCCTTCACTTATCTCCTCTCTGCACCCATCAATTTCTAGCTTCTTTAAAAAAGTACTGCCCAGCCTTTTTTAATGTTATGACCTTGGAGAAAAGAAAATAAAAAAATAATCTAAAGCCTCCTTCACATCTAGTATTAGTGTTCTGTTTTAAGAGCTCCTGGGATTAAAGTTTCTAAAGTGGGGGCTGGGAGGGTGAGGTAAGGGTTGACGAGTCACGTCGGCATGCATAATGAGTGCATCTGTGTGTGTTACCTCTCTGTCCTTGAGGACAGCCTGAGTTCTGTAGAGCAGCAGAAGACGAACATCACTGTCTTGAAGGCTGAAGTTACTCTCCAGGATCTGCAGCACCTCAATCCGAGGGCGCACTGGCAGCGACGCGTCCCCGCAGAATGGATGCAGCCAGGCCAGGAGGTCATCAGAAGTCACGGTGCTGTCGCTGAGGAGAGGAAAGTGAAGAGGACAGCAGTCAGACAGGTAGAGACAAAGAGACATGGAAGTAGCAATGTCTTGGAGAAACTGCAATTCTTATGTCTTTTCTTGTTCATTTAAATCATAATGTGATCATAATGTGTTTACAGTTTTAATCATAATGTGTTCAGGAATATATAAGTAATTCAATGAAAATAGGTTTTGTCCTGCAGATTTTATTCTGATACAAAAAAAGCGCTGCAGTGATGTGTCATTACTTTTGAAAATGTTTTTGTTTCGTTTTTTTTCGTCCATGCTTTAAAACTTTAAAGGAAGAATGTGCAACTTTTTGATCCAGTAGATGACGCCCTTGAGTACCAGCATTATCTGCACCGCCATCGTACCGACGCCTCTGCTTTCCTCCAGCGACACACCTCCGACCTGACTCCACTCACAGCTCGCACGGAGGAGTTTAGCACAAGAGACCGAAAAAAATTGGGCTTTCATTGTCGTGTGAGCAGGCTAATGTAAGCACACTGTAGTTAGCTCGTAGCATCACACTGCATTCACAATGACACAGAATGGCTGTGATCTACACCGCTTACATGGCATCAATAAAGAAGTGTGATTCTTTTTCTCTCTAGTCCTTGACTAAAACAGCTTTATACGCAAGAGGAGGAGCCGGCTGTACCGTCCATGTAAACACAGCTCCGACAACAACACAGCATGTGACAGTAGACAGTCATGACTCAGAGAGACATTTACAGAGGATATACTTGATTTCTGCTGTATTTATGTGTAAAATGTTGCACACTCTTTCTATTAAGGAAGAAACCCAAAACCAAAGGACTTTTCCTCTTCTCAAACATGACAATGTGTATGATTTTTTTTTTTGGGTTGTTCAATTTAAGATTTTTTTCCCTCTTTAAGACAACATTAGGAAAAAGCAATGCATTAGAACCAAACATTCAAAATAGGCCAAAGATCAATACCAAATGAATATAATTGTTCATTGCAGTGCTAATCAATACATCTCAGGAGAAAAAGCTTAGCTGATATTGCTTTGAGAATAACCACACCTACAGGCAGATTAGGAGTCACTTTGTCACTGATCCATTATTATTCTTTGATCTGTTCCCCTGATTATCACAAAAGAGCTGCCAAGGGAAATCAGGTGCTTTCTAAATGTTGTCATCTCAGAGAAGCTAGCAAACAGACATTTTGCTGGCATTTGAGAGGTCTTAATTTTGGGCTTTGACTAGAGCTGAGAGAATTAAGAGAGGGTGGCAAATGAAGAAAAACATGTTTAAAACCAAATTTTATCTGTGCAGGATCTAAAAACACGACGCTGGATTATCCCCCCCATGCTTTGGATTTATTTACCTGACCTTCTAGAGGATGATTTAGTGTAACGAAGGACACAATCATCATCAGGGAATTTTGTTTTTATGTGTGTGAGAAGATTTCGACAACCTACCCAGTCTGGACATTGTTGTGCACAGCTGTAACCATGGCCTCCAGGACCCTGAGGGGTTGTGGGAAATTTGTGAGGGCGTCTGGGTCTCCACTGAAAAACAGACCACATCACCACTGTTATCTTTAAAAAAAAAACTAATTACAAAAACAGGACTTTCAAAGAACCACAAAATAAATAGTAAATAGTAGGAAAACAAAGATTACAAGAGCTAAATCACAGGCTTTGTTCCTGGTGAAAGTGTTAGTTAAAAATCAGGCAGCGATTACATGTTTGAAGCAGGACTCCACATTAAAACTGCCCGCTGGCACGGACACACTGATAGACTCCGAACTAGCTGCTCGCACGTTCCACTGGCCAGCTCAAGCCAGTTAAAATATTGCCATAGAAATAACAAACAGCAATATATAATCTTTATTTACACATTTTTTTCCTTCGATAATGGTGTTTTGTCAGTGATTCTTGTGAGATCATCTATCATCAGGCTTCTATTACTGTCTTAAGCTGAGAGTAATTTACTTGCTGTTTGAATACAACCCCGCTTTTATTTTGAAATACAGTAAGGACCCTCCGGTAGATTAAAGGATAAGACATTAACTTAACCACAGAAAAGGAACTTGTTACAAAACATATAAAAGAATGGTAAAAAGTGAAATGTTTGATGTCACGAGGTGGATATTACTTCAGACTCGTCAGCTGAGCTGTGTTTTTTTTTTTTTAAGTGAAATGAGACATTCAAAGATACAGCAGCGTTGTTCTTTTCCATCAATGGGACTACAGGGAGACACTGTGGAGGCACTTATCCACAGAGAGCCTAAAGGGACTAAATAGCATGCGATTAATCACGACTAAAAAAAAGAATGCATTCATTTCAGACCTTAATTAATCGCAATTACCAAGTTGATGCTGACAGCCCTAATCAGAATACATAAAAAGTACAGATGTTAGCACATACAGAAAGAAGCAGCTTGTCTTTTTAATTTGATGTGAATGAAATAGGTTTAATGGCACATAATAGCGGTTGAGTTAAAAAGGTAATATATGATATTTTCTGCGGTATCAAGTATTGGCTGTTGTTGCTGTGTTCTACAGCAGTGTATGTCTCTCAATGTGTGTGTGTGTGTGTACTGTATGTTGCAAGAGGAGGGCCATTTTTCACAACGACAGAAAGGGAAAAAAAGGGTGATTTCCCCTGACTCAACTGCCTTTTGCTCCTGGGCACGGGTGTGTACACACAGACACACACACACACACACACACACACACACAGACACACACACACACACACACACAACACACACACACAACACACACACACACACACACACACACACACACACACAACACAGATACATCCACTCACATCGACATAGAAATGATCTGGCAAAAAGGTGGAAAGACAACGCAGCATTTTCTTTATTGCATTTTACTGCTTACATTTTCTCTTCAAAGATGCAGAAACACAGAGCGGTTATGACAGATACAAAAGATGGCCATTAGTGTGAAGCTCAGGTAAGCCTGCTGTGCCAGACTGAAAGGCTTCCAGAGAGGCAAAAACAAGAGCAGGCTCATTCATATCTGCCAAATGCAATGCTTTGAAAAAGCCCTGCAACAACAGACACACACACACTGACACACAGTCATACATGAATGAATCAAGGGATGTTCATATGCAAGAGCACAGAGTGACACGTTAGAGAAAAATAAAACCCTCCTGTGAATACACAAGGCTGTGTGCATATTTTTGTATACAACACACACGACACACACACACATGCAGGGACTTATTGAGAGTGAGTTTGTGCTGATGTGTGTGAGAGCAGAGTGAGATCTGCAGGGGAACAGCTGTATCTAGCTGCATTAATTATAAGAAGATAATGAATCAAGGAGTGTGCATGCAAGAAGCTTTGTGTGTGTGTGTGTGTGTGTGTGTGTGTGTGTGTGTGTGTGTGTGTGTGTGTGTGTGTGTGTGTTCATCAGGGATAGTGCGTAGATGTCTACTTAACTAGCCAAGTGTCGGCACACGCGCACTCTAATTTTCTGGTGTGTGTGTGTGTGTGTGTGAGTGTGTGTGCGTAAGTGCTGATGCCATTTATCTGCACCATGCGCCATTGAGCAGCCATAAAGTAGCAGGAAATGAGGTGGGAATATAATCAAGGCGATTGGCACTCGTTTATCAAGCCAATCAGATGGCCCGATGATATCTGGCCGTGTCAGTGAAACCTTGATCCTCCGTTTGTCAGTATTAGCAGACAAGGTCCTCAGGGCATGAAGGACAAACATAAAAAAAAAAAAAGAGATGTGACTCTGAAAATTAACTTTTTATTGAAGCCCATGAATTCAACTTTCAAAGTGTTTTCTCGCCTCTTTAAAGAAAGTTTGTGTTTTGTTGGGGGTTTCCAAGTTGTAGAAATATCTATGTTTTTCTCCATGGCCCTTAAAATGTAGCACCTCTGCAGACATGTCGTGGTGAATCATCGCTCCCTTCCTTGAACATGAGGAGCAAGAAGACACCAATAAAAAGCTGTGAGTCCAACTCCCACAGGCAGCTACTGTAGATCCAATTCTACACTTCAGGCATTTGTTTTGACAGTCTTTTTCCCAAGCAACACACTGAGCCCAAAGTGGACCTATATATGGGTTTATTTTCAGATAACAACCAGTAGAGATCTGGCAGTAGGACGTTTGTTTGGGTGGCCTTCAATATTTAAGAACAAACAACATAAAGCTGCCTTTGGAGCTGGATATAGCTAGGGCTCTTGATCCAAGTTGTCTTCAAAAAACATCCATGTGGATGATAATGCAGTTTGACAAGGCGTGAATGTAAAGTAGATTAAAATAAGGAGCTACAGAAATAAATGTACTAAACTGACAATTTGATTTTCCTCATGAGTTTCAAGGCAACGTGTTTTTATTGGACTCAAGAAGAAGCCACCCAGGCTGGCAGTTTCCCCTGCTTCTAGTCTTTACGCCAAGCTAATAGCTTCCCCGGTTCCTGCTCAATAACTCCAGCTCAAACATGAGTGTCATTGATTTTACTTATGTGACTCTAAAGCATTTACTATAACAGGCTTTATAATTCCTATAAGTGCTAAGCCAATCTTGCCTGTTTCATAATGCACGTTTCCAATGGGAAGATTTTTTGAACATTAGTATTGAATTAATTATTTTGTTGAGTATTATTTGGGTTTATATAAAAAGAGATCAAAAAAATAGAGGAAGAGAAATAATACCTGAGTGCAGCAACCACTCTGTCAACGGCATCTCCAAGCACAGTTTTGACTGACAGGTCTAGAGGTCCAACGGCCACGCGAAGAAGCTGTCCAATGCGCTCTAGAGGCTGCCCATCTGTTGCCATGGTGACTGCCAGTTCATGCAGCTTTGACTTCTCAGATCGGGACAAATCATAAAGTTGACTGTAACCCTGGAGTGTGTGTGTGTGTGTGGGGGGGGGGGGGGGGGGGGGGGGGGGGAGGGATGGGAGTGTACAGACATTTTTTAACCTGCCAGGAAAAAAATATTGTGAAAAAGAAAAACAGAACAATACAAAGTATATGATAGTAGAATAATTTGTAATATAAAAGTCCCAAGTCTTGGTCATGAACAAAAAAAAACATAAGAAAAGAAAATACAATAATGCCCCAAAGCAGGATTTCCTAGAGAAAAGCAGAGTAAAAACAATGCAGTGTGGTTAGGAGAGTAATGTTTAGTCAGTAGTGTTTGCTGTTGACTGCTTTGTTCTCTGCAGGTATTAACCCTGAGGGCAGCGCTGACCTGACCCCGGTCTTCCTCTCTACTGTCCTGCTTCTCTTTGCTTGTTTTTCGCTCTTCCAATAAAAAGACCTCAGCTGCTTTTTCAAACATCACTATCTTAATAACGCCTGCGGAAAGCTGTGGTCTGAAGGTGGTACCGGTTGTTGCTGCAACACTAATCTTTATTTACAGATTCCTCATAAAGATGCAGAATCTGTTGGCACTTTTTTGGAATTCAAGCCTGAGTAGTTCGGTCCACTTGGTTTAGACATTGAGAGACAATCAAGCTTTGATTAATGTCTTTAAATATAAACTTTCATGCAAGACAAGGTTCTTGGCACCAGCTACAGTTTGTTAGTGAAACTGTAAACATGGAAAGAAAGACAAGACTGGAAGTTCTCTCTGAAGATGACAAACTTTTCAATGAAGAGTCTGAAATGATCTTCACGGCCATAATATTCAGTGGGAGGAGCTTAGAGAGAGGTTTCAGTGATTCCCATGTGTATGTCGAGAAAGGAATAGATATTCTTTCCAAGAAGTCAAGCCCAATCAGTAATGGAGTTGGACTCAGATGAAGGGTAACCTCTCCATTTTTAAATATTTATCATGAGAATATTCAGACATGAGGCTTTGAAATCCATATGATACATGTATTGTTAAAATTCAATACATGATCTTCATATAACGTCCACTGTCAAGGCCCAGGTCGAGACCGAAGAGTATGTGGCTGGCTGACATTTGACTGGCATAACCGCTTGTCATACATAATGTTTTCTGATGTCTTCAGCTGAGCATGAGACTGTCTGAGGGACACATTCGAGACAATGAGTCATCTCTTGAAATAATGTTGGTCTTTCAGGGCAGATTTTGGAGGTATATTCGCCACCATATGAAAAAAGAAAAAGACTAATCTTCGGCTGTAAGTCATGAGTGATTGAGAGTTTTAGTGCAAATTAGGCTCTTGAGATACAAAACCAGCCCTCTCCTTTCCATTCATTACTAATGATCATTAGATCAGGATATTCATCAAGAGAGATTGAGAATACAAGTGGCAGAGACAAGGCTTTTCCACAGGTCGTCTGTGTTCACCAGGAGTAGCTTAATGAGGTGGTTCGGGTATCTAATAGGGATGCCCCCTGGCAGTGTTTGTGGGTTGACATTTATAAGTGATGTGATACGCAACGTTGCCAGTCGGAATTAAAGTTGTTTTTTTTGTAGACGTGGTCATGAAATGCTAAGAGGACACCAAGGATATAAAGCTGGAGGTAGTTTTAAGAAATCCTTGACATTTTGGTAACTCTTTGTGCCCTTGTGAGAACAAAAAACGTAGCAGACAAGACCTATAACTAATCACCACAAATCAAAATTTGTCTAATTCTGGTACCATAATGATGGAAAAAAATCTTCCATCGAACAGCCCCCATCCCTCTCTACCTCATTTCCTCTCATTGATCCATCTAATAAAGATGAAGAATTACCCAAAACATAATTGTTTTTGAAAAACATTGGACGTGATCTTGCATGCCGCAGCAACTACAGTATTTGAATTTTAATATAGAACTGTGCTAACATGTACACTTCTTTGTCCTCATTTGGGGATACTGAAGCACAATATCCGCAGTGTGTGATTTGCTGTCCTTATGGCAGGTTGAGACGCCTGTGGTGGATTCTTCCCCGATCCTCTATTATTCCCAGCAGCTGGTCACGTACGGTTGATAAATGACCACAGTATAGCCAAACAGAGCCTACAGGGCTGCTTCTATCCATCTTTTTTCTACCTATCTGCCCTTTGCTGGTTCTTATATCCTTTTTATCTATCTCCAAGGATACAATCGCTTCCTGCAACAGTAGATAGGAAGTTATAATGTTGAGGTTGGGCTGTTGGACTTTCGCCTATATAGCTCTGGCATTCTTTATCTGCTTCCCTATTATGAAAGATACATGCTCTAAACATAGATCAAAAAAGGGTATAAAGATTATAAGCAAGTGTTGTGTGTGTGTGTGTTTGTGTGTGTGGGGGGGGGGCAGAAAATACAGATTTGTTATGGTTGTCTTGTGGTCGCCTAGCAACACTCAGCTCGCCAAACATCCCCTCTCCCAAGCCCCGCATACATTTTGTCGCAGCGAGGTGACAGCAGGGTCAGTCAGTGTGACTTTGGTTAATGAGATACAGCATGGTGTACATACTGTCTATGCAGCCACATGGCAGGGCTGATTTCAAACAGAAGCCCTCGGGTTTGCATTAATGCAACCGTGACTGGCCTCTGTGAGGCTGGAAATGGCCAGAATAAAACCAGAACAACCACAGGAATATAAAACACACACAAACAAACAAACACACACATAAACAAACACAATCTGTAAGTCTAACTGTGTGTTTACATAAGTGTGTTATTCAGCTCAAGACACATATTTATTTGTATCCTTTGTAGCTGAGCATTACAGTGTGTTACAATACATTATTCTAAATCATTACGCCTTTGTGTTTAACACTGATTCCGATCGGTCAGTTTTAGCATTCTATAACAGATGGCTGATGTTGGGCTGCATGCACAGTTTGCGTATGCATACTCATCATAAAGCCACCAGATTGAAGCTGCATAGAATTAGCAAAGTCTAACCATTTGAGCCTTTAAATGTCTCACTCGACATAGTGTATGCTAAAGCACCGCTATGATTTACTGTAGCAAGCGACCTGGCAGGACACAGTACTTGGCATTTACATTGAATGATGGGAAATCTCTATTGCATGTTCTTTTAAGCGACTCCCTGCCATATATTAACAGTAAGCGGACTTGTCACTGTGAAAAATTAAAAAAAGGTTCAAGTGTGTGGCAGATGTGGTCTACCTGCAGGCTGTCTTTGAGTGACAGAATGAAGTCATGGCTCAGGGTGTCCAGGTGGGCCTGTGATTGCTGCAGGTGCGCTAGAGCCTCATCAAAAGTGAATCCTGCTGGGTCGGACCCTTCCTTCTCGCCACCACCGTTGCCTCCTCTCTTCCTGCTCTTCTCACCCAGCTGGCGCAGGGCTTTGGTGGCTCGCTTTATCACCTCCGACCTCGCCTGGATGCTCAGCTGGGGATGAAATAGGATGGATTAAAGGGAATGGAAGGAGGAGGAGAAGAAAATTGGGGAGACGGTGGTGGTTGAATCAAGTGAAGAGAGAGGGAAAAGAGAGGTGCACAAGTTATGAACATTCATTTCAAAGTTAACATGTTGAAGAGAGGCAGGTATAACCCAATTTATCTGAGCCAAAACACCAACAGGAACTCGAGTATAATGTGTGTGAGGAGTGTGTGTGAGCGAGACAGATCGTAGCTGCCAGCCTTGTGTAATTGATTCAATGCAGAGAGAGCAGGTTTACCATTCACAGGGGGGGGAGAGAGCCTTTGGCTGTATGTTTTTTTTTTTACTCTCTTGCATGGAAGCACAGAGGCGATGACAAGCACCACACACACACACACACACACACACACACACACACACACACACACACAAAAAAGAAGCTTTAAAATCATCCAACTACCTCAGCCGCACACTCAGACACATGCTACTTATACTTCTGCATTTTGTAAATATCACTAACTCAGACTGACAGCACTTTTCTCAGACTGGGTGATCACTCAAATGGAGTTACCCAAAACTCTTTTTAGGGTTATTGTTGCATGCATTTGTGTGCAAGGTGTACATTGTTTAATGCGTGAATAGCCCTGGAAAGGTTTGAAACATGGAGGATGTTTCCCCTAACAGTGATATCTAAGATCAATACTTCAGAGGGGGGAAAATGCCAACCCCCTCTGTTTCCCCCTTCAAAATAAACCTCCAGTAGTAGATAAGCTCCCAGCCATCCATCTAAACCTCTTTGGCTTGTGGGAAATGGATCAATCCATCATTAAGGGGCAACGGGGGTGTGAAAGGTCAGATGCATTCCCAACAGCGAGAGTGGACAAGATTTCCACCTTTGAGGGTTTAGAAAGGATAAAAAAAAAAAAAAAAAGAAATAGAAGGTGGAGGAGACATAGAGTTTCTGAGAGTTAATCTGCATGTTAAAAAGCACAGTGGGAAAACAGTGCCTGCTGGGAATTGGAGTTTAATTGGCTCTGAAGTGGAGAGGGATCAATTAGCTCTCTCAGAGTCGACAGGAAATAGAGGGTTCATAAGACAAAAGTAAAAGAAAAATGAAAGACCTGCAGAGGCACTGGGGTGGCAAGTTGCCTGTATGAAAAAGAAAAAAAAACAGCGGGCTGGTATTGATAAGGTGCTCTGAGGCCCTTTGAGTCCTCTGCAGGACAATTTTTCAGAGTGCTGTAATTATGAGGCTGACATTTCTTGTGCAATTTTATAATTTATTTTATAAATCATGACTGGTATGTGCTTTGAGGCAGCAGAGTGTGGATTTGAACATAATATTATATTTAAAACTAGAAAAAGGGCTTTTGACTACCAAAAAAATGGAGCCTTGGGGAGTGAGAGATGGGCGGTCAGACGATGATGAGAAGAGAGTGAGGGATATGACAGTTTGATGTAGTGACTGGAAATCCCCACAATCCCTCTTTTTAGATAATATGAATCCTGTCTGGTTGGCTGCCTGAAACAAACTGCCTGCTGTGCTGCGATTACAGATTGTCTGACTGCCTCACTCCCACCATTTTAAGTCTAAGATGGTAGCGAAACACAGAGCCCCCATCCATATTGGTAAGCATACGAAAAAACTAAATATTATCTTTAAACAAAATTCAGGCTTACGTGCTCTGTTGCATCAGGTGAGAACGTGATGCCATCCAGGAAGTGTACAGCGTCAGCAGGGACCAGTCTGTCCAGGTATTTGGCGCAGGTGTCATATGCATGGAGGTAGTCTTGGTCGCTCTGTGGGGGTCTCTTCAGCAGCTGGGGGTCTCCTTTCCAGAAGAGCTTCTGCAGCCATGCTGCATGGACTGCACTCGGGGAGACTGTTGCCCCACTCCCACCGGGCGCAGGCAGCCGGTTTGCAAGTTTGGAGATGGAGAGAACATTCTGACTGGTCAGGACTGGTTGTAGAGTCGTTAGCGGATCAGCCGCTTCATCAGTCAGCTTTTTGTAGTTTAAACCTGCAAGAGACGGGGAAATGTATGCTGATTTTTGTATACTACATTTGACATAAAATGAATCATGCATAAACAATTGAGAGATGAAGTGAATAACAGATTATCTCTTTATAATGGCACCTGTCAGTTGTTAAGATATGTTAGGCAGCAAGTGAACGTTTTGTCCTATAGTTGATGTGGTGGAAACAGGAAAACGAGACAAAGTGTGATGGCTAGACGACTGAGTCAAAGCATCACCAAACTTCAGCTCTGCAGTGGTCAGTAAATACCAAAACTGCAGCTCTGCAGGAATTCTGCTGAACTGGTTACAGGGTAATGGGCAGCAAAGAATCTATGATGCACGTTGAGAGCAAAGGATGACCAATGTGGTCCGATCCAACAGAAGAGCTACTGGAGCTCAAGCTGGTAAAAAAATAAAGCTGAATATTGATTCTAATAAAAATAAAAAATAAAAACAGCAAAGTCATCCAACTAGCAACTTTAGAAGCAAGAATTTAGTTTGAACTGAGGGACGATGTTGAATGCTGAATTTATAGGCAGATGTTCGCCTGCAGAGATTTATAAGAAGATATATTGTCATCAGATGGCTGACATTAAGAGCCCGGATTTCATTAAAACAGATCGCTTTCTTCCCCTTTTTCCTGCATTCAACTAATGCCTGTTGAAATGCTAGTAGACAGAAGTGGTGGACTACAAACACAACTAGCAGAGCAAAAACAAAATCTAAACACAAACCAGAATGCCTCTTGCACAAAAATGAAGTCATCCATCTACAGATTCTGCTTGAGATGAATATTATTCATATTGCTTTCTCAGGGAAACATTACTGCTGCATGGTTTGATTAACATATATAAACATACAGCATATCCAACACTTAATATTTCAGAAAGTGCCACTTTAAAAAAGGCATGTTTGAAGACACTTTTTAACAATATACAGAGCACATACTATGCTTCTATATTCATATAGTATAAGTGCAAAAACATGCAGCACTTCCAGGATAATTACAGTGATTAGATATGCAGAGCTTGTTCAATATTCCATTACATGACAGTAATGAGAAGCGCACAGAAGAGAGTAAATGGTTGATGTGATGTGAACAACAACATTGCGTGTGACCCGTGTGTGGAAGTGCTGCTGTTTGTCTGCCTGTCTATGCATGCAAAGGTGTACAGTTTGAGGGAGCTGTCTGTGTGCGTTACATCTCCTATCACTGCAGAGCTCCGTGTGGGTGTGGTTGTGGGTGTTGTTGTGTGTGAGTAAGTAGAAGCAAGTGGCGTGCTCTTGGTCTCCAGCTCGATCAGACAGACACATTACTGTGGCAACACCACAGTCTGTCTGGGCTTTAAATATTTAACACTGGTCTGCCTGTAGGGAGGGCGCTGTCAACGTTGCCCGGAATCCCTCAAACACACACACACACGCACACACACACACACACACACACACATGCACACACACATGCACGTATAAAACCTTGAGTGCACACAGCACTATACTTTCAGACAGGCCCTGACGGACACTTAAACCACAGATAAGAGTTACATGCACTAACCCATGTACTCTCTCTCCCCACCGCGTCCCTCTCTCTGCCTCCATCTCCTCCGCACCCAAGCAGCATTTCATCCCCTTCCTCAGGAGAGCCCACTCAGACAGTCACCTGGTATTGTGTCTGAAATTGTGATGGATATTGGACACACACCACCTGCCTCTATGCAATCTGAATGACTCAAAAAATGATGGGTCTATGTGTGTGTGTGTGTGTGTGTGTGTGTGTGTGTGTGTGTGTGTGTGTGTGTGTGTGTGTGTGTGTGTGTGTGTGTTGATGACTGTAAATGAGCCATTTTGAGCGAGAGTGTTTGTCTTAGAGTTTGAGAGTGTGCTTGTAGAAAGTTGTTGCTGCAACAGCCTGCGTGTCAATTCTGCTACAAGAGTGTCAACGTGTGGGTGAAGTTTAAGAGTGTTTGTGAACGTGTGTGTGAAGGAGAGACACACACAGTGTTAGAATGTAAGTCACAAAGTCAATGTGTGCTTATTCGTGAGTAATAATCCCTTTATGTAAATCATATTTATATGTATATTTGTGTGAGTTTTCATGTCTATAGTAGTTTTAAAGACAACAGGGATGTTAACAGCGATCGTCCAATCACAGCTGGGCATTACAGACTAAACAGACTTAATTAAGAGCAACTGACTTTTTGGGGGCATTCCCTGTTTTGCTTGTCCTTTTCTATGGTTTAGTTTTCAACTCTCATGTGCTACAGACCCTTTATCCAGCAGCAGGTCCTGATGGTGTTCTGCATGCTCACTGGCTCACTGGGACACTATTGGAAAGGAATCATCTTTAATGTCATCGTCAACACTTACCTGTGATTTGACTGCTTTTACAAGTCAATGTCTGTGGTGTGAAATGTCTCCGTTTTAATCGGTGACATAGCCAAATGTACATTTCTCAAAGTTAAAAGGCATATGTCGACATATATGACTGTGTCACATGTCTGTACATGACCACATACAACCGAGAAGGCTGTGATGAACATTTCTAAGTTGATGTTTGTCAGACTACCGATGAAGATAGTCTCTAAGTTTCTTCCAGCTTTGGATGTCCGTTATATAAAGGTGTTATATTTGCTAAAATGAAACAACCTCCGGGCACTCCAGGTGTGCATTGGCTTTGTATGATGTCTTAGGTTAACTTAAACCATTAGCATGTCTTGCTAACAAGTCTACTTCTCTGGGGAAAAAAACAAGCTTTACATCACCCGTCTGGGACTTACTTTAGTTTACAGGGTCTCATGTAATTTCTTTGAAAATGTTGTTTATGACTACCACTGTAGCAGTGGTTCTCAACTGGTTGGTGGGGACCTAAAATTGGGATGTGGTGCACCTTTCAGTGCTGCAGTGTGTGCCTGGAAAAAAAAAAGGTTGCATAAAAGTTTATGATTTGGTAGGTTCTGTCTCTTTGGTTTTTTTTTTTTTGTCCTGTCTGAGGTCCAAACTGCCCGTTTTTGTCATTAAATAAATCTGAGTGGTTAAAATGTTCAGAAATTTGGGTCACAATTTCTCATTGAGGCAGTGGTCATGGGGCCTGAGGCTAGAACATTTGTAAACCACTCCACTATAGTAACTCCCAATCGTGTGGCTCCTGAATGCTATCTCTGCTTTTGTTAGATCTGGAAGAGTTCACACTGCAGTAAAATTAAAATAAAACAGATAGTAGGGGTGGAAATCACCAGAGGCCCCACGATACGATATTATCATGATACTTTAGTCATGATACGATATTATTGCAATTTTAAACATTTTGCGATATGCTGAGAAATGTGATGCAATATATTGCAAACTTTAGCAACAGTTATATGTAGGTGGGCTTAGCCGTCATTTTCCTATGAAATGATTTGATACAGTCAGAGTTTGCGAGTGAAACTAAAATGTGGCAGGAACAGCATGAGCTAAAAGTTCAGGGCAGTTGCGTTAAATTATGCAGAAATGTATTTAAGTCTTGATGTGGATGACTCAAGGGTGTGTGTATGTGATTTGGGTCCGTATGTGTGTGTGTGTGCCTGTGTTAAACAGAGACATGTGTCACCGGTAAAAGCTGTGGTGTTATCAGGAGCAGAGGGAAGGAAGTGAGGCGTGAAAACACAGCTGACACCTGGCTGACCTTTACTGAACTTCGCCGAGAAGTGACACCACCGTCGGCCCGTACACAAGCAAGTTTGAGCACTCTAGCCGGATCGCTGAACCGGTGACACGCTACAAGCTCGACATGACGTCCTTGGAGAGGGTGCTGCCATGGAAATTTAAGAGGAAACGGCATCTTGCTGTGATGCTGCAAGTGTTTCAGGTGCTTTGTGAGTTAGGTAGACTGACAACTAATGCAGAGGTCCATTGCCTAAATGGTTGTTTACAGGAAAATGGGAACAGATGTGGTTGTTTACAATCCAGTTTCTTAACAATTTTTGAACAAAATATGAGAGCTGGTGGAGAGAGAGAGAGAGACACTATGGGTACAAGTAGAGTACAGATAAGTTTAAGGTCATTTTCAAAGTCGCTTAAAAAAAAAAAAAAAAAAAAAAAAAAAAGATTTCCCAGCTTGTTCTCAGGCCAAAAATGCTTCACAAATTTGGGCATTCAGCTGTTGTACTTTTTCTACATGACAGTGACTTTAAGATATCTAGCGGCAAGGATGAATGTCAACATCTGTATGTGAGTCATCTTGTCAAAAGGGATTATGTTCAACTCTTTAAACACTGAACTTTATTTCTGGACATGAAAGGCTTAGGGCGTATTTTCCATGAACAAGAGAGGTGTGTTAACCCTTTGGATTGAAGGCTTTTAAACAGGAACATTGCTACAAATGAATAACTTCTGTTCTTTGTCTTTAACTAAACATCTTTTATAAAATACTGCAAGAAATGTGTGCATTTTTTATAAATAGGAAAAGTTTCATTAAGATGAAACATCATTAAGAGAAGAAGAGTAGCAAACCAAATGATATATCTGATCACCTGATTGTAGTTAGACATGTTTTTTATGTCTTTATTCAGCAATGTCTGTATTTGGATCAAAATGAACAAGCACACACCCTCCATTTGACCAGGTGGTTAAATCTGAATAACAGATTTATTATCATTCTGAAAACTTCTTGTAATGTTCTGGGTTAGCTGTATGTATGAACTCAAACAGACACATTTTGCAATCAGACTTTACCTGGAATATTTCCTGCCAGCCCTCAAGTAAGATTTCCTTGTGAGGTAAGAATGGGGCGATGTGAGAACGTAGCAGGAAACAATTAGAAAAATTCACCATGAGTGAGTGCAAGTGGATGATGACATCTATATCCTACAACCGGTGTATGACCATAGACAGTATGTCTGGTGCAATCTCCACGCACACAATGAAACGGTTTCATTATGTTTTCTTATTGCCAGTGTGTTCTTCTCTGCTCTTTACTCGAAACACTAAATATGTCAGACCACACACATCCAGGATACACTTGGATATAAAGGCAAAAAAAAGTTCATCATAGCGTCGGACTCTGTTGCTTCACGGACAGCCTTTCTGAAATTATCTGAACACTTTGAAGTAAGTAAAAACAGCTTATAATAGAAAAAAAAAAAAAAAAAACGTCCTTACCATTGGCAACAGCTTTAAGCTTCTTGAGTAGTTTGACATGGGAGTCTGGCTTGATGATGGTGGTGGCGTACGGCTCACAGCCTGCTGCGTCTAGTAAGGTGTAGTAGTAGAGCAGACGGCTCTGGTCACTTCCCTCCACGGTGGGTAGAACATATTTAGTCATGTGGCTGTAAAAAGCCTGAGGGTTGCACTTCAAGGTGTCAAACAGGCTGAGGGAGTCGCTTCGGGACTCAATATCCTTGGTGGAAAGACTAGGAAGAAAGAAACGAGAAGAAAATTAAATGATTAGTTTTATTAACTACACTTTCTTTATAACTACATATCCCAACATAAGAATGTATGAAGTGTTCATAACCATATTAACACACAACTATAATCCTCAAATCCCCAATTTCAATGCTCTTACTGCTATGTAAGCTATTTCCTCTCTATGGAAAAGATCCATCGGTGCAGTTGATGTGGAACACTTTACAGTACATTTCTAGCATCGGGAGCATTTTAAAAGAATCAAATTAAGATTTAAGTGGATCCCAAAAGCAGCAGTAGCCACCATGCCCGCAAAAAAAGATAACAGCAATACTGAGAAAATTCCAAATTTCATCAACAAACAAATCAAAGGAGGAAGACCACTGGCTCTCGAGACAGCGTGGTTTGCAAAGAGGTACTTGAAAAACACTTTGCAAAAGCAGCACGGCGAGCTTATCACCAAAGACACAGTCCCTCCGAAAAAAAAAAAGAAAAAGATGAGGATTCTTTAGATTATTACCAAGAATATATTTAACAACTTAGCCGTGTCTTAGATGGAAAAAAGGCTAAACGGGGACAAGGGGTAAGAAAGATGGATAGGAAAAGAAATGCTTACTGTGGAAAAAAAAAAGTCAGTGTGGAAGCCTATTCAGCAATTTGTTCAAGTTGCACATGACTTGTGCTCTGCTTTGCTTTAAAAAAAAAAAAAAAAAAGCATGTTTTACCACCGAACATAAAGTCAACAAACAGCAGGGGGTCTAGGACAAGTGAAAAGAATACAGAGAGCGGAGAGAGCTGAAGCGGGGAAGGAAAAACCTCAGAGAGCAGCAAAACAAAGGTTAAACAAGGAACGATACAAGGACTGGGAAAGGTGAAGACAAAGGAAAAGCTCGGCTGCTGGTTGTCACCGAGGGGCTCCGAGCAATCTGCAGCGTTCTGGGAGTGTGTGTTTGCGTGAGTGCGAGTCTGTTTATCTGTTAGAACGGGACAACATCAAAGAGGACGATGTTTTCCTCTGGGTTGCCACGTCAAGAGCTAGCTGGGAGGCTTTCACTGATAAAAAAAAATAAAAAAAAATAAGACACAACACATCAACAGAGTGGAGGAAACAGACAATTAACTCAATAATGCAAATAACACTAATCATCTCCACAACAGGGAGGCTCTTATATCGAACTCAAGTGCAATAACTCATTCCAAGAGTCACTTTTCCTCTCGTCTCTTTCCTTAAGTGCACACTCTCCTGGGCCGCCTGAAACCCCAGATCACACTCTTATGTTTCATTATTTAAACACATTAGCTCCAAAGTGATTAAAGGCAAGAGAACAATGGTGAGAGGAACAACTTCTTGTCCAGGTAGGGCTGCTTGATGTTTGGTGTTTAAGACTTTTTCCTGGCACCGTGTACACAGGCAGAATTAAAGTCAGCAGCAGTCAGTGGCAGAAATTGCCAAGTACTCATGTCAGGCTGTGCTTTAGCTTGAGTGAGTTACTTTAGTTCTTCAAAAGCCATGTTGTCGTCTTTTCCTCTTCATCTAGTGACAAAAGGTGTTTACTGCCCTCCGCCTCCTCTCTCCTCTCTTCAGCTTTTAACATCTCTCTTGCCCAATGTTTCATAATGAGTCTTCTGCACGCATGCTTTGCTCTGAGGTGTCTCCTTTGCACATGAACACAGTTTTCCACTCCAGCCATGTTGTCTTCATTTAGCTGTGATATCAGGAGACACTCATTACAATCTTTTCTCTTTTTTTTTTTTTTGCTTCAAAAGCCAGAGCGAGGAAGCGATTTAATCCGGTGGCGTAATCCTAATTCTATCCTCTCTTATCTCTCCCTCCTTCCCCGTCTTACCATATTCTGTTTGTTGTGTCTTCTCTTGACAAAAATAGACTCCTAATATTCTTTAATTCAGAGGCACATTTAATTGCTGTGGAAATCTGACGGCCGGAAATAACCTCTTGGGGGGCTTAGGCGGAGAAGGGATGATTACTCAGCACATCATTGTCATTTGAATATATTAGCAAGCTGGATTGTATTTTTGTTTTTTTTTAAATCAATGCTGCTAATTTGTTGAGTTTCTGTTTTGTAGGCGGTTGTAGAAAGGGTTATGTGCTGTAGAGTTCAGTGCAGGACAATGGCTCTAAGAAACTGTGTATATGAATCTTCTTGCTTTGATTTGATGGGGGACATTCTCAAGCAGGAGCTGAAAAGCCTCAGCTGGCAGGGACGCCAATACCCGATTTAATTTGAACTTTTACTTGCTAGCGGAGTTCGACAGATGTACAAACAGACAGAAGCGCTACCGAATTCAAAGGTGTCCTCTGTGTCTCTGAGGATTCCTCATTAGGCTCAAAGCAGAACACGTCTGGAAGATGAGTAAGAGGGGAAGGTGTCACAGAAGACGAGGCAAAGACTGATCTGTCAAAAAAAAAAGCAGCTGCTGGCGGCAGGTACGTTCTTAAATAAAGAGCTTGGAGGTGAGTTATTTAAAACGTCAAGCGTGATGTTTGTTTGGATCAGCTGACTGTCAACTGGTGCAGAACACAGTTTATTTGTGCCCTGCCTCAAGTAATCCCAGCATTGTTTATTCTACCTGAATTCATTAAGACTGACTAATTGTAAAAAAAAATTCGCAAAAATTCAGACAAACTTCACACAGAGTATTTAAAATCAAACCAAAGCTTAGACAAAGGGAAGAGGAAAAGCTAGGGCAAGTTAGAGAATTGCAGGTGATTTCAGGGGTAGAATATCAACACCGCCTCTGTTGATTGACAAGTCATTGAAATGCTTTAATAGCCTGTCATTAAATAGTCAATTTAAGCGGCTGAAATTCATGTCCCTAAAGACAGTCAGAGAACATCTACAAAGATGTACGGGCTATACGCACAGAGAGAACAGCTGACGACGGTGGTGTTTAGCAGTGCATTGATTCCTCTAAAGCGTTCACTCTGTGATAATAGGACCGTCTCAGGGACACTCTGCCTCTATCATCCATCTCGTCTTCCTCCATCTATCTGTTCAGTCCCTCCATCAACCCTCCATCCCCTCTCAGTAACAGAATTTGTGGCCGTTTCTCTACTTAACAACTTTCCTCCACACACAGTTGTTAGTAACACTTAAAGACAACTCTTTGTAATCATTTGACCTGATATATACCCATACATTTTTTTCTATTTGTCACCCTCTGACCATGTCTTCCATTGACATATGTTGATATGTTTCATATGTCAGAATTAGATCCTGTCCAAAATGTGTAGTGGGCTCTTCCTTGGTCCATGCTGCACCCTTACACCAAATTTCATACAAATTGTTTGAAGTATTTTCTTCACAATGCTGCAGACAAAAAGACCAAACACCCAAATTCATGAACAAAAACAACTATTAATTAGTCGCGTTAATGTAGTTGTTTTTCTCTTTGTGCAATATGAATGTTTTTCTTTTTTCATTTCTCGTGACATGTTGCTCTTTTATCTTTCCTAATTTAAATGAAATCATTGCTAACTTAAAGCTACTGTGAGGAATTTTGGTTCGTGTTTGATTTTGGCGCCCCTTGTGGACAAAGTGGTACCTCTTATCCCAGCACTGGCCTCATGACTGAACTTGATCTCAGGGCACAACCTTGCGGCCAAGCTGCTTCTGCTGCTACTAAACAGTTAGTATGAGAAAAATGAAATGAATGTATTTCCTTACAAGGATCAATAAAACTTCAGATTCCATCTCACAGTAGTGATTTGTCTTTGTGTGCATCTTTTCCTTTAAGTTCTCGTCGGTCTGCTCTATTTAGATCAGTCCCAGAATCCATCCATCCATCCGTTAAATCAATACCCATATAGCGGTTCTTCTGTTCAAGATTATAGGATGAATATTCTTCACACATTTGTCATGATCTTCAGATTCAGGTGGAAACCCACACACTCCAGCAGCAGTGGTCGGTTTGAAGAAGGTACAGGTTGTAATTTATCGTTAAATGGAGGCCATAAACCATTTCCTTATATCAGAATGCGACTGGGGAGATATTTATCACACATGCACACTTGTGCACACGAACACACACACACACACACACACACACACAGAGTCCCGCACACATCTAAAACTCTGCTGAAAAAGCATTCTATTAAAACAAGTAAAGGTGCAGAGCTAGTCAGATCCACAGCTATGAAGTCGGAGAGCAAATAAATTATGAAAATGGAGTCTGACAGACACACACACGCACACACACGCACGCACGCATGCACGAACGCACGCACGCACACAGATCCTCTCTACCACTAAAACACAAACACATTAGGTACATGTTTGTTTAATGTGTTTTTATGTCATTATTCAGAGGTTGGTTCAACTTTAATTTTCTAAATATATTTTTCAGAAATTCAAAAAACAGGACAAGATGTGCACATAGAAAAACTAGAAAAAAAAAGGTGTCTTTATCAACAAATGCTGATAAAAGGAGCATTTCAGATGTTGCACTGTGACGGAAGAACTATTTCCAACAGACAAAATGTCAAAAGTGATGGGAACCAAGAAACACAGAGGGGTATGAGTTGAAGATGCCAAGGGAGAGGTTATGTGATAGTGTTACACGTGTTTGTGTGTGTGAGTGTGTGTGTGTCTGTGTGTGTCTGTGTGTGTGCGTACATACCCGCTATCTGTGAAGAGGAACTCGAGGTGAGTCATGTAGACCTCCCACAGAGGAATACTGTAGCGTTTAGCCAGAGACAAAGCGATCTTGTACACTCCATCATCCATGGTCCTGAACACAAAGAGACACACAGGCAGACAGGAAGGAAGGAAGTTATGATCAGACTTCATCACATCGAAGCAAACAGAGACATAACTCACACTCCTATTCATCAATGGAATGGATTGGAGAAAAAAAATGCAGATCAAGTAATTCACAGCTTTGCAATGACATTACAACCGAAAGCTTTGTACTAGTTTTTCTAATAACCGTAGTGTCTGACAGCACATACTCTGTTAGGCCGAGGATGGTCTCCTTCTTGTAGTCAGAGTCAGAGCTGAAGCGCTGGACGTCCACGCCGCGACCCAGCCCCTGTAACACCTGAGCCTGGGTGAAGTCTGTCAGACGCTCATTGTACACCTGCAGCTGGCCGATCAGCTTCTGAAGCTCCTCCGGCCAATCGGAATAAGCAGTCACATGCTGTGTGACCAATCGGATCAGCTCTTTGGGATCGGCCTAAGGAAAGGGGAATAATACTTTTATTAGGCACAACCAACTGCTTCATTCATGCTGGTAAAGCCTCAGAGTGTACACAGGACAATGTGCTATGAACCTGGACGTGCAGATGCCCATTTACCTAAGGTGACTGAAAACCTCCACTGATTAAACCTTCCTGCCTGCCTGCTAGACTGGCTATTAAACGTTCTTCACTTTTGCATTTTGAAATAAGTGTTTGCCTGATCGCAGTTACGATTTAATACAGAATTCTTCAATAATACAAGGATTCTATTCCATACACACTTACAGCATCGTTTTCCAATAAATAGAAAAAACATTGGTGTGTAGGTATGGGAAAGTGTAAATAACAACAACAAAAAACATCCTGAGGTTGTATCGTTCTGCCAACTCATCAAGTTTACATTCCCCTACGTGTTTTCCACAGAATGACATTGAGACTCTAAGTCGGGATGATATTTGCATTGAAATACCCTACAAACTAAACAATGGCCTCAGAAGCTCTATATTAAATGGGAAAGGATGATAATCCTGTACAGGAGGGACTTGATACTAGAAGCCCCACAGCAATAATTGTCAACTGACACTCTTTCAGTAAAACACACAGGTATATCATGTAGATGTAGACAAAGGGAAGATTCAGGACCATGACTCACAGGTTACCTTGTACAATGAGAAAGTTTAGCCAAACTAAGAACAACAAAACTAAGATCAAATAGAATCCCCTGAAGGTGTTTCATAGAAACTGTGTTTATGAGAATTTGAAAGATGTGATGTTTCAGTGACCTTAACCTTCAAAAAGTAAATTGAAAATTGGGTTATCCAGGAGTTCAAGTAAATGTTACAACCAAAGAAACTCACTATAGTTATAAAGAAACTCAAAACTCATTATGCCTCTCACTTAAAGATACAATATGTAGATTCTACCTTTGTATTTGTAACTCACTCCCAACACAGCTTGTAAATTATAATTTAACTATTTTGCTGTATTTTCTTTTTACTTTTTAACCATAGCCAAAGGGGAAAAAACATTTAGGGATATTTATCGTCTTTCTTATTATATATAAAGAAATAAAAATGCATAGAAAAGCACTCAAACTTGCAAAAAGAAATGAAACTTTTATGTATTTTATTAAACTCCAACAAAGAGAACCACTGGATCTAATTTGACAGACTCTTATATAATATATTTTTCATCTTTTACTCTTATTTGATTTCAAATGTAGAGAAATAAATGAGGTGAACTGCGCAGTTGAAGCCTGGTTTGACCAATTGTGAACTGCCCTTAAGGCTCATCATTAAACTCAGTGACACACTGAGCTTGGAATAGCCTGCACTGTGTGGTGTATAAAACTTCACAGCTCTTTCACTGCTTTGCAGTGAAGACCTAATGAGGCTATTTTCAAAAATGGCTGTAATTTAGAAAAATCTGTGGATAAAAGTAGGGGCAGACAAACTACCCTGCCACTACCTCTATCATTTTCCTTCCACTAAGAAATTGACTGCTGCAACGGAGTTAAATCAGACTCAACGGGGCACCTTTCTTTCCTTGAAGGTGAAAAAATATGGGCAAATATACCAGGAAGCATAATTGATACAGTTATTCAGACATATCGCGAAACACGACTGTGGATACACAGTTATGATTGAGAGTGTGATGCGAAGGGAGCGCTAGGTGGATGTTGTATCTCGCTCATCACCTCTGTTCTAATTAAACCAGCTCCTGAATTTGGTTTTCAGCGTCTTATTTTCTGTTGCCCAGCAGGAAGAGATGTTTATTTGTTGATCTTATTTGCATAAGGTAATTATGGCTGCTGGAAATGTGAGAGCATGAAAACAGAGGTGTTTCTGTCTCTGTGTCTCTTCCTGCTCTACTGTGTGTGTGTGTGTGTGTGTGTGTGTGTGTGTGTGTGTGTGTGTGTGTCTTTGGATGGGGCCTCAGCGGAAGTCATTGTAGCAGATTCACAGTTCAAAAAGGCAGCAGGAGAGTTAGGAGAAGAAGAAATAGAAAGTGGGGATATTAAAGGTGCAAAAAGGTACAGACTGGATGTCAAAGGGGGGAGGAAATAAGCCATCAGACAGGAGAGGTAAGGAGAGGCAGGATGGTTTTTGTTAATGCTGCCGTCATTTTAGACTCAATTTCCTGACGAGGAAGAATGAAACGCAAAAGGAGACCACAGAGAGCGAGAAGAAAGTGTGCTGACTCCGTGATGGACAGGCCTGTGTTTGAAGAGATTTATTGAAATCAGGCTTTCATGATGAAATACTGTTTGCATTCTCTCTCTCTCTCTCGCTCGCTCTGTGTTATTCATCTACAATACTTTGTCCTTTTGGCTATGTGGATAATATCCTTTCCTCTCGCCTCCCAGAACTTGAATCCCTCAAATTCTTTATCCTTTCACTTTCACTTCTTGCGAATCCCTGCATTTCTTCTACCTAATAAGTACTCCTCGCAATCCTGTTTCAAATCAAGCAAAGACAGCACTAGCTCTTCTTTTTGGCTTGTCTAATTACTTGCTTTTTTTAATAACACAAACTGCCTTAAAAAAAAAAAAAAATCCTGTTTAAGTCTTTCTTCAAAGGAGAGGATGTATAAACTGTATGTTGAGTATAACAGCACAAGGTAGTGTGTGATGTTACACAGCTGGGAGGAAGCCAGCTCTCTCAAGCTCTCCCTCTTAGATATTTCTACGGCTGCCACAGGCTCTTTTCTCCCGGGCTCCCCTCCTTCCTGATGCTGCTTGAGGAGGAAAAGTATAAAAATAAAATAAAGTCTACGCCTCAGTCTCAAATCATTTCAACCACGCTTCGCTCTCTCATTTTCACTCTTAATTTCCCATGTTATTATATTTCAGTCACAGGCCTGAACCCATCCAAAAAATCCCATTTTCCCTTTTCTGAAGCTGTCTGGTTAAATATGTGAAACAACGCTCTGAGCTAATCAGTTTTGCTACTGTCATTTACTAAATCTTAATATTACAGTGCTGTAAAATTAAGGTTAAATGACTATGAATATGCTATATACACCATGTTAAATCAGATGAGACATATTATTTTACTGAAACTGTCACTATTGTGATAATTAAGGTAATATGCATTGCAGAGTATTCATTTGAGATCTTAAACTGGAATATTCAAAGACATGCTAGCTGCTATTGGAGGTTTCAAGCAGAGCAGTTCTCTGAAAGGAATGCAAACGACAGCATGCTGGGGACACATGTAGACTGGATGAGAAAACTCCTGAGTCATTTGAGCGTTTGCCAGAACATCCTCAAGGCCAACTGAAAGTCCTTCTCCACAGTTGTCCCGAGCTCCTCATGAACCTGGATTTGTGCTTACGCAACTACTGAAGCCACAGCCCTCTGCGCAACCCACTACCTGTCTGCTGCTTCCGGAGATCCCTGGGTCTCATTCGTCAGACTGCCAAATTGGCTAAACTACAGTGCCCTCACTTGAATGCTACGGTGAGTCTCGCAAAAACCAGTCTTCCCATTTCCCCATCAGTCTTGCAGCCTTCTGTTGGAATGAAGCATAGTCTTGATAAATACTCATCACAAGAGTGTAACATTAGAGTGTTACAGTAATAACTTCTATATGAGGTTTTGGTGTTAAAGGGTTGGAGTATGACGCAGTCTTAATATAATATACTTCTGTTAACATTATCAAAGACAATCAATGCCATACACTGAGATACTAAATTACTCAGGCTAAACTAGTGTTACGAACATCATCCCTCTCTGCGTGGTAACAAAACAGAGGGGATATAGAGAGACAGACATGCCTTCCTTCTCTGGAGACTAAGCTAGTAACAATCTTAATGAGTTTGGTTTATGTCATGTCTAACACTTAGCTATACAGTCAGTGGCCTCATTAGCACTAATTCTGCAAATGATGTAAACAGTATGTGCATATGATTAGGAGGACACCAAGAGGGAGAGGAGCCCATTCTGAAAGGAATAATGACTCCAGAAACGCGGCTGCACTGTGGGTCATAATGCACCACGAAGGGGACCGATCACAAGAGAGATACAAGCCTGATAATACGACACAGTCAACCCAGTGCATCTAATCAAAGATTTAGAGACAACTTACCCTCAAATATTCACAGTCAACTGCAACATTGCATCTAGAGTGCATATTTGTCTAATAGAGCCCTTTCTGCAGCTCCTCCACTGCACACGGCTCCCATGAGTAAAATATAGACTGCTAATGATTTTGGTACAAGGGTGCAATTTGTACAAGTGCACAATTTGTACAAAGAGAGGGAAAGTGAAGTCATTGGGTATGTGGTGCTTCTCCATGAGGGGGGGGGGGGGGGGGGGGGGGAGTCATTCAGTCTCACTCATTATTCCAGTCAATTCAGCAACAAGGAGCGGGCTCAGTGGTCTTCCAAGGTCAACCCCTGCGACCGGCGGTTTGAACTCTGTTAAGGCCATGAATTGAAAAATCTGCAAAGGCTGAAGGCAGTGTTAAAAGTCAAAGCATGTAAGTAAAGTGCTGTTTTATCAAATGACCTCGATGCTTTCATCTCCTCTTTTCAACTGATCTCAACCAAGCAGGTGCTCTGGTAAACTTTCTGCTTTACTGTTTAGGACAGCAAAACTAAAAGTTCCTTCTGGCAGAATCAAAAAAACAAATTTATATACCTAATAAAGGTGAAAATATTCTTTCCAATTCACTGACTCCATCTGAGTATATGACCTGAAAGTAAAAGTATCTAACAATGATCTATTGGCTTTTGTTATAAATCTAAATTTTAGAGAGCTAATCGTTTTTCTGCATGATAAACTCTAAATTCGTGCTCTGTCTATCTAAATACAATTGTGTATGCTTTAGTTGTGTGTGTGTGTGTGTGTGTGTGTGTGTGTGTGTGTGTGTGTGTGTGTGTGTGTGTGTGTGTGTGTGTGTGTGTGTGAAGGTTAAAGTCATCAATATTCAGTGAAGGAATGCCAACTGCAGGCAAAGACAAATGTTTAAGTGAAAAGTCTCAGTCTCTTTACCAAACACTTCATCGTACACATTCACAGCAACAATTATCCTCAGCACAAACATGTTCACACACAAAATCAAGGTAAAACAAACTCTGATGTTAAAGCCTTGACAAGCACAGGTAAACATACCTAAACACTTATATAAACAGGGGCTATTGTGCCACACCACAAGCAGAACAATTACAGTAAAGAGCGCCTCTATTTCGCAAACGAGCACTTTAGTCTGTATAATGAAAACTTCCAGTGCGAGCAAGTGGAAATCGGCTCATTATGCCTTGGGGAATAATGGAAACCCAGCCTGCATGTCATTGAGCCTGGTGCTGCTCCGTCATGCCTGCGAGCTGTAATCGGATGGGAAAGTAACAGCTAAAGACTTTGAAAGGCAATGATGGGAAACGAAATCTTCACGAAGCAGAGCGCTGTATGTTGTGGTTTTTTAAAGAAGTAAAACAACCAAAAAATGTGATCAACTTAAACTCAGGATTCAACATTAGAAAAACTAAATGCTTGGAAAAATGATGCCCAAGAAGGTATTCATGAGGTGGATTGGATTATACTTGTTAAAAGGCGCAGAAGTAGACAGTAAGATTTAAATGACTTCAATATCAATGATTGAGAGTCTACATAACTTCATCATATGCTTTATAATATTCCAGACATCTCGACTAAATGTCTAAATGACTCTTATTCATCATCTATGGAAATGTCCAAAGATTCAGAACTCTTGTTATGACTTTATAAAATGTTTGTCAGGGGTGTTTAACACTACAATCCCCTCTAGATGTATATTTCTAAAAAAAATCAGAAACAGATGAAACTTATGGATTTTTAACTTCTTCAAGCCAGAAGAGCTTAAGAGAACATTAAGAATGTGGATAAAGGAACCTTTACGGATTTTATCGGTTTGATGAGACCAACTAACATTGCTAAATGTAAGCGGAAAGACTTTGTTCTGCTCTAGTAAACAAACATTAACATCATAGAAGCCACCAATGTAGGTGTTTGTGTTCTCTATGTTTATTTAAAGTTTCAAACTTTGTTTTTGCCACATTTAACTTCCCTTTAGTTACGCTGCCAATTAAACAGACCTCAGTTATTAACTTGCTGATTATCTATTATTTCTACTGAGTGAAACTACCGATGTGGTAAATGGAATCGGTGAATGGACTTGAGCTTGTAGATAGATTTACTTTATTGATCCCAACTGGGAAATTGTGGAAAGATGTATAGCACTTTTCTAGTCTTCTGACTACTCAGAGCCCCTTTTCACCACATGTCACACCTACACATTCACACACTGGTGGCATTGGTTGCTATGTGGCCATCAGAAGTAACTAATCCCATTCATATGCCTCTGACAAAGCAGCTTGGGTTAAGTGTGTTGCCTAAGGACACCTCGGACATATGGCTGCAGGAGCTGGGGATCTAACCCCCAACCTTCCGGTTGAGAGACGACTGCCCCTCATGATGACTGCTGTTGTCATCATAAGGAACGCCAACTGCCATAAGATGTGAAGCAAAATTATTCCCTGAGCTGAGGCTGCATGAATAGGTAGGACTTGTGATGTGTGCTGATACTGTAGATATTTTTTGCGTGTAATGAGTATAATGTACATTTTTGGTGTGTGTGTTTAGGCTGCAAACGTGCAGACAATGAGGCATGTCTAGGTGTAAAGCTGGTCTGCAAAGCATCTACATTGAAATGTGTTTTAGTTTCTGTATGTGGTGTTTATATATTTTGTATGGTTGAATGTGTCACTGATAATTTATGGGTATTCTTTCTTTGTTGTGGTTTTAAGGGACAGTGAGAGCAGAGTGGAAATGATGCTGCTGTTTTAGCATTGTGTGTGTGTGTGTGTGTGTGTGTGTGTGTGTGTGTGTGTGTGTGCCTATTTATGAACTGACCCGCTAAAAGATGACTCCATATGATTTATGAAATATTCATAAAATACCTTGTTGACAAATTAACTTTGGATGTGTGCCGATGCATTTGCTGTGGCGCGGACTAACCCACTGTGTGCAAATTGGAACAGGGGTAGGGTTGTACAAATGATCTTTCAAGAGGGTCAAAGATTCCTGTTTGAAAGTAATTTGTATTTTCTTCCTGTGCACAGTAGGTTCACCTCCTCCATCATCTACTGATAATCTAGTTCTCTATGTTACTCTGACCAAACCGCTGGCTTTAGAACTCACTTCCTGGGCGAGACTGTGGCCATCCACTGCTGCTAACAGTTAAAGTACAGAAGGAAGGTCAAACACAGAAGGCATATTTCTCCAAGGGGATCAATAAAGTTAAACGACACTGATGTGCTGCATTTTAAACGTTTATTTTGTGGTCAATTGAGTGTCATCTCTGCAAACAAATGACTTGGTGCAAGTGCTTTTAGCCTTTTTGTTGTGCTCGTACTGCAAGTTTTTAAAGATTTCCTACAAATGATCATCATTTCTGTTAGTCAAATTGTGTTGTGGCACCAAAGGGACACTCCACAGTCTCTCCCATTTTACGTCAATGTTTTTATTCTTTTTACAATCCCTTACAGATGTAATGATGATGTGGGTGATGAGGAGAGGATGTATAAACGTAAGCTGACAATAACCAGGGTACTGTCTGTCTCGTATTTTCAGCTCAGCTGTGGTATAACAATGATACTTTATGTTTTTCTATGTGGTGAGGCTTTGAGAGTTAAATTTATATTTGATATATTTACTGTGACATAAAATGTCAAATCCTTACATAAGATTTATTACTGTAAGATTCTTAGTCATGGCATTTTTACAATGGAAGACGCTGAGTTTCATCATAGGTGACATTTACAAATAAGTATACACTCTATGTGTGTGTAGTGTTTCTTTAGTGTAGGGGTTATGAATTATGTTACCTCATCTCTGCTTTCTTTTTAAGGGTTTTTAACCTTGTGCTTTAAACTGTGGTCTGATTAATTCTTTATAATTTGACTATTCCTTCGCTTTCAGTTTCAATGTTTGCTTCGCAGGCATCTCTCGATACCTTTTTATTTATAGAACACTGAGGAGGCAGGCTGTAGATTGAGGATTTAAAAACACATCAGACACCTCCTGTAAACCCTCAGAGAGCTGTGTTCCTATTTGCAACTGAATGACTTCTTGTGGCTCGAGTGTTTGGAGTCTTATTGGCGGGGTATGAAATGATGTGTTAGCGACAAGAGAACTGAAAGAGCGTGAGAGTTATTGAGATACAGTGTTACTGCTCTTCAAGCGGAAATTGGGAAACACTTGGAGACAAATTGACACACACACACACACTCACACACACATGCACACACACACACACATACATACATCACCCACTGTAACACACAGGTCTACCACCCCAATAAATACGAACAAGATCGCCTGCAGTTAAACGCGTGCATGCTACATATAAATAAAATTATTAACATAAAGAGTTTAACATATACATACATATTTTGAAATTATAAAACACATGCTTTTCTATCTAATGGTTTTTTTCTCTCTCAAACCTCATTTGCAATGCAAATCGATCGCTTGCAAGAAATCCTGATATCCGCGCCCTGTCATACATATCTGAAATTAAATATCACAAGCAGCACAATGTGTGCCCTTAAAAGATAAGAGAAAGCAAGAGATCTAAAGAAAGCACAAGAGAACTATATAAAGTATGCACCGCCAAGATAGTGATGTGGACAGAGAGGCCTGAGATTTGACAGGAGCAAAACAGGCTGGAGGGGAAAAAAAAAAAAAAAAGTATCTGTTGTGCGTCTCTACACGGTGTAGATGAAGTGAGGAACGCGAGAAGGAAGAGCAACTAATGTTGACAGAATGAGACACACAAAAACACAACTGTCATGCCAACAAAGCAATTCATTAGAGTTAACTGACAGAAAAAAATAAGGAATGGAAAGGGGGCAGAGAGAGCAAACAGTGGAGGAGAGAAGTAAAAAAAAATAAAAATAATAAAAAAAAAATCAAGCCCTGACTGTGTTGAAAGACCACAAGGAAGAAGGGTTTAATGGTTGTCTCTGCTCCTGCTTCTTTCAGTGTTAGAGCTAAAGTTGCGACTACCTCATCAATAAGAGCTGAGTGAAGGCAAGACCTGGAACACAATGATAACAAGCACACACTCTGGTAGAACACATTTTTGAGAGAAAAAAAACTCAAAGGCAAAAGAGATAAAAAGAAAAAAAAGAAGAAATGCGCAAAAAATGAGGGTGCAACTGCCAAAGTGTAGCGCTGAAGAGGAAAAAGCTGTATATATTTTAAGTTAATGGACTTGAACTTCACTCGAGGCAGGAGGTTGGGGAGTGATTACTGCCATTAGGATGTGTGTGTCAGTGTGTGGGATCGAGCAAGCAGTGTTGAGTATAAGTTTTTAGTGTGTGCAAGTACGTATTTCCGTGCACAGCCCTGACCTTGAATGTCAACGGGGACACACTTATCCACTTCTTCAGCTGGCCTCTTTTTCCTCTTTCCTGTCCTTTTATTTCAACATTTTACCTCCCCTCGTTCCACCTAGGCTGAAGCCCGCGAGAGCCACAAGTCCACTCAAGGAAAAGGTCAGAGCCATTTATTCTCTTATTTAACGCCTAGCAACTCTCGACACCCCTGTCGCCAATCTTTTTTCCTGCTGTTGTCCCTTTCTAACTTGTATATTCTGATCTGCTCTTCTTGTCCTGTTTGCTTATCTTTCCAGAGTGCGTAAAGCAGTAATCTGGTCTCTTGTGGCTGCTCGTGGCCTGCAAAGTTAATGAGCCTCCATATTGGACAAATATGTTTAATTCACACACAGACCAAACCGACTAAACCCCACCAGCCAGTCAATTATGGAAAATTATCTGAATGCTTTCATTAACACATCTTGAAAAAAAATTAACACAATGAGACATGCAAAGTCACGTACAAACAGTAGCACAGACACATTTCAGTGTTGGTTTAGTAAGGAGGAATCAGTAAATGGATTACTAGTCTGATCTGTGAAAGGATGATTACCGTTATTTTTCCCAGTTAGCTAAATTATGATGTCGGATTGTGTTCGATTTATTTCCCCTCTGCATCACTCTAAAGCCTTTTGTATTCCCACTTTGTCACGAACAATGTCCATTTAAGCCAAATAGCCCGCAGCTCAAAAAGTTATCAAATGTTCAATACAATAACATCCAGACAGAAACGACACTCCAGTACAATGACTGGGATTTCTGATTGTTTGTGGCTTTTCAATCCCACCGGCAGGACAGTCATAACAACATCATGCTGTGCAGCCGCACGCTGGTCAAAACAATACCTTTATTTTAAATTCTAGAGGGGATGTCACATAAAAATAAAAAAAATATGTCAGAATGTATTTGAATCAAAAGTGTTGCATGAAAATAAGGAAAAATATTTGTTACATGGAAAAGTATTACTTGAGTATTTAAGTCAGAGTAGACAACATCACATTACAGTTGCTAACATTAATATTAGACTGATCAGGCTATTATCACACTTAGCTGTTAACACTTACTGTTGGCCAGTAAGTGTTACTGCCAAAAAGCCATCTGTCATATCAGCGTTTTCCAGCACCGTGGACTGGGCTGAAGATCGTGAAATGTTCCTCTGTTCAAGTATAGTGTGTCATGTTCAGACAATAAATAATGTTAAACCACAATTAACTATCTGATTTCACTGAGGAGCAAAAATCAGCCTTTCAATTTGAAAGAAATAATGATTTGACATTTATCGTGATAATTATCGAAATCGATTGAAATTTTGTATCGTGATAACATTTTGAGTCATATCAGCCCTAGCCCTAACTAATACTACACAAACATTTACCATTATTACTGACATTGTAGCTATAAATTGATCTTATTCATTGATGTTGTTTTTGCTCTGTTTATCTTTGTCTGTGTTCTTCCTGCATCTCCCTCCATCCCACTTTCCAATCCGAACACAGTTCAGCAGACGGCTATTCAACATGAGTCTGCTTCTGTCTCTTAAAGGCTGTTTTTCTTTTCCAATGTAACTTTGCTAAATGCTGCTTAGCGCTGTGCTCATGGTGGATTAATGTTGGGTCTTTGTAGATAATACAACAGAGAGTAAGTTTAAGTAAGAGAAACCATTTGTTATGAACTGGAGCAATACAAATGAAGATTGATTGATCATATAGCTGTGATTTGAAGCAGAAAATTTGTATTTTTCATCTGTATGTGTGTGACCATACGTTACGTAACAAACAACATCGAGGAAAGGTTTTTATTCAGCCTTGATGCTACTTGGATGCAAAAATTAGTTAAAATTGCTTTTATGGAGTGTGTACCGAAACATGCCTAGAGAATTCACATACAGTATCTGTCCAACATAAAAAGTGTTAAGTGATATGTGGCATTGCAGATTGTTGCATTATATCCTGAGTGCTTTTGAGTTGGTGCTTAGTCAAAGCGTGGGCTGAGATTCAGGGCTATGCAGATGACACACTTATATATACTTCCAACACAGCCAAACATGACTGAGCTTTCCTGCCTTTTCCGACACGCAGACATCAAAACCCATGACTCCTGGTGATTCTCTTTTTGACTGTAAGACAACTGTGATTCATGATTCAGCCCAACCTCTGTGGTTCTATCAAAAGCCATATGGGCCAATTCCACTTCTGCTGCTTCCAGCAACTCTGTAACAAACTTAAAGTAATGGCTGCAAAAAGAGTTTCTCTTTGTTTTGGTCCCTGGCTGAAAATGTCTACAGCTGGAGAGCTAAATCCTGCACTTACCCTCTCATGTTTCAAGAAACTGCTTCAAAATCAATCTGCTTTAAACAGGTCAATCTTTTTTTTTGGGCTGTTGAAGGAACAGCCTCAAACTTTCAGATTGCTTTATCAGTTTGACTACATCCTGTTTTTTGTTTTGAATTTCTCAGCAAATATCTTTCTTTTGTTTTTGTATTCATGTTACATTAACTTTTGCACTCTTGTTGGAAATACATATCATCTGGAATAAAGGGAGGACTTTTCAATAAAGGATTTACACATTTTTATAAATAGTTGTATACTTGAGTTACATAGTTTCTATTACATAGTAATAGTTTTCTATTAAGAAGAAAGGAGGAGAACAGAGACCTGGACATCTCCAAAGTCAGTGTACTATCCAGTAGCTCATTTCTCTCAACCACACAAATGCACACATATTAAACGACATTGAACACTGACCTGGTAGAGTGTGTGGTCCTTGTTTTTGAAACAGGGCATGAGGCGAGAGTAGATCTGTAGGGAGTAGTAGTAGCCGGCCAGCTGGAGCGACAAGGCAGAGTGACACTGTTTCTCAAAACACCTGTTTGCATCCAGCACCTGGACAGACGGATGGACAGAAATGGGAAAAAAAGAAAAGGAAGCCGGTAGACTGTAGTGGAAAAAAACGAGCAATAAAGCATGAACTAGCATTCCCTGATCTCAATATGTGAGCAACTGATATGAAAAATAATGTCTCATGGCCTTTCAGTTCCAAATGTTCAAAAATCAGCAGTAAAAAATAAGGATAATGAGCTCAATAATGAATAGACGCTAGAATAATGAAAACCCTAAGAATGAACAAAAACACCCTCTTTTAGCCATTGCAGAACTCAGCCAGTTTGTAAGGCTTGTGTAAGTGGGGTTAACAAGCTCTGCAGGAAATATCTACGAAACATCCACTCCAGCATTTTAGTTTTCCACTGCAGAGGTGTTGAGACTCAGGCGGGATTTCATGACCTGCACTTGAACACAACTTACTGCAATCGCCACTACTGGGTTTCTCCGTCATGCCGTTTTGTTTTCTTTGCTGTCAAAGTACCCCAGCTGTTCCTTTGACAGCCGAGACAAGGTGACAGCAGACACACAGTGTGAAGTGCTTCATAGAAATGTATGAATTTTGACTGAACTGATGGAGACATGAAACTCTCTTACACACAACATGTCTAACATCCAGGTCGTCACAATGTCACGCTTTTGATGAGCTGCTACATTCTGGTGCTTTTTTTTTTTTTTTTTTTTTTTACGTGCAACTTTGATCTGACAAAGTGATGATGCAAAGTGTCACACACGATAGTTCATCCAGAAAGGCAAGGGTTCAATGGTGGATATGGATTCACAGTAAATCCTGCCAGAATCTCTCTGTTGTATAATCACACTTGTATTATTGCACACATTCCCAGAGTCTGTTCAAAATAAAGCTCAGTGTGTGTATCTGTGTGGGACAGTACCTGAGGCAGGGCTAGTAAGTAGGACAGAGCCAGCATCATGTCCCTTGGAAACGCATCGTTGGCCAGCTGAAGCAAAACTGGAAAAAAACAAGGAGAGAGAAAGGAGGAGAGACTTTAACTAAAGCACTGTGGATTAACAAGCAACCCTCCCCTCTTGGACGAGTCTCATCCCACGTTTGTTGAATACAGACGACAGTGGCTGTCAGAATTCACCTCTCTGCGGGCCAGACAAAAGAGAGGGAGGGTAAAAATAGAGGGAGATGAGAAGAAACTGCACAGACAATGTCAAGAAGCGTCATTAAACCCCCCCTCCTGGAAATCTGGGATTCTGTCCATCTTCTGGCTGGGCTATTGTGTTCCTGTCTGTGTGGTTGTGTGTGTTTGCATATGTTGTGTACTAAAGGTTGTCTGTGTGTGAGTTCATGCATGCACGTGTGTGCGTGTATTGTTTCTTGCACAGAGAGTATTTATTATTCAAAGAGTAAGTACATGCCCACTTCTAATAAGTGCTCTCAAGATGAGTCCAAACTTCGCCTAAGTGCACTTCAAAGTCCAATCCCGTGAATGTTGAATAAGTCTTTACATATTCAGAAAGACTGATAGAGGGGTTCGATTACAAGAATCATAAAAATAACTCACTTTAACTGCTTTTGTCTGTGTGGACCACTAATCTGGTCGAGCAGATCATGTCGGCAGGTTTTTAAAGCTCGGCTCAAATGCTTTTTTTAAGAATCTAAGGATGAAATCAGACAGGTACTGGGCTCACATGTTAGCGGTTAACAATTGACTATAAAACAATAGTACATAAAAATAAAGGGATAACTGTTCGATAGGTTGAGTTAATTTTCAAGCAGTAACACAAAACAGCTATTGGTTCAAAGGGACATAGTTGATTTTTGATTTACTTTGGGAAAAAACGCAAATTAGTTCAGTTTTGGAAAACAGCTTCTACGAACTGCTGACATGTTTTCATCAAATATGAATAGATGGATCAGGAAATGATCAGTAGATTAAAGTATGTATGGATGCTATGTATAGATTCACATTCATGTCACATGAGATTCACTGATAATATGTTTGGAATGCTTTGTCATACTGCACATTTACTGTCACGGTGTTAGTGTACACTACATGCAAATACAAACAGATAATATGCTAGAAATGCCCAAATAGACCTAAAGTAAGCTGCCACTTTGTTTTGTTTATGTCATACATTTCAGACCACAATAATTAGCTGCTGGGAAAGAAAAACAAGTCAGACTTCTAGTATTAATGAGTCATAAATATCTCCAGATTAGTGAACAGAGTCAAATCAGTCAACAACCTGGTAGCAAATTGGATACAGAAACTCAAAACAAAAAGCTCATTCCATTGCACAAATACAACACTGACACAACTGATTCCGGACATTTATAAAGCTGAATGTGGTCAGTTATCATCTGGGAGACTAAACAGAACAGTAGGTCATTTAGACTTGTTTGACGACAAGCCTATCACTCCAGAGTGAGAATAATGGGAGGTTTTCCAGTTCCTCCTATTCTGCTGACAGTGCATGAGTGCAGCATTAAACCTCACAAAGAGAACAAAAACTGTTTTTACAATAATTCAAACATTTCCCCGAGCTGTGTCAGCCCCCATGTGCAATAAGCTTTAATGTTCTGCAGCTGTGAAATGCTATTTCATTTGTTTTGAGCAAAGCATTGTGGAACACATCATCAGAAAAACTAACTTGAAAATTAAGCATATTTAAGTTTGAACATTGATTTGAGGGTTCTTTCCAGAATTGTTTAGTCTGTTCATACATAGATGCAGCTTAGCGTTTATATAGACATACAGAATATGGACTACCTTATGTTTCAACTATCCCTAAGGCTGATGGGATATTGAGTTCAAACACAGCTTTGGGCATTCGAACAGCAAGCATGCGTAAGAATGATCTCACACACAAACACAAACTTGTATTATTATGTATTAATACTTTCTATTTGCTAGATCAACACTGAGCAGTGTAAACACCCTGACTCCTTTAGTTAATCACTCACTCACTCACTCACTCGGAGTAACATTGGGGGCGAGCAGAGAGAAGCAGAGGCAGACAGAATCACTTTGTAGTCTCAGGCCCAAGGAGAACAAAAGCCTGTGTCTGTGATAAGAGCCTGAGACAAACTGGAACTGACAGAGGAAAGTAGAGCATGGACACTGGGAGAGAGGCAGAGGCGGTGGCAAACTGAGAGACATACAATGTAGGACAAAATGCACACTAATATGCATTTGTGCACACGCAGGCCGGCCTGTACCTGTTAAGTTTCATTGGAGGTTCGGTGCGTGTGCAAAAAGGCTTGAAGAGTCAAAACAGCTCTCTTAAGCAGAGTGCCCACCCTTCTCCTTTTCTCCTTTCCCTCTCTCCTCTCTCCTCTCCTACCCCCTGGGTTTCAATGAGCTACACCTCAGAATGAGCTGATTACACGCCTCTCTAAAGCTACTGATACCATCGGGACAGGAATTACCAGAGGGGTAAACACACACGCGCGCGCACACACACACTCACAGAGGAGATAACCCTGACTTAAAAGCATACAGTATTTCTGCTTGTGAGCGAGACAGAGGGGGAAACAGAGGGTGATAAAGAGACGCAGTGTGGAGGAGTGTGTGCATGAGACCGGGTGTGTTTTTTCACACACATACACACACACACACTTGGGCTTCTGTGCTAGCTAAATCGGTAAAATGGTTAACTGGATAGTGAGACAGTGACTTATTACTGTTTTACCTGTGCAGGCAGCGTTGGAAAAACAACTGATTACGGCCTGGTCAACAACCAGCCAATAGCCTCTCTCCATTCTATGTGTGTGTGCGTGTATATTAGAGTGCGTCTCCCCTTGTGTGCCCCTTACTCAGCTCAATCCCAATGAGTCACTTTCCACCCGTGTCATCATTAATTACCTCCACCTTATCTGCGCCAGGTGAAAAATCAATATATTTATTTTCTTAAAGGCCATCTCCTAGTCTGTTTTTTTTTTTTTGAGGACGCCATGCTTGACGGGCCCGACACGGGAGTCATTAATCGAAGGTTGTTATCGGATGAGATGCCGTCCAGACTGCCTTTTCTCTTTCTTCGCCACGTCGTTACAGCACAGCACCTTTGGAAGGAAGGTGACTTTTAAGGAGAGAGATATTCACTTGAATGGCGGCAGAGCTTGTTTGTGTGTTAATTTGTCTCGGTGTGAGCGAGGGAATGTGTTTATCCATGTCTACGCATTAGCAACTACTACTCAAAGAGCGTGCCTTGCATTCTCCAGCCTCCACGCATTGGTATTCACACACACACACACACATACACACACACACACACACGTTTGCTCTTTATTTTTGTAGTGCCATTGATTTTGGCGAGCCGCTGTGATCCATCACGCAGCACGGCCTTGATGTTTTGACTTGATGCTATCTCTCGTGCTGATGCATCATTATTTACTGTTGCCGTGGGGTGCATGGGTCTACATTAATTGATCAATATGAGGCTATTGTTGCGTGTCATCCCCCCCCCCCCCCAGTCCTGAACGTAGCCGGGGCTAGACGGATGAGGAGAGGACAGGTGAGCTGAGAGAACACTGCCCGCTGCTGCAAATACCACAGCTTCACCAAGACGGAGCACTGAGACACAGCTCAGGTGAAATACTCGATCTATCTTTGACTCTTCGTAAACACTTTAAACCCCCCCGCCCCCCCCCCCCAATAACCTTGTGACTTTGAAAACAAGGAAAACAAAATCCGAAAACGCTCACTAGCAAGCTGTAGTGCGAGAGAATGCTAAATAATTGTAGTAGCAAATCAGAAACTAATCCAAATAACTTAATCTTACAGAATAATAATAACACAAAATCTTAAAATAAAGATGGATATTTAAGACCTCCATCCTCCAAATGATCCCATGAACTGAAACAGGCAACTCTAAATGATTTCTTGTTCCATTTTGAAATTTACAAATGGGAAAAGACTATTTGGTTCTGCACATCCAAAATGTACTAGTGCACACTTACACTCTGGATCATAAACCAGCCAAGCCCCTCATCTTTCTTTTCCATTGACAGTTCCACTAAAGTTAATGAGAACTTGATGATTTAAGGTGTGAATATAAACATAAAAGCCTTACTTTGTGAATTCTACTATGAACAGAAAGCAGGCAAAGAAAAAACAAAAACAGTAAACAAGGCGCCGCAGATGGCTGGAATATGCAGACAATATGTTCTGTCTGGTCTGCACAGAAGTTCAGTTTTATTTCTATGACAGCACAGTCTCAGTTGAGACGTCGGGAGCAACAATGTGTAAAATACTACTCCTAATATTATTATTTGAAGACATGCTCAGAACAGATTTAAAGAAGTTTTAGGTTTTTTTTTAATTGTAGCGTGGAACAGCTCAAGCTGTGCAACAGCCGACCAAAAACAAAAAAAACATCAAATGACAACTGATCTGGCACAAAAAGTGCCCAGTTCTATAATAAGTCGGGGCTACCAGTCCTAGGTGTTATGAAAGTAAGTAACACAGCTTCTTATACACTATCTGTTTAAGTGTGTGTTTGTAACCATGTGTCACTTTTCGTACCCTCTGTAGCAGGAAACAGAGTTTCTCCTTCAGTTTTAGCCTCAGCCAGTTTGCCGGTCCTCAACAAAACCTCTGCAAAGTTTTCCTGGGGCACGTCTTTGTAGGTCGAATACACGTCCTGACTCTGAAAGAAGAAACGGAGAAGACGGTGTGAAAAAATAAATACTCCACACATTGTCATTGTATCGAGGAAATCCCAACAGTAGTGAGAGCAGATCAGAAAACACACACACACCGGGAGAGCGAGTCAGACGCCTGAGAGATGGAGCGAACAAATTACCTTCAGAGCCAAATAAAGCCTTTTAACAAGGGACTTTTGATGATTTCTTTATAGCATTCTTGAATGCCAACTTATTTCTCAAGTGCCTGAGCTACACAACAAACTTTTTGCTCACGCTGGCATCAGAGCCATCGCTTTAGCCCCAAATGTCTTCCTGTCCGTCTCCAGCGCTCTCCCTCTATCCATCTCTCTGTCTCGTTGTGTTTGTCGCTCTTTCTCTCTCTCAATCAGCCCCTCCCCCCTTCCTGCTTTGAAACTGTTAAGGTAAAAAAACAAAACAAAACAAAAAAAAAAGCCCATTGATCAGCCTGCTCATGGATGGATGGATGTGGGGAGCCATTATTGGTGGACGGATGATTGAAGATGGATGAGCGCTGGATATGGAGCAGAGGAAGGGATTTGGAGAGGCCTATTAAAGTGTCATGAGAGGAGATGTATCTGCCTTCTGTTTCCCCCCCACGTCCACTCTTTTAGCTATCCACATGATTTGTGTCTCTGAGTAAAAAGCCCAGTCATAGCCCGGGGTGACCATTTTCTGGGTGTAAAAGGTCAAACTACTCCTTTTTTTAAAATTTTTCTTCTTTTCTACTTCCATACCTCTGTCTGTGGATAATGTTGTCTTTTTAAGTTTTTACGACTTTCTCTCCCCCTCCCTCTCATGGAAACAGCACTCTCTCTCTTAGTGTTATATTATTCTACTACTTTCCTGAGCTGTTATCACACCATCATTCATAAGTTTAGCTTTCCTCTCCTGTAAAGTACAGTTAGTTCTTCTTAAATTGCTTTCGGCATTGAATTACTGAGTCTGAAATCAATATTCATTTTGTTTTTCACACCGTTTCTGAAGGAATTTATGAATCATAGGTGGAAAAATCCAATTAAACGCCTTAAGTTGTAAAACTACTCAGGCATCGTGGCTGTAAATTAAGGAGGTGTCCTGAGGAAAAGAAAGGGAAAATAAAGACAACAGGATTGTTAATGAAGAGAAAATAATTGGCCATGAGACACAGCGGTCATCAGCCACTCACCAGGTCGACATGGGGATCATCAATGAGTTCCTGATAAAAGGGGCAGCAGCTCTGACGCTCCAGGTTGGAGTTCTCGAACGCCCCTCCCTGGCGAGTGTCTCCGGCGTCATGACCCTGAGGAGCCATCAAAACATCATTAAACTTTCACACCCTGCCCGCAGCACTGTCATCCCTTTCTCCATCCCACTGCTCGCATGCTTGTCGTTTTTTTATCTCGTCTTAGAAACTCGCCACCACAGATCCACCACCGCCACTGACGAGTCACTGGCAAGACCAGAGGAGCCATCAATCTCCACGCCAGCGACCACCGAGGCGGTCCAGCCGCTGGCAACCGCCAGATATTGAAATATTCAACAGGCGGGTCGATTAATTATGCAACAGATGAGCTCTTGATTGGTTGTTTTTGGATGAGGAGTATGAAGTCTGGGGAGCAGGAGTGTGTCCATGAGATGGCAGCTGGTGCTGACTTGCTGTTGTGTTTTCAAAGATGGACACATGCACGCTCACGCACACACACACACACACATTTAAAGCATACACATATTTATTTAGATACACGGAGAACGAACATTTGGATGTTTTTTTTTTATTTTTTATTGTTTTTAAATGATATTACTGGTATATAAAGAAATACTTAATCTTAGTATCAGGTATTGATCGTATTTTTGTTTTGCAGTGGATCCCATAACATTTTTTGTTGTCTCAAATTGGTTCCCTTGTACTCTAAGTATTGGGTATTGATGAATTCAATTATCACTGCATTACTCCAGACATAGAAAGCTGTGTTCAGTGTCACCACAGATCACATCAGCTAAAAAGTGTTCTCACATGCAGCGGCCGAAGGTAGTTGATGGATTCCTTCCACCAGCGATGATCGCTGACTGCGGTCAGCACGGCCTTGGTGGTCAGTCCTGTCGTGGTCAGGACTTCCATGGTCTTAGCTGTAGTCCTGTGCAGCAGGTCCCCCGCAGTCCCCACAGACGAGCCTGCAGGAGAAGTCCCAGCCTGGGGACAGCAGATGACAAGATGGCAGGAAAAACATGACAGCAACATTATTCTAAGGCATCACTTAAGCGTCTCTGCAGTCCATACAACTTGAAATCATCCTGCATTACCATGAAAGGATCCTCTGAACACTACTTCTCATTCAGTAAATGAAAAAGCAGCATCAGAGGAGTTTTCTGATCGCTACATCTTTACATGAGACCTCAGGAAAAGAATCTGAGCTGAGGACTCTTGAGTATCTCTGCAGTATTAGACATGGTTGTGTTCTGTTTTTTTTATGAGGCACTAGAGAGGAGCACTTCTAAAGCACAGGGCTCTTTGTGTTTGTCGGTTTGTTTTGTGTGTTGCGTGAGGGAATTACAATATGTGCTCCCAGCCATGCACGATCAACAGCCATCGAGCACTTGAAGAGAACTTTGTGCCATAAGTCACACAGGAAGCACTTGTTTGTGCGAGTTGTTGGGGAACAGATTCATTACATAAGGAAGCAGCTCTGTGATTTGTGTTTCAACTCTACCGACTTGAAATTACACAACTGAGTTCAGTTTAGTAATTCATCGACCCATACACCTTGAAAACATAATTGATAATTAAAATACAATAGGGCCAAAAATGTGGGAAATATGCTTCGTGTGCTGCTCACTGTGAATGTTTGCTTTGGAATCCAAGTCTGTTTTCACAGCATGCTGTGACACCTATTCCCTATGGGCCTTACAATAAAGATACAGAAGATATGACAAGATAGACAAAATATACTTTATTGTCCCCAAAGGGAAATAGAAATAGTCGCTGGTTGTTTTGTTTGTCTTTGCAGGTCAGAAAGAGTCATCATTTGTCTGATTTATAACTGCCAAAAAAACTCCTTACAGGAGCTAAAACTGACTTTAACACAATTTGCTATCTAACAGGCAGGTAGGTATGTGACTATTCCTCAGCTCTGCTGCTTTGAGTAGTAATGGCTTCTGGTCAATATATAGGACGTGACCACTACACTTTGCCTCTTTTACACTTAGGTATTCAAATGAAAAAAACGTCTTAATAAGCAAGTTTTAAGAGATTTAAGAGACAGAATAATGTTTTTCTTTAACCCTTTTGACAGAACCAACTAGAGCTGTGCAGCTTCACTCGATTCGATTACGATTATCCAGTCAACGATTCGATTCGATTCGATATCACGATGCATCACGATTCATCCTCAATTTTCTATATTACTGCACATGGCTACTTTTTCATAAACAGAGACAAACAGTCTTATAAATATGAACTCCTTTTGTATAATTTAAAAAAGTGATTTAGACAACAATGTCATTATCAATATCTTTACATTGTAAGTTAAAATTAATACATTATATAGGCCTAGGTAGCCTACAATGTAGGTAATAAGTTTACGTTTTTGTGTGTTTAGTTTATTATACGAGAGAAAGATGTTTTAAAGTCACCGTGTGTTCTCTTCTCAGGACGTTGCGGTGGGCTAAAGAGACACCGAGTCAAGCCGTTTCAGCCTGCAGCGGAGCACTGTGGTCTGAGCGTGCAGGACTGACTCTGCTCATAAAGTCAGCAAGCACAGGAGCGGGTCTCAAGTTGTTTTCTGTCACAAATCCCTCTGTTAGCCTATGTTACTTTCATTACACACCACCGTGTGTTTTTAGGTAAAACAAACTCACTCAACGCTGTGCAAAACAACCACATTTAGCGGTTGGCAGATACTTTTTTCTAACCCTCGTCATAATCGATTATATCCTGTCCCTGCATCGAAGCATTAATCTTCTAGTCTGCATCGTGATGCATCGATTAAACGATTAATTTCAACAGCCCTAGAACCAACTGGCTACAGTTTTATATTTAACAGATATCCTGGTACCCATTCATTTGAAAGATATCTCATCAGAGAGCTAATGAGCCTATTTCCATAGAAATCAAAGTTTTATGCCTTTATTGAAATGACAGCGGGAGAGGGACAGGATATATGGGAGGGGAGTGGGTGAGGTAGACGTGCGTCAAAGGGCTGAGATCAGGAGGTGAACCTGTGAGGGGGCACGTGCTAGACCGACTGAGCTAAACTGGCAGCCCAAAGATTTCCTTTTAAGGAGAAGCAGGGACTACATTAAATAAAATCAGATTTGTCCCCAGAGTTAAGCCACAGAATACACACAGATCTTAAAGACCAATAAAGATACATTGAGGAAGACAGAAAAATCGTTATCTGTTTAATTATCAAGCTAAAAATAAATAGTGTATTATACTGTGAGTGGCATTCTTGGATATTTTTATCAGCAAACCAACAGTTTCAGCTGTGTTTTGGTGACTCCACAATTGAAAAAGGAATTCAAAAGCAATTTTAGATGGCCAGTGGGCCAGGGCCAAATCGTTTAGTGCCTTTCATCAATACTTTATTTGACCAGGGACTCAGGGTCATAGAATGAAAGGAGTCAAACACACACACTGTAGGAAAACAATACGCAAACACACATAAATAACAGAGCTCCATAGTGCCAGCACACACTCATCTAGGGCTTAAATATACACGGATGAGGAGTCAGGACATCAATACAGCAATAAAACGACAACAGACAGCTTCAAATGAGCACCCGTCCTCACACAAAGGGGATGCAATGCAAGTCATGAAACATTAACACCCACTCACGGCTTCATAAAGCTGGCGGTGCTGAAGGAGAGGATGGAGGGGAGGCATAAATAAACCACGGCAGCTGAGCAACCTTAACACTAGATTTACAGCTCATCAAATATGGAACAATAGGAAAACACACAAATTGAAAAAAGAGAGACGGAGTCACACCCATAAAGGAATGATGAAGGCGGACGGTTTCAATTCAGACAGAAATATAGGAGAAACACTTCAGCACATCAACTTAAGAGATAAAAATGATTTCACAAAACAATGATATACATACACACACCTTCACAGAGTCTGTCTCGTCCGCCTCTCGTCCACTCTCTGTATTAACAGGCTCCATTTGATAGTTAACTGTCTGATACAACACCTGCAGAACAAATACAGGAGGAAAGAAAGAAACTTAAATATGAGATTTGTTATTCTTTATTTTAGAGAGAGAGAACCACTAAAGACATAATATTTAATAATATTTAATGTCTAGAACAAAGCTTTGCAAAAATGTTTAGCCTGAGAGCCCTTCAAGTTAACTAAAGTCCACTCGTGAATGGAAAATGTCTATAGAACTGTGAGAAGAAGCAAACATTGATAAACTCTTCAGAGTTTGAGTAATTTGAATGTTTTTTAAAGGGTGAAAAAGGTAAATATCATTTTCTTTAGTGAAAAGATGAAAACAAGCATATTCATAGATTCTGATAGGATTTTGGTTCTACTTTCCTTATTTGTAAATCATTAAGCGAGATTGTAACCTTTAGACCCCCTGGTGGGGAAATAGAAGGATTGATCTGAGATCAATACATACTCCAGCTATTCTAATTAAAAGTCCTTTTTACAAGTAATTGACAGCAGTGTATCAAGGTGTTTCTCTGATAAATATGGGACATGTATTTTTATAAGTTTTCTTTAAAGGAATGATATTTGACATTTTAAACATGAAAACAACAAATGTGAAATATATGCTAACTTAATATCTCATTTAGTTCTGACTTTCTCAAAAGAGAGTGAAGTCAAAGTCACTCTGTGTTGTTCTGAGCTCTGTGTTCACACTGATGATACAGCGCTTTCTTTAGCCTGTTAATTAGTCACAAGAGACTCAAACATGTTTTATACATTTTTCTTTCCGTCTCACCCCTCCCTCTCCAGCCATTATCCCTGCTAAGACGTGGGGGAACAGAGGCGACCCTGCCCACTCAATAGAGTGTTGACCTAAGAGTACAACTGAAGAAGAATCAACAGACTTTCAGGAGAAAAGACCTTGTTTGTTCATCTTTGGGCTGCATATCAGAACGGATCAGTACTCATTTAAGTATTAAATCACTGATTTTTAAACTACTTTGGATTCAAAAGACTTTATTAAATTAATCTTATTGTTCCAGGATATTTATCATGTGCTGACATACTATTATGACCTCTTAATGACAGAGAAAAATAAAAAAACAAACACTTGCACTAGTTGGTAAAGTCATATTGGTCTAATGATGAAAAACGATGAAGAATGACCTGAGTCTGCAGGTCACTGGAGGCAGCCAGCAGGCCGTGGATGCTGTCGGGGGGGCAGTGGGTGAGAGAGAAGGCTAAAAGCTCCTGCCGGGCCTGCAGTGCTGTGTAGCCTTCACACTGACCAAGCAGACTGCACACCTCCCATGCAGGACTGTAACCTGGAGGAAGAACAGATGGAGGCAAACACAGAGGGCAGAGGAGGTTAAGTCAGGGTAACGAAAAAGGGGCAAAGAGGAAAAAAAAAAGAGAGGAAAGTGAGGATTTTTTTTAACTGGATAAGAAAGACACTGAAATTAATATTTATCATGACCTTAAAGAAAAAAAGGAGACCTTAAACATAACATCTGACTTTTTTGTATTGTTATGTTCGGTGCCTGAAACCACTGCAGCAGGGTATGTGTCAGAAGAAGTCATCAATAGCACACAGTAGAAACAGACAATATTTTACATTTTACATGGCAAAGATTCATTGATGAGTGATGTATTTGATCGTCAAATGAAAGTAGGTTACACATTTTTGAACTTTGGTGAAAAGTGAAAATTTGCACAAAAGAAAACTGAGTCAGGAAAATTCCCATTCACATACAAACAATCAAAAAGCAGAGTATAGCAACATATGTATCCACTGATCAAATAATCCTTACTCCTATAGAATCATCCATGCTGGTGAAATACTATCATCTGTTTGACTCTGTCGCTCAGACCTAGATGATCAAATAAAATCCATGATATGCAAATGAGGCCAAAGGTTACTGCTGCTCTAAGTTTAAGGAGTCAGTTGAGAATATAGACAAGAAGGCAGTTTCACATAGAAAGAGTCACCAATGTTACATCTCTGTGTTGTATAAAGAAAGAAAAAACGTCCTTAACCAAAATGCAATGATGTGTGTGTAAAGTACCCAAACCAGTGACACACCCCCACATGGTACACATAAAAAGTTTTAATAGAGCACATCATCTTTACGCAGATGACTTACAACTCCTCTTTACATTCAAACCTAGTGAGGCCTCAAGGTTATCTAAGCTCCCCGACCACATAAATGCTATAAAGCACTGGTTGACTGACAATTATTGAAAGCTCAATGCTGATAGGTTAATCCCTTCAGTCCTGCAGAACATTGGGTCCATCTCCCAAGCTGTCAGTGCAAGTCCGCCTAAGCCGAGTTATTTTTGATCAATCATTTCAGTTTGACTGCCACATTAAACAGCTCACATGTTTTAACCATTAAAGAAATATCAGTAAACTGAGATCTCCGGTTTCCACTGCTGAACTTGAGATGCTCAACACGCCCATCCCACATTGATTACTCTAATTCTCTCTTGACCTCTCTCAGTATGGCCGCCCTCAATCGCCTGCAGTCAGTACAGAATGCTGCAGTCAGGGTACTAACAAGGTCACACAAACGGTGCAGCATCACTCCTGTACTTAGATCCCTTCACTGGCTCCCCGTTACAGTCACTCTCACTTACAGATCCCTACATGGTCAGGCTCCAATTAGAATTTTAGAATTTAGAATTTTATACTTTATTGATCCCACGAAAAATTCGTTTTTACACTCTGTCTAGTAAACATGCTACACAAACATGAACTGAAATACACACACATGCACAAACAGGATCCTGTGGACATGCACTAATGGAGAGGTCTCAGAGTGAGGGGGCTGCCCACGGCGGGCGCTCCTGAGCTTGTGGGGGGGGGGGGTTAGGTGCCTTGCTCAAGGGCACCTCGGTAGTGCTCAGGAAGTGGCCTGGCACCTCTCCAGCTACCAGACTTGGTCCGTGCCGGGACTTGAACCGGCGACCTTCCGATTCCCAACCCAAGTCCCTACAGACTGAGCTACTGCCGCCCACACTGAGCTACTGCCGCCCACAAACTGTCATTCGTTGTTGGCAGGATTCGAACCTGCGCGGGGAGATCCCAATGGATTTCAAGTCCATCGCCTTAACCACTCGGCCACAACAACAACGCTGGATGTACACCTTAGATCCACAATTATCTGGGTGAAATCATCCAAACCTGTACCCTGAGGTCAAACACTCTGCAGTTGCTCTCTGTTCCTCGTACACACCTAAAGACCTGTGGTGTGATACAGCTTTCCAGTCCATAGCTCCCGAACTTGTGCATGCTTTGCCCCTTCCTTGAGTTCTGCAAAATCTGTTGGTGGTTTTACAAACCAGTTAAAAACACACCTGCTTAGATAGGAATTAGGGTAATGATCCCTCATCTTTTTTTGATACACTGCAACTTTACATATCTGGGAACAGTGTTTGGAATGTTTACATGCTCCTATCTGCGATCATGTGACAGTCTTGCCTTGTCTTTATATTTGTCGTTGTTGTTTATTTATGTGGGAATTGCATTATTGTTCTTATTTTCATTTTCTGCATTTTCCATCCTTGTAAAGCAGTATGTGACTTGTTTCTATGAAAACTGCTGTATAAGGGGTGCAGTTGCCTAGTGGTTAGTGTGCACGCCCCATGTACGGAGGCTAAAGTCCACCAAGCGGGAGGCCCGGGATCAAATCCGACCTCTGACTCCTTTCCCGCTTGTCAATCCCCACTCTCTCTCTCCACGATTTCTGACTCTATCCGCTGTCCTTTCTCTAAATAAAAGGCATAAAAAGCCCAAAAATGAACCCTTAAAAAAAGTGCTACATCAATCAACTTGTCTAAGTACTTAAACTAAGTCAAACATTTTCAGTGAAGAGGAAGAGGCATGCTTATATAGAATATCACTGTGGTCTATTACAGAGAAATTATCACTTAAATGAGTTTCTATCTGCATTGGAAGAAAAACACAATTTCTTTCTGATAGAGAAACCCAAATTTCACCCTTTATTAAGACTTAATAAAACCATTAAAATACAGATATTCACCTTAGAAAAGACCCTGGTATTTATATGTTCACTCACTCAGCAGCAGGTGGACAAATTGTCGCACATTTTTACTCCTTTTACACACATATATATTTTATAAATATAGCTAAGAAGCAGTTGTTCTGTTTATGCATTGTCCTTCATGTCTTTTAATCTATTCTGAATCCTATTAGAAAACCAAGCTCTACATAAACAAAGACCTACACACACACACATATACATACACACACACACACAGACTGCATGATGTCTGATAATATGCAGCACAAAAAAGTGGAGGATAAAACGCAGAGAGAGTGATGACACAGTAAAGTATAACCTTCCAAGCCCTTGAGATATTAATACATATTTAACTCTTACACACGTTTGCCTTGAAGAAATATCAGGCGGGAGCATTGTAATAACAGTGCCACATTTGTTCCAGCTTTATCACAGTCAAAAAGCAACACAATGCCACCCTGACTTCATTCTCACAAACAGATTCAATTATTCCCACTGTGTTCACAGACAGAGAACACCGGTGCTTATCTGATTACACCTTCTCTTCATTCCAGACACCTTATTTTTCTCATCCTCACCGCCTCCTCCTGCTTCTCAGCTCGTCGGAAAGAGTCAGTGAAATTGTATTCCCTTTTTTTAATGTGGTGTATGAAAAACGGGGATCGAGCAAAATATCATTATCGCAGTGCACACTTTAAATCCCAGCAGAAGAAACATTAGGGAGCTGAATGTTTCCACGACATATTATGTTGGTTTCCTTTTCCCTTATTATTATTCTTGTACATGAAGAGACACAGAGTCACTTAAACTTAATTTTCACCATCTGAGAGTGGATGACGGTCAATGATACGTCCATGAAGAACTCTAGTAGGGGGGAAGCACTGGAGCATTAAAATTACATTAAAAAGGTCTGAAATTCTCGATTAAAGAGTGCGACTTTTTGATCCAGTAGATGTCGCCCTTGAGCTCCAGCATGAAACCAAAACCAACTGCTGTTTGGTGACACCTCACCGTACTAAAGCATCGCTCTTATTCAGCGACACACCTTCAACCCCTCTCGAAGGAGTTTAGCGCAAGCGGCAGGCAAAATTGTCCTTGGCTTGAGCTGCAATTGCCTGTGGCCTGTATTGTTGTGTTAGCAGGCTAATGTTAGCGCTCTTTAGTTAGCTTGTAGCTTCACATTGCACATACATTGCCAAGGAATGACTGTGACCTAAAGGCAATTACGTGACATCCAAATAAGAAGTGAGTATGTTCTTCTTTTCTCTAGTCCTTGAAAAAAAAAACAGCTTTTATACACAAAGTGATGAGCCGGCCGTCCGTCCATGTAAACACGGCTTCGACAACAACGCATTTTCTCACTCACGGTAGAAAGCCAGGACTCAGAGAGACATTTACAGAGGATATACTTGATTGAATGTCGCACGTTCTTCCTTTAAAGTTAAACATAGTCTTCTATTAGCCAAGGTTACGATACTGTCACGCTGCTTTGTTTACAAAGCGAGCTAAACCCAATTTTCTTACATTTTCAGAGAATACACTCTTTATTTTTACAGGCACTCAGGTGGAGCTCTGTTATCAAAGGCTGCCTCTATTAAGACTCTGGCGAATTTGGCAGATAATGTGAGCTGTGGGGGAACCATTGCCCTCATGCCCCTTTCTAATTGAGCCAAATGAGGGGACAGGCAAACAGCCAGCAGGGAGATTCAAAGGAGCTTTTTCGACAGGTTTCAGTGCAGGCTGTCAGCTACATACCTGCAGCCATGAGATCCTGACAGTGGATGTAGGAGGCCTTGAAGTCCTGGCATTGGAGAGCTTGCTCTGCCAGCAGAGTCAGGACTTGACCTTTTCGTGTAGCCTTGTCATCTCCTAGATATACAAACACACACACAAACACACACACACACACAAATACACGTTTCAGTACTTAAGAAATTCAACATACAGTATAAAATAGACACAATTATGGACACTTTTAAAACCTTTTTTTATCTTGACATATGTCTCCACGATAGAGCCTACACACGAGCAAATCTCACAATCCTGCATATCAGGTTCACCATCTATCTTAATAGACCTCTTCTAAAACATCAATCAGACACATATAAAGACAGGATAATGGTTGTAGTGCTAGGACGTCAAAGTGTATTAGCTGCATCCCTGGCAAAACTCAGGAATACATATTAATCATGTCCACAACAACAAAAAAACCTATAGCTGTAGCTGTTCATCTGGGAGACGGAGTAAACAATATGAAAAAATAACATCTCGCTGAAGAGGAATAAATCAGAGTTTTGTATCTATAGTTGATGTGTGATTGGTGCTAGTATTAAAATTCATGCTACGACTCTGGACACACTTTGATCTCAGCTGGAGATCAATAAACAAAAAGGAGAGGACAGAGGGATCAAAAGAGGCAAAGGCAGAAACAGGATTTCTAAACAAACCAATCAGAAGTGAAGATCAAAGAATTGAAGAAGATGGCCCAGGGTTAGTCCGTGTGTGCGCGTGTGTGTGTGTGTGTGTGTGTGTGTGTGTGTGTGTGTGTGTGCGTGCATGCGTGTGTGTGTGTGTGTAAGCAAAGTAAGTGATTGGTAGAAATGCTGTGTTTCCTACAAGGAGGCCTTGGTCAAATATTTTCTGGGTGGCTGGTCAAAGGGTGTCACCAAGAGCTGTAAAGATAGACCTCAATATAGTGGAGGTGTGTGTGTCTGTGTGTGTGTGTGTGTGTGTGTGTGTGTGTCTGTGTGTGTGTGTGTGTGCGCGCGCATTTGCGTGCATGTTGTTCACTGTGCGTTCATGAATACATTCTCCTGTGTTTTTTTCAACACACACCTCGGGAATCGGATCGAAATCCCCTACCTGTTGTTGACAGCCCAATCAAAAGGGTCTGGATGAAAGGTGACAAATGTCAAGAACACAACAGATAGAACTCACTAAAAAGCACCCCGCTGTGTAGAGTTCAGTTACCACAAATCCAAGAAGATTGGAGATGCAAGGATGCGTTACGTTGACCCTTAAATGTAAGAACGCTCGTATAAAATTCACAGAAATCTCAAACACGTTGAAGGGCGTGATGTGCCTTACACTCTCACTCTTGTATTCTAGGAAACCAAAAGCATCTCATGGACCTTACTTCACCCATAAGTTAGTTGTTTACAAGCTGTGAGGTTGTTTTTCTCCTTTTTCTGTAACTATACTGTGGGTTGCACTTATGTTCCACATACACCATGTTGGTCAGATGTTGCTGTTTTTAAAAGGGCTTTAGAAATAATTGTGATTGACTGATTAACTGGGAGGCTCCTTCTGCCTTCCTGTAACAATTGCACTTGGAGGCCTGACATAAAGGCTCATGAACAGAGTTAAATATTAACACATATATATTGGAGAGATACCTTTCCATGAGTGACTGAAGAGTAGGAAGGAATAGGAGGAACTTAAAGAATCAAGTCCTCCATAAATCTTTGAAGCTCCCTCTACCTTTTGGGATTGCCTAAATGGATTTGATACTCTGTGGCTGTGTTTGTTAAACAGAACTGTTTGTTGTAGGTTTTTCTTTTTCTATACTATTGTTACTGATTATAATTGTATTTCTGTGATGTCTGTATTTTCCACTCTTTTCCTTCTTTATTTTTCTAACCCTTATGAACAAGAACTAAAATAATAACATGCCACAGTTCTGCCTGAAAGTACTTTGTTATTAAAAAACTCAAAATGACAATAATTTAAAAAAAGCCAAAAAGCCTCAACAACAACTTCTTTTTGTGTTATTTTTTTTTTTACTGGATTATTCTGTCCAAGTCAGCACACTGGTATTCTCCTTTTAAATATCTTATTAACTGATTCTTTCTGATGAACACACCTTTTTCATAACCTCTGCCCCACTAGACTGAATAAATTAAGGAGCATTTCTCTACACAGAGGAAGGAACCCCTGAGGGTTTTTTTCACTGGTGTGCTGGTGATACCTGCATTAAATATTCATCAAGAAGCCCCAGAGCTGCGCACCCTTCAAAAGCCTTCCCCCCTGCATTTATTTATTTAAAAATGTGTTTATTCCTCTTCTCATCTCCCTCTGACTCCTTTCCCCCCCCCCCCCGAAGCCACACAGGGAGGGCCGCCCGCTGACTGAATGTGAGCAGCCGACACACAAAAATGCCACCAGGACGGTTAACAGGTTTCCTCGAGCTGGCAACAGGATTCAGAGAGAGAAAACCCAACAAGCTATGACTGAAGAGGTGAAGAAGGACAGAGAAGTGAAGGAAAGTGATGGACACAGAGAGACAGAAAGATAGAGGAGTCTCGCTCATATACGTTTGAGGACAGTGATAAAACAAAAATGGAGATCCAGAGAGAATGACAGCCGTGTCATTTTGAAGGACAAGCAGCACCAGGATGAAACCTTGTACTTCATCTCATGTTGTCAGTTTTGTGTCGGGGTGTTAGAGGATGGATGCGCAGGGTTGGAAAAAGTTTCAATAAATACCAATTTTTTTTTTCTTCACAGCACAAAGTGAAGCTAAGGATCCACAATCCACCCAAAAACTGCCAGCATCAGATATGGTTATGGGATATAAAGATGTGAAAACGTATCCAAGAAGAGAATTTAAAAAAAAGGAATTAAATATGGGAGAAACTGATTTAGAAGTCCCACCAGAGGACTGATGAAAATATTTTTCAGGTCAAGTGCTTATAGTCTCTCTCAAAGAAAGTTAACACAAGAGGATGCAAAAATAAAAATACATCTGAAGTAAGTTTACTAAAAGTAATCAGGGCAGCTTCCTTGGCAATTTGTGTGTGCCTGAAGCTTCTTCAAAAAGCTCAGTCCTTTTTATGTACAGACTGAGCTTTTCCCCAGCATTGATGATTATTGTTTACATTCTGTACACATCTTTTACTTGCCATGTTATGCAATTAAATCTGTTATTCTCTGCTCCAGTTTCCCCGTTTAATGTTGAAGGCCACATATTGTGCAAAATAATCTATTTTTTTTTTGGGGGGGGGGGGCTTTTTGTGCCTTTAATGGAGAGACAGGACAGTGGATAGAGTCGGAAACCGGGGAGAGAGAGAGGGGAATGACATGCGGGAAAGAAGCCACAGGTGGGATGTGAACCTGGGCCGCCCGCTTGAGACGACAGCCTCCGTACATGGGGCGCGCGCACTAACCACTGCGCCACCAGCGCCCCGCAAAATAATCTTTACCATGTTGTTCTAACATGACTGTGTCCCTAGTCTGTCTACAATCCCCCCCCCCCCCCCCCCCCCCCATTATGAGAAACGTCCATCCTATTGGTCTTTTACCTGCTCCACACAGAAAAATGTGTGCTCAAACAGGCTGTTTGGAGATTCTCCCTATGTGACATCACAAAGGGCAGTAACCCCTCCCCCAGGTGGGTGACACTCCCACAGCTAGGTGTTTGTTCTGCCCTGTCAGTCTGCCCTCTCACCGTAAATAATAGGGCATGGTGCAAGAACGCCCAAGACACATCTACTTCCAGAGAGAGGTTTGGTCAATCACAGCTAATTTGCATTTTAAAGCTACAGACACAGAAACAGCCTGTTCTGAGCAGGGCTGAAATAGAGGGGTTTATAGACTTGATCAAATACAGGGTCAGAGTGGAATTTTAGCTAGAAACTTCATAGGCATGAGCTCTGAGACTTATTTAAACGTGTTGAAAAGGATAATAATATGTGACCTTTAAGTATTTCAGATATATTTTATGTGGGGAAAACATGTATTCAAATAAGAAGGTTAATAAATAAACGAATAAAAAGATTAAAATTACAGAGTTGGTCACACTAAAACTTCAACTGAGCACTAAGTTGGAACTGAAGCGCCTTGCCAACATCCGTCAGCTTTCACAGTGTTTTAAGGATCAATACTTTTATCTGTTGTTTTTTAAAGTAATATGAGGCATCAAACAGAGTTTCAAAGAGGCTGAACGGCTGCCTTAACTGCAGGTCAAATTTGAAATTCAGCTTCTTTTTTTTTTACAGGGATGGTTTAGTATTCTGAAGTGAAACTTAGATTTATACAAAAACTAAAGCAGTAAGTCAACAACAGAGTGTTTTCAACTTGAGTTAAGTTAGCATTAAGAATAGACAGTCATATAGAAACCACCTTAAACACTTAATTAAACACTCTTAATCTTCCTGGTTCACAGTTGGATCTTAATCTTTCAGCAATGATCCTGTCCATAACTGTGAGAACTGAAACTTAAGCAGAAAAAGATTGTGCTAAAGCACTTAAAGTGATGTGTCTGGGGTGTGAAATTTGTTTACATTTTCAGGGTCTGCATGCGGTCCAAACATAACCGTAATGCTGGATGGGACCGTAAAGATGCATTTTCCCCTCTAGTGTGTGAGAACTGTCGGTTCACTTGATGAAAGTACCCACGCGTGCTGGGGTACGTCTCTGTTCTTTGTGTGGGTGGTGCTTTCTTGCTTCATCTCGTGAGCCTTGTCATGAAAATGCCCCCAGAGAGAGAGAGAGAGAGAGAGAGAGAACTAACCAGACCAGAAAAGAGTCTGGCTCATTGAGTGTTCATTGAAAAACACAAGATAATAAAACTTAAATGAAAAGAGAAAAAATAAACAAATGATGCAATGAGGTTAGTATGACAGACAGAGTGTTGAGTGTGTAAGAGTGTGTGTGTTTAAATACCTGCCACTCTGAGGAGTGAGGCGAGATTCAGCAGAGTGGTGGACTGCTTGTAGGCGGTAGAGCGGGGTGTAGCGATGCATTCTTCTATGAGTGACAGACGGTCTGATCGCAGACGCACTGGGAGGAAAAGAGGGAGGAAGGGGAAGAGTTGTTAGACTGCTTTGCTTGTTATTGTATTAGTCTGTGTGGTTAGTAAAGTCCATTTGAATCCTGCATCTTTAGTGGTTAATATTGATTGAATATGATTACAGTTTTTTTTATGATCAAATAAGAATACAGTGGAAAAAATCTCTCAAATCAAACCAATGTTTGGAGAGTTAATTACATATAAAAACTGAAAGTAGCAATAATGACTATCCAGCTTACTTTTAAATGTTAAAAAAGAAGTAGACATTTGATTAAAATAAATGAGAAACTAATGGTGAAAATGATCACAAACTACACCAATTAATCCGCAAAGGTTTCAAGTCATTTTGAAAGAAGAAGACAGCAAAAATGATCTGGTCATGAGCATGGGGATTTTGTTTACACAGACCAAACTGTGATGGCCATTATGAGCGGAAATCTTACAAATCACAATCATGTAGAAAAATGAACTCACTGTGTTTCTTAATGTGCAATCAGTCTGGAAACCAACATGTTCATAATAGTTATAACAACACAGTATATCATAGTTTTGCACTAGTGACAGAGAGTTATGGAATCCAATGCACATTGTTTGACACTAAAAATATGACTTTAAATAAACTAAAACCTCCAGTTTGTCGCCATTCACAGCAAAGTAATGAACTTTTAGACAGGTTTAAAACTTTTTCACAATCTGACTTCAAGATACAGAAGCCCCCAAGAATCCATCTTCCACATATTTTTCTAAACATTCACTGAAGGAGCTGAGAAACAGCATGTTTAGTGCCTCAGCAGGCCTCTGTGCTTGCTCTGCACCCTGCTGAGGAGCTTTATGGCTCGGCATAACTTTGGGCGAGGCCTAAAGGGAATTCTGGGTAGGGTGATGTGATGGAAGCATCGCCTAAGGCACCGTAGGAGGGCTGCAGGAGACAGCCTAAGACGGATTACACATGCTTGAATCCTTTCAAACTTGTGCATGTTTATCTCAGGAGTGTGCAAAGTTACAGGGATGGAGCTTTTACTTTATTGAAAAATAAAAACCTGTTTTGTGTTTTCGTGTGTCTCGACAGTATTTGTGTCCTTGTGTTGAGGGCAAAAATACTAAAAAGATAGTGCTGGAAATTAAAGGCCACGGAGACATTTATCGCTTCTAATAGGATTTAGAAAGTATACTGTAATCCAAAAGAAGAAACACGAATAAAATTATACTGAAGAGTCTTCATTCATCTCATATTCTTCTCTTTCTATTTTTTATTTCTCTGTCCTTCACATTTTTTCTTCTAATACTCTCAAGGCCTCACTTTTGTCGCAGGTGAGAATGAGTGAGCATTGGAAAAATGATGTGAATAGACAGCAGGGTGCGAGGACAAGAAGGAGTGAGGGTAAAGGGGCCACAGATGAAGTGGAGGTACAAAAAAAATAAAAAATACTCCGGAATAAGTGATGCAAAGAGAGAAAAGGTTGTCTCTCTCTGTCACAGCGGTTTTATGGCAGCTCAGTTTGATGAGGGCAAAAAGGGGGAAGAAAGCAGAGGCCTGTGAGGCAAACAACACCTCGGTTCAGAGGTGAGGCGATGTGGGGGCCAAAGCTGGTTCATTCTGGCTCCACAGTTTTCCTTTAAAAGAGAGAGAGAGAGAGCCATGCCTAGGAAACTGCTGCGTTGGGGGGGTACCGATGTGGAGCCAGAGAAGACAGAGAGATAGAGCGTGGAGGTGAATACTGATTGGTCAGGTTTACAGATGGATCAGAGATATAAAAGAGATATGTATGTGTGAGTGGTTGTGTTTGTGGGAGCACACAGAGAGAGAACACTTTGCTCCTAATTAGGCCATCAGGCAGATGTTGTTTGCTCAACAGATGAACCGTAAATAACACTGTATAGAGATATCGTGGCATGAAGGAGTGACATATGGAGGGATGGAGGAACTGACAGCAGGGAGGGAGACATTTTGGATGGTACATAGGTTAGGGAGTTACGGGACGGCACCCTTGCATCCTCTACAGTTCAATTCAAGAATGCTTGAATGAAGACTCCTTCGGATGTGCAGACAACAAATGAAGGAATTTAACAATTGTTTTGGTTATTCCAGCATGTTGTCTTTCATGGAAAATACATGTTTAAGTACCTTGCAGTGGCAGGATGTTGACGCTGAAGTCTCCCAGTTGGCTGAGGGCGCTGATGAGGTCCAGTTCGTCCTGGACGGCTGGAGGACAGTCCATGATCAGCTGGAGACACGCCCTGATGAAGAAGACAACCAGTCAACATCAGGGACACATAACTCATAAGAAGCTTTATTACACAGCTGTGCTTAATACTTGATTCTGATTGGTCAATTATGCACAGCAATGGTTTTGAAGAACAAACCTTTACTAAAAAAAAGAGATTGGTTGCTAAAGACGCAACTCTAATCACAGAAGCTGGAGGATTAACTGTAATCTGCATAAGGAAGTCAAATTTATTTGAGACAGAGAGAGAGAGGTCAAACAGAGCCCATCTACCAAAAGGAAGATGACACATGAATCGCTGTTAAATTGTTTCTTTACTGCATGATTTAGGGTTATGTATCAACATTTTGGACTTGAAGCCACAGCCTGCATAAAAAAAGTGCACGTAGCTGGTTTCAAAAAGGAAATTGCCTGTCACCGGCATTCTTTCTAAAGGACAGCTTTTTCCCAACGACTTTATGGTCTAGACCAGTGGTTCTCAACTGGTGGGTCAGGACCCCAAAGAGTGGGTCGCAGAGAAGCTTTCTGTGGGTTGCAAATGTGTGCCTGGTAAATAAAATTGTGTCAAAAAGTCTGTGAAGACCTTTTTAAACATGTTTGTTTTGTTCCATTTCCTTGTTCTCTCACATGTTCTCTAACGTTTGGGGTTCAAACTGAACAATTTTTCATTAGATGAGTCTGATTGGATGAAAAATATCAGATATTTGGGTCGTGATTGTTCATGACGGAGTTGTTGATGGATCCTGAGGCTGGGCCAGTGTGGTGGCCACTGGTCTAAACCACTAGTTCCAAATCTTTTGCAATACATAATGAAGCCATTTTTAGATATAATATGTTTAGTAACAGGGTTTAACTGGGGTTTTAACACCTTCAGACAGAACTGGGCTTCTTCGTTTCTTCCATCCCGTCTTAGTGCTTGGTTAAGGTTGATCAGATGATGGCTGCAGCTTCGTAGAAAAACATGAGTTGAACTGATCTTATTCGTTAAAATGTTGAACTATTCCTTTAGAAAGGTGAGACGTAAAAGCATTCACTGTCTTCTAAATTGGAGGAATTTGATTAAAAAAAAAAAAAAAAAAAAAGGATGGATAGTATTGGTATAAGTGGTTCCAAAGGAGGATCTTGACATTCAGAGTGAGAATGACTTAATGAGTTTTACTTATTTTGGTACTCACTTTGAGAGTTGTAGCAAAAGTACATTAAGTCATTAAGTTTCAACATCATGATGAGAGACATGAGACTAACCAGACACATTTATTTACAAAGTCTAGACTAATTTGACAGATCTACGACAGGGGAGTTTTCTCTCACAACAAAATCCAAACTCATTACCCTTAATAGGATTATGTAGCACATCACTTAGCATATTTAACAGCACACTCCATGTGTGAGTGTGTGCGCTTGTTTCAGATCAAGTGTGCTCTGTAATTTTCGTAGTTTTTCATCACGGCATTATACAGAAAAGCTAAATACAGCAGAGACTTAAGGGAGGAGAGAAAAACTTGTACAAATAAATAATCCCACCTTAAATAATAGCTAAGAGAGGAGCTCTGAAATGTATCCTTGGGGTGTGAATTCAATGACGAAACACACACTGACCCAGAGTTTTCTTGAACCCTCACACTTTGTGATCAAAGACAACTAGCAGACAAGAAGATGTGCCTCAGAAGCTCTGTCAGTGTAATGAAAGCAATCCAAAACATACAAGTTTACTCGAAATGGTTAGCAGACAAAAGCACACACACACACACACACTCGAAACACTCTTCACACATCCTGCACTCTTTGAGCATGGCTGGTGTTCTTGCCAAGAACAAGAGGTTCGTCCTGGCAAATGAGAGCGGAGAAATGGAAAGGGCTGTGGATGGGCGAATGAGAGACAGAAAGAGGGCATGTTGATTATGTACTTATGCTGTGAAGTGTCTGCAGGCCTGTGAATGTGATGTGTATGTGAGGTGTTTTATGTGGAGGCTGCCTTAGATAAGAAAGTGGTAAAATATTTTATTCCAGTCACAATGTACTCTGTAGCCATTACTCTAATAGAGTTTGTAACTCAGGAAACGATAACCGATATGTGGCCCACAATAACGATATCCAAATAAGTCAGAAATAAGGCCCTGTGTCCACCTAGTGTTTTTTTCCGAGCGCCGGGGTCTTTGATCAATTGTTTTCAATGAGGTGAGAGTGTTTGCAGCAGCAAACGGCCACCTGGAGAAAAAGCACAGCGCCAAGCGTCTTTTAACTGAGCCCGCCTCCTTTTCTGAAAGGCCGCTCCGAACACAGGTTGAAAATCTTTTGAAAAAAAAACACAGTTGACTACTCATCCTCTTTGCTCCGCGTCTGATCGGGAAATAATCGAGCGCACAGCTAGCGCTTTTCTGACCTGAAAAAAAAAGACGCTGGTGGACACGGGGCCCAAGGCTGAGAGAGATTATTGAAAGCTTATATTTATTTAAAAAAAATAACAAATTCTGCTTTGTTCATCTTTGCACTTCTGACAGTTGGATTCCTTCAAAAAGTCTAATTGTGTGTGTGTGTGTGTGTGTGTGTGTGTGTGTGTGTGTGTGTGTGTGTGTGTGTGTGTGTGTGTGTGTGTGTGTGTGTGTGTGTGTGTGTAGGAGTGGGGTAGGCGTTGTTTTTAAGTCTATATTCTTAAACACTAGTGCTGCTTTGCTTTGCAAACCAACCCTCCTTAATAATCGATCTGAACAATGCAGGACTAAGTCGTTTTGAACGTAATCATTGGGTGCATTGTTCGTGTAATAATTATGACCTGAGCAGTTTTAAATTAAGATGTGTCAATTTAAAGCTGTTCTTGTGATTCATACAGTAAGGACCTGTTGACTATGTTATCACTTCTTTGTCTGTCTGTCTGTGTGTGTGTGTGTGTGTGTGTGTGTGTGTGTGTATGTATGTGTGTGTGTATGTGTGTGTGTGAGCCCTTCTCAGTCTCCTAAGTGTGCTTCTCTCTGTCTGCCCTGATTTCTCCTGTGGGATCATTGTAGTAGTTAGAGGGGATTCCAGGTTTGTTAGTTTGTTTTTTAAGAAGAATAGTTCCTGTCCTTGAGCAAACCCAGTGTCGCTAACCTCATCCTTTCAGGCAGGAGCTGTTGTGAACTTGTCCCAGCATGTGTGTCCTTGGTAATAAGTTCATGGGATAAAAATGTGTGTCTGTGGAGCAGTTATTTTAATCTTAAGGACACAAGCTGCCAGTGTGTACAAACTATAAATTTCAAAGCGACAGGTGCATGTTTGGAGACTACTTTCTATTCTCGTATCTCAAATTCACACGCAGCAAACACACCGATGCACAAACACAGCGTGAGTGTGTTACAATGGATGATGTTGTCTGACTGTGTGGAGGGGGGGACCTCTGTATTAGTTACTATAAATGAATGACGACCCAATTACTGTCCCACTTCCCCACAAGGAACAGACGGTAAGGTTAGACACCCAGCGGCCTCCCTCTGAGATCTATAACTAGCCACATATACCCATGCATTCTCTTGCAAATACTTGGCATAAAGTTAACACAACACTCTATAGGAGATGAAAAGAGCAGCCACGGTTTTGTTTTTTCTGTCAGTCGTCCAAGCACAAAAACATGCATCCACCCACATAGAAATAAATGATGTTTCTCACACATCAACAAGAAACAAGGTCATCTCAGACAGCACACAAACACCTTGGCATGGAGATTTTTGGACAACCAACTCCTATTTTTATATCCAAAACAGCATGACTAACATAAATCATTACTTTGAGCAACACCGAGTTTCAAAATGTCCCTCGTTTGTGAAGAAACATTCGATGTAATTTGGCCTCCTCACCTGGCCAGGCCCATGCAGGGGTCGGTTAGAGTAGTCGAAGAGTTGAAGTACTCCCTAGCAGCCGCCAGCACTAACTCCACGCTGTTGTCGTAGGCCACCTTCAGAGCGTAACCTTTACCCCGGAAAGACGCGCTAGCAGCAACATCCTGGTTGTCCTGTTTGAACAGCACAGTAAAATGTGAGCAATGAGACTGCAGATTCAACCTCAGTATGAGTTAGGTTAAAAGTTTGAAAACCCGCAATGTGCAGTGTACAGTAGAACACAGTAAAGTGAAGTCATGAGTCAGACTTAATTTACCTTGGAGCAGTGCATGAGCTGCCCTGCCAGGCGTACGTTCTCCACACGGCTTGAGCACAGCAGGGACTCAACAAAGACCTGCAGCAGTCAGGGAGGAGAGCAGCTATAACTCAGGAGGCGAGGGAGTTAAACTGAGCCAAGGTTCTAATTTTGTTTTATACGTTATATCAAAGAGCTCTGGATTCAGAGGTTCAGGAGGTGGAAACTCGCAGCACCATGTGTGAATTATGGACCAAAATGTAGTTAAAGGTGTGAAATGTGACACTTTGTCACCTTTCATAGCAGCTTTCTCTGTCAAAAGTGGACATATTTTAGCACAAATCAGATTATACCACATAATTGCCTTTTGCTGTGAGGTTGGGGTGCAGTACCTGGTGACATGTCTCTGCTTTGAGACAGGTGTAGACGTTCTGCTGCATGTCGAGCAGATCCCGCAGTAGACCTCTCCACACCGTCTCACTCACAGGAGGATTCCTGCACACACGCACAATATTTTTTTCCGTATGCTTTTGTGGATCTTGAAAGACATTTGTGCTGGTTTTTATTGCAACTTTCTGTCTCCATACTTGCGCCCTGTGTGGCGGCACAGTTTCACCATCAGCTGGTGGGCTTGTTCTGTGCTGTTCTGGCTGTTCTTCACGTATGAAATGGGTTTCTGGAGGCCGTGTTTCTCCAGGACCTCCACCACACTGTAAGATAATAGCACAGATGGATGCAAATAAATAATGACAAGTGCTATGAGATGGGTAACCACGACTAGAATCAAACAACCTCTGCAAAATGAGGCAAAATGTAGGAAGTTTCAGGTCACAACAACCACCTCATTCTGTCAGTACACGTATAGGAAAGGATGACTGGCAGGGTAGGTATCACATTAAGAAATGCCAAAGATGTAGAAGACACAGGGATAAAATAAACCTGAGAAATCCAAGAGAGAGGAGAGGAGAAGGGAAGATGTGTATGCTCTAAGCTGTATTATTTTGGCAGCAGAAAGTCATTTGCAAGACACGATGCAGATGGAGAAAGTGTAGAGCAAGACTGCAGAGCAACATGATAAACTGCATGCCAATGAGACGGCAACTCTCTCTGCAAGCGTGTGTTAGCCTGTGTTTGGGAGCATGTGGATGCTGGCAGTCTAATATGTCAGAGGGAGAGTGTGTGTTTGTGTGTATATTTGTGTGTGTGTGTCTGTTGCTGTGGGATTAGCTTGACAACCCCCCGGTCTCAACAGGGTCGTGCTGCTACAGATGTTCGCCCTCTGCTGCAACTCATTACCATAGTAAACAGGTGCCACAGTGTGTGTGTGTGTGTGTGTGTGTGTGTGTGTGTGTGTGTGTGTGTGTGTGTGTGTGTGTGTGTGTGTGTATGTGTGTGTGCGTGGGGCTGTATGTGTGTGTGAAAGTAAGCAAAAATGCAGACAACAACTTGCTATTTAAAACCGTGAGTTTGTGTGTGTTTGTGTGTGTGTGTGTGTGTGTGTGTGTGTGTGTGTGTGTGCTTACTAGAGTGTCAATGTGTGTGTCTGGGAGAGTCTGCATGTTCCTTGTGCACTAATGTGCCAGCGAGTGGTAGTGGCAGCAGCTGAAAACAGCTTTTATTCTGGAGGTGCTCTCAGAGAAGACACTTTGCATTTACTGCTACTACATGTGTGTGTGTGTCTGTGTCTGTGTGTGTCACAATGCTTCTGCACAAAAGATTCATGAACACACTTCTGACGCTCCCTGGGGTGTTTTTGTGTATGTTTGTGTAAATATGTGGAGATATTCATCTGAAGAGGCCAACTTTAAGCTCTGACATAGGCTTTCCTGTTCATGCTTCCTCCTCCTCTCCTCCTCCTCCTCCTCCTCCTCCTCCTCCTCCTCCTCCTCCTCCTCTCCTCCTCATCATCATCCACATCCCCTACAGCCCAACAGACTGCCTTCATCCTTGTCCTCCTTCCTTCCTCCTCATCACTTTTCTGTGTTTGGAAGTGTACTCAGATGAGAGAGAGAGAGAGAGAGAGAGAGAGAGAGAGAGAGACAGAGACAGAGAGAGAGAGACAGAGACAGAGAGACAGAGAATAAGGGAGATGGAGGCAGAGCGAGAGAGACATGTAGGTGATTTTAACCTGTAACAGAGAAAAGGCCTGGGGCTGCTTGAATACCAGGGGACACACTGCAGTCCTTTGATATCAATTCTGTGTGTTTGTTAGTGTGTGTGTCAAGCACATCCATGTCTTCTCTGCCTCTTTGGAGTTTTCCACCAGGCCTATAATTGGGGGGAGGGAAGTAATAAGCAATACTAAAAAGTGAACATATCCGAGGGATGCGTCACTAGTCAACAAACTGATGGGCCTCTAATGGGTACAGAAGGGCAGTATGGATGTGAAGCCGGAGTGATTCAATGTTTTGTTCAACCAAAAGTCCAAATCCCAAAGATGTTCGGTTAAACTTTTGGAGAAGTCAACATATCCTTATAACTCAGTGCCTGCAGCTAGCTTTTTTTTTTTTTTTTTAAACTAAGCTCTAATCTGCACGCCCTGCTGAACAGGATGGACAGGAGGAGACGTAAGAGAGAGGCGGACTGACAGCTGAAAGATCTCGCTGGTGTGTTGACGTACCTGAGATGCTTCTCAAGTTTGTCCACCTGATCATGGAGGGATGAGGTGATGTCCGTGTCTTGTCTGTAGGATGATAAAGCACAAAGAAACGCAGCGGTTATTTTATATTCAAGCCATAAAAAGAGTATTTGGAGTTTGACATTAAAGAGAAATTCTTTTAGCACGAGAGAGTGTGTTGAAGTGCATGTCTGTGTGAGTATTTAGACCAGTACAGCACACATTTGGGACTAAATAGGTGTGTGGGTGTGCAGATCACTGTGAGGCTATACTGATTCCTCACTAAAAATAAAACCCCATGATGCTTTGCCTTGAGGCAAAGGATTCTGGGTCAGGCTGGCCTGTTCCCCACCAGAGAACTGACCCTGATGAAACAATCTTCTGTGTGTATTTGTGTGTGTGTCAGTGTTTTTTTTAGCATCAAAAAGTGTGTGTAAGAGATTGTGTGCAGAACACACCATCTCTGCATTTTGACACACACACACACTTAATCTTGCCCTATCAATCCATTTCTCTGCACCCTTTTCTTCTTCTTCTCAGACTGTCTCTGCTGCTCCACCTCCTGCTCGTCCTCGTTTAAATATCCCTTTCTCCCTCATTCCACTTCTTCCCCTCCCTCACCATCTAATCCCCTGCCCATTTCCACATTTTCTACTCTCTAAGGGTGAACGCGCATTACATTCTTCTTGAGCAGATTTAGACCTAATTAAGCTGTCTCACGAAAATAAAAAATAAAAAAAATCAGAAAATTGGGTTGAAACTATTAAGTCATGGGTTTCTCCTCCAGCTCGCAAATCTGCAATATTCTTCGCTGGGATGGCAATTTTGGAGTTTAGTAAGCCAGTGAAATCCCTCCTGGGAGAAATGTGAAGTTGAAGGCCTTGCAGCATTGCTAATCCATACACTGCAGAAAGAAAGCCAGTCTGAAAAAGTCAAATTCTGCTTTAGAGGGAAACATGTATGAGTATAATATACACTCAAATGTTCCTACAGTAAGATCCCTATAAGAGCCGTTATAACCTCGATTTCTAAACTGCAGTATCGCATGATGGTTTAGAGAATATTTGAAGTCTTGTGCCACCAGTGTAACGTGGACTCAAGAAACATACCCTGCGTCTCAGATGCTGTGTTACCACCACAAATGAGTCTGTAAATGTGCTCAGTGAGATAAATTGCACTCCCCTGCTTGAATTGAATCAGATCACCTCATTTAACGCATTTTCACCTCTATCTCCTCTCCAGCATTTTTCACCTCCAAGCTCTTCATCTATCAGAACATGAAGCAGAACAGAATTGGTACCGGACTCTTGCTTTCACTGACTAATGGTTAGGTTTTGTTCTTTTGCTCTATTGCAGCTCCACTTAAGTCTGTGTTTTAAAGGGACTGTGAATTTAGTAGAAAGTGGCTGTGTTGAAAACTGAGATTGCTGAATAGCTTTGTACCCCGTAACAGAAGTCCATTTATTACACGCTAATGGTGTGGTAGCAAAATTCTTTAGGATCGCCATTTTTTTAAAACTAAACGAAGGCAAGCGATCTGCACATGATAAAATAAAACAGTGATAAGAATCTACGAGCTAGCTTAATGCCAGCTGAACTCAAAGTTATGGCATTATTTAACATATTTTTCATTTGTTATCGAGCTAGCTAGACTCAAATAATAATATTTCAAATAATATTCTGAGCGTACTGTCACAAAACAATTACCGGTATATAAAAAATAAAAAAAAAGTTCAGAATTTCGAATAAATAAAAACGATTTATAGCACCAAACTCTTTTATTTGTGCATACAGACTATGTTCTCATTCCTGTCATCATCTTCAGCAAAAACTAATGATTCTGAAAATCTTTTAATCTTTATTAAAACGGCTTCTAGATTTCGGTTAAAATGCCATCAATTATTGACTTCTTGTTTTAAATGTTCACACTGGTCACGCCCCTCTCATCTGTCTGAGATATCAGTCAAACTTCACCTTCTGCTGATGAAAAGCACTAATTCTTGGATAGTGACCATTGCTTGTTATTGTGGGATACAATGAGAACACTATAGGGTATGATCATCATACTCACTCAGAATTCTACCACATCTACAAAAAGGCTTTTTTTCGAGTGAACTATAGTGAGTAGTGTATGATTCAGACACATCCATTGACATTACTTTGCTGCTTTGTAGCGTTAGCTAGCTAGCTAATGTAAAAAAAAGCCAACATTTATAAACAACTATTGCTAAAACCAAATTAAAACAAAGACCAGTGGTGACGTGATAGTTAATCTATTGTGATTTTAGTCCTTTTTGCACCAAATGACAGTCAAATTCCTCGTATGAGTAAATGAAAACAAACAGATTCAGATTCTGTTAGGAGAAATAGCCCTGACAATATTAGCGTTACATTAGCAGTAGCTTACAATTTATTGACTCAAACAGAGAGATTAGGCAGGTAAGAAATGAAAAACAGTGATGGTCACTAAGTTTTGTAATTCATGAAGGTAAAGGGAAGAAACAAAATGTTGAACCAAAGTCTAAAGTATACAAAACGGAAAAAATGTCAGCTTCATAGCTGATTGTCTTTAAGCTATGTTGCAGAAAGTTAATTGCTCACAAAAGACTTGTTCAATTTAGTGCAAAAATACCATAATCTTGTGTTTTAGTGCAGTTATCCCCAGTTATGAGCACAAGCAAGCTCTGTGAAATAGTTGAAAAGGGCAAAAGATACCATTGTTAAAAAGTATGGCTGCCATATAGCAGCTAACTGCTGAGGAAAAAAAGGAAACTCGCCTAACAGTAGTGGTTCAATTTTCCAATTAAAGCGCACACAGGATGGATAACCCATCTCAGAATGAGTCATTTTAATTCATTTTAACTACTCAGATGCTTTACAGGTCCATTTTATCAACAATTTGCTCTTTTGTACTCTCACTTCCTTCCTCTCAGTCTTTTATTATCACTCACTCTCCCTAGGATGCACTGCGTACCCACACGGCCTCTTGGGAGACTTAAAGGACGGGCCCTCTTGCCATATGAAATAAATTGTGTTACAGAAGAGGTGGGAGAGAGAGATAGAGAGAGAGAGAGAGAGGGGGAGAACGCACAGAAACTGTAATAGCAGGAGGTGGGAAATACTGTATGGACTGTATCTGGGCTAACTGATGGCTCCTTGGAGAAAGAGTTAAGCATTAAAGAGAGAGAGAAGAAGGAGGAGGAGGAGGAGAAAGGGGCAAAGCGAGAGAGACAAGTGACAGTTTATTGACATGTCCTAAGAGAGGGGGGGAAGGTGGAAGGAAATGAAAGGGCAGGATGTTTATTGTCATAAACAGCTTTTCCATCTTCATATGTAGATTTACATAGTCTAAATATAAAGTCTTTGAGAGTGTGTGTGTGTGTGTGTGTGTGTGTGTGTGTGTGTGTGTGTGTGTGTGTGTGTCTCTGACCCGTAGCCCCTCTGTGGCAGACACTCCAGGATGTCATAACAGAGGCTGAGCTGGTCGTCCCTCTCACAGCTGTAGATGCACTCTAGAGCGACCGCCATCAGTTGGTCCGGGTCCCCGATGATCTTCTGCTGGCACTGGAGTAAAGGACATAAGAGGGGAGTGTGTGTAGATAAAGGCTTTACTGACCCTGTAGCAGTCTTTGCACATACACAGTGAGTACTACATTTTCTCCCCCTTTGAGTGTTTGTATGTGTGTGTGTGTTGTGCATGATTTCTAATAGCCAGAAGACCTGTCCTTGGCTGTGCCCTTATAGGGTCATAAATATAACATTAACAGCGCATGGACACAACACTGGCCCTGACAGGGCACAAACTGCCAGAGACACCGAATGTGTGTGTGCATGTGTGTGTGTGTGTGTTACGGTCATCCAAGAGTGACGCACACTCTGGTTGCGGCTTTGTTGGTGTGTTTGAACACTTACGTCAGGTTTGGACTGCTGGAAGATGATGAGGGGCAGGGTGAGGTCTTGCTGTGCCATGCTGACCAGATATTCTCTGAGCAGAGACTCAGCAGCACCCTCTTTCTGTCCCTCACACCGGTGCAGGAACGGCACCATCCACTGGAAGGCGTCCTTCACATAGCGCTCAGTGCTAGACTGGTGAACAAAAAAACAGTACTATAAGACAAGGTTCTTCTATGTTAAAAAAAAAAAAAAAAAAAAAAGATAAGAAGATCAGGATTTCTTAGCTCACCTGTGGCCAAAGTCCAAGCCTACAGAATGACTGTCTTTTTCCCTGGTCTTTTATAGCCCATCTTATTCCAGCATACTAACAAATTATAGTCTGTAAAATCTGACCTTTAACAGTTACTGCGTACATTGATTTAAGCTCAGGTCTACCATCTACATGCAGTGTATTCCTGTACTTCTTTCTTTTCTCTCCTTTTGCGATATTAAATTTGGAAATTGTAAGGTGCTATAAGAACTGAGATTAAACTTAGTACTTCTTTGCTCGCTTTTAGAGAAGCTTAAAGTGATTTCAGCTGCACTTACATTCAACACTGCGATGCAATTAAACCTGAACCACAATAGTTTCACAGCATGTGGGCTGTGCTGTGATTTGTGCTGACGCTTTTCAAGTTCGCAACAGGGCCTCGCACCCACCTTGCAACAGCTCTGACTCAGGGTATACAGACAGTGGATAGCATGCATGAGAACAATGAGATTCAAAACATATTCAGATGCTTAATGCAAAGTTGCACACCCACACACAAACATTTTATTTGCTGTACTGTGTCTCTGATAAAAGATGATATCAGACACAGGGGGAGATTTAATCTAGGCAACTTTGTGTAACATTCATAGACACACACACACACACACACACACACAGACATAGAGCCATAAGGGAGTACCAGTCAGACAGCATGTGTTAGTGCAGTCAATAACATTTTCTGGCTGCCTGCTTCCAATGCGAATACAACTAGCAGTTGTCCTCACAGGCTAAAGCTGGCAGTTATTAGCTACAATTTAGAGGACAGCTCATATTATGTACTCTCAGGGGACTTGTAAGTGTGGTACCTGCCATGGACTAGCTTTCATAACTATCGCTGCTGTTGGATGGAAGTATGTATTGTCAAGTGTGACCTCTTTCAGGAATGAAAGTGAATTTCTGTGGGACGACTTTTAAGGCATTTTCAGTTTGCTCTGTTGATAATTCAAATAGTTAATAGCATAACTTTTGTTTGAGTAGCAACAGTCAAGGATCACAGTATTCACACTGTGGACCCCTCGAAATGAAATGTATATGCAAGGCAGGATTTCTTTGTATAATGACAATGAACACCACACATACCGTGAAGTACCCACAGTAGCGTGCAGGGAAATGAAAACTTAACATAGGGGAAACTAGGGGAAGCAATATTTTCTCAGCAGAGGATGCATTATAAAAGAAAAATCAATGTACTACTCTCCAAATGGCATTTTGTCTGAGCTGTGGAATTACTTTCAAATAAATGTCTCCACATGAATATCCAAATCTATCTCCAACAACATTCTGTTCTGACAGTAAAGCAGTACAGGTTTCTTTTTTTAAAGGAGCAGGATACTCTCTCTTTTTGAAACTTTAGTTCAGATGATGTTATATACAAACACTTGCGTCCTTAATTTGATGTAAAAATTATGTAAAAAAAAATACAAACTTCAAACCAAAAAAAAGTGTAAATGAGAAACATTATGTGCTCACATTTTTCATGAGCAGGCGGAGTTTGTCGATGTCACCTAGCTGCTGCAAATCTTTCAGTGTCAGGCTCAATTCACATGATGTCTCATACACCAGCGTTTCCATGGTGACCAAGTCATCGCACAGGAGCTCGAGGCCCGGGATCTCCCGCTCCTTCCCCAGACGCACCAGAGACAGGGCACAGTCCACCTGACGGACACAAAGAGTTGCAATGAGAGACAGGAAAAGCACAAGGCGACACAAAAAAAAAAGGTTCGTCTTAACAGTCAGTGTGAACGTCTTTACACTATTTGAAAAATCCCTTGTTTGTGATAAGGTAGAATACAGTGAGACTTTATCAGGTGATAACAATTTGTTCGGTGAGGCATACATATTTATTGTTGAAAAAAGGCAAACACAAGATAAAAGATAAACCAAAGTGTTGTTTTCATGTGACTGCACTGGTTCAAAAGACAGCCATGTGATTGGCAAAGGATGAAACATTTTTGGACATTTATAATTACATTTTAGATATCTGAAATAATTTCCTTTGGGGATATCCCAAATTAAAATAGCAACTAAGAACAACTGGATGGTAGATATCTGAAAGGGAAGTTTTTTCCAAGGAAGAATTCCATTACTGCTATCCGGAAGAATGATGTTGTGGAAATCTCAAATGCTAATTTTGGCAAGGAAGAATTTAATTCCTGACATCTGTAATGGATATCTGGGGCGGGGGGGGGACGACGACGACGACGACGACGACGACAGCGGATAGAGTCAGAAATCAGGGAGAGAGTGCAAGGAACGACATGCGGGAAAGGAGCCATAGGTTGAACCTGAACCTGGTCCGGCCCTTGGAGGACCATAGCATCGTACACAGGGCATGCGCTCCAACCAACTCCAACGCTTCTGGTTACTGGCTACCCATATTAGCTTTCAAATGTTAACATCTACTGCCATAAAATCAATGGCGTGGGAGAAATAACATGGACTCAGTATATTCCTGTCTAAAGCAGCAGAGAAGAACGTTAGAAAACCAACGTATAAGAAACCCATGATGTTTGATCTCTTTATCATATGACATTTGTTGAAGTACCTCTGCATTCCTTATGTACTTGTCTCTTATTCCTTCTATCGCTCCATCTTTTTACAATCCAGTTAACCCAGTCAAAGTAACAACCTGTGCAGCAGGTGAATAAAGAGGTTTTTATCTAGCAGGAGGCAAAGTCATTGAATAACTGTTGCAGAGGTCACTGAACTGGGACGTGAACAAAAACAACAATATCCCAACTAATCTGAAATCAAATAATACCTGTCGCCCATTACTAATATCCAATCATTAGTCTTTACACTCTGAAACAGGGACGATTTGGGCTTCCTGCTTCTCTAATCAATAAAACTCCATCCAGAAGAGCAACCGATCAATAACCGACCACCTATACGCTGGCAGCACACCCGGCCTAATCGATGCTCAGCCACCTGTGGATCCAAGCCAATCGATAGCAGAAGCCGCTGGGTCCTGTAGTGATGATTGCTTTCTCTCCACCTTTTTAGAAAAGGAGAGTCCTCTGGCACAGCGGTTAGCACAGCATCTCCCCTTTACACACACACACACACACACACACACACACACACACACACACACACACACACACACACACACACACACACACACACACACACACACACACACACACACACACACACACACACACACACACACACACACACACACACACACACACACACACACACACACACACACACACACACACACACACACACACACACACACACACACACACACACACACACACACACACACACACACACACACACACACACACACACACACACACACACACACACACACACACAGGGTCTGTAACCTTGTCATCTTCGGCTTATCTAAACCAATTTCTAGTTAACTAAATAATTGCTTGCCTTCATTTACAAACTGCACCCATACACAGAAAAACAGAGAGAAGGAGAGAAAAACCCAAATCAGCCTTGAGTCGGAGCCGGAGCAATTAGATACAACAAGAAAGAAACGTCTATTGATCTAACTGTGAGTGAAGATCCTCCTCGTTTACTCCTCCCCTCCCTCCCCGCTCTCTGGAGATACATTCCCCAGCTAACCACGTACAATTCAGATGTTAAAATCTCACACGTTTTAATTACGACCTCGTCTCAATGCCCTCCGCTCGCCGCTCTCTCTCTCTCTCTCTCTCTCTCTCTCTCTCTCTCTCTCTCTCTCTCACTCTCTCACTCTCTCTCTCTCTCTCTCTCTCTCTCTCTCTCTCTCTCTCTCACTCTCACGCTCTCTCACTCTGCACCACCTCTCCTTTCAAATCCCCCGGGCGCTTTTTCAGCTACTCTTTGGTTTCATTTTCCAACTCAATTTGAACCTCCTTTGTTCTGGTTTCTTAGTCCATTCTTTCATACACTGTTCCCTCATTTTCTCTTCATCGCTGCTTAATTTTCTCATCCTCTTCCCACCTCTTGCATGAATTCCGTAACCGTCAAAACGTTTGGCCTCCATTTGAACTCCCATGTCTGGCCCCTTGCCTCCTCTGTACGCCTGTCTGCCGTCTCTGTATGCTTTTCAAAGCCACTCTCTCATTTTGTGCTCTCTATCTGCCAACAGTGTTCCAAACAACACTTGTTTTTAATATCCTTTATTTCTACCCTTTCAACCCCTTCTAACCAGTGATTTTCTTTCCTACAGACAGCTCTTTCCACCAAATAGATTTCCCTTTTTACCTCAACATTTGTCAGCCCTGTCCTCCCCTATGTCTCTTTGTAATCCACTCTAGCCTAACTAAGGATGTTGCATAGCCCTGTCCTTTATCTCCTCTCTCCCCATTTTTCGTTTTGGTTTGCACTTTCATTCCGTGCAAAAAAAAAAAAAACATCTTCCTCTGTAAGTCTTGTCAGTCTTCCCATTCATTGCCTCGCTTCCTGCGGCTCTGTGACCAGTTTAAAACACTCCAGCTTCCTCTGATGGGCTTCCTTTTAATCAAACCCCATTTTTGCTCCATTAAAACACTCTCCCAAGCATAAACACAGCCAGATGAGAGGAGGCAGAAACGAGAGAGAACAAATGAGACGAGAAAATTTTAGGAGGGCAAAAACGAGGAGGGGGGGGGGGAGCTCAGCGAATGTCAGCAGAGCTTTTCCAGTGTTTCTCTCTTTTGCAAGAACGTGTGAGTGGGAGAAAGTGTGTGAAAAAAAGAAGAGATGTAAGACTCAGGGGCAGTCCCTAAAGTCTCCTGAAGTAACATACGAGAGAGAAGCAAATTAAGTCAAATTAAAAAGGAGCGAGTGAGAGAATGAAAGAGAGCTGGTTTTATTTCTAGAGATTAACAAAGACTCATTTTACACACACACTAAGTCTTTCAGTTTCTTTCCCTCCTGAGCAGATGATGAAAGGCACGATTCCCCCACTGTCTTCAAAAAATGAGCAATGGACCCCCAAATCTCTTCTCCTCCATCCTCCTTATACCCAGTGAAAGGGATCAAATGGAGAAATGAAGGGGAAAGGGATATGACTGCACCCCAGTTAGTCCTTTCACAAAGACAAAGGGAGCACTGTGACAACCTTGATCCATCACTGTGAAGGAAGGAGAGCGGGGGACAGAAGAGCTGCCCGTTTCAGGATCGTGTGGGTGGAGAGAGTGGGCAGCTCCAGCGGTTACATTCCATTACTCCGCTAAACAAGTTCTATCAAGTCTGATTTTTCAGTTACAGCAACAGAACGCGGGGTGACAGAAGCTTTGGTTACTCTTCATTAGAAGTCCTTATGGTAAATATGATAATGAGCGCCCTCGATTGGATCCAAGTGACCTTTACTGATGGAGGTTGGCAACATCTCCTCTGCCGTCTGTATTCTGGCTCGTGACATTTCCCTTCCCGCAATCTTTGAAAAGGAGAGTGCAGTGGAAATTATCTTCCACAATTGCCAGATGTCGATTCATTCCTTCCTGTTGCTGTTTTGCTTTAGGTTGGAATCAAGTTACTACTAGAGAAATCTGATATCCTCTGAGGATGATATAGTCTCTGGGAAAGATGGCCAACTTATTTTTTTTTTCTTCCAACATAGCCAGCTGTTAGCATTACATGATTACAGTACGCATTGCTTACAGTCCAATAAGCAACTTCAAACCGCGGGTTCACATCAAAAACAAAGCGCCATTGGCCTCAAAATGTCTCAGTTCATTTCTTCCCCCTGAGGAGAACTTGTTCATCTACTTCTGGTGAGTCCCAGTCTCACAGTAAATACTAAGTTACACATAGGCTTCACTCTAACTTACTTCAGCATTATGAGCCTAAAATGGAACAGGTTTTCCTGTGGATTCCCAGGACTATCCAGGAGTCTATGAAAGCAGGTATAACACTGTGTTTCTGCAGAAAACATGCACTACCTGCTAGGTTCTTTAAGCCAGTGTAAGAGCCTTGCACATTGTCACAAGTGTTCGTACCTGTCTGGAGCAGGAGTCGATGTCTTTTGCTCTGCTTTGGTACCAGTCGGTCAGCAGCTCGATGGAGGGCTCAGCTGTGCGGAACCGCAGCCGCTCTGGTGCCTCCTCATACAGGAAACTGTCGTCATCGAACAAGTTCTGGTCCAGCGTCACTCTAAAGAACACACCGGTGAGAGGAAATGTGAATTTAGTCTATTCACTCGCTTTTAGGGGAGCAGTATAGATAGAGAAGAAAGCAATGGTTGAAAAGTGAAAGACTACATCTGGCAATATTTTGTATTTTTCCTTCTAGGGCTCAACTATTTTAAAGGCAGACTCCGTAGCTTTTTCCTAAAATATAAAATAAAGACTTGAGAGAAAAATGATACTGCTCCATAATCACTTGTTGGCCTCAATACATGTGGTGGTGATTGTGTCTGCAGAGAGCCTGACCAATGACAGTTGCCGGTGAGTTTAGGAGTGGATACAATTCAGTGATCAGATGCGATTCAAAACAGCGAATATGACGGACACGGACATAGTGGCAGAGAAGAGTAAATATAATGACAAGCCGATAAAGCTTGTTCAAAAACAAGGGTGAACCTATGGTTGGCTTTCACTCACGGACCCAGAAATGGCCTTCTTCCTGTTGAACAGGCGGGTGCCAAACAAAGGCGGCTAGCTTGTGCTAACATGCTAAAAGATTGGCTTTTCCATTACAACAAATGTAGTAGGCCAACACAGTGTTCCCAGGCAGCTTGCAGTGCACCTACAAAGCAGTTCAAATATGCACGTAAGTCCTGCAGTGTGTGTATGCTTTTGGTGGCAATGAGCCCAGGAGGAGGGGCCCAGTTTGAAAGTTGTGTTAACAAGCCACTTTAAAGATGCACAAAATGATGGGCACGAGTTTACTACCTACAGGATAGGAAAGTCGTAAAGCATCAATAGCCAGTGTTGATTTTTTTTCTTGTCTTGATGGGAGTTTTTAAGAATTTATAGTTCAATTTACCACCCCTGTCCTTTCCGGAGGAGGATATAGAGTTAGAGCAAGAAGAGGGAAAACACAAACAGTAGATAAACGAGGCAACAAAGACATTATGTGAAAAAGGAAATGTGTTGAAGAAAATGCATCGTAAATATAATCCTAAACATTGCTGGCATCACACAATCGCAGTATCGCTATTTCAGTCTGCATCCCCGGCCAACTGTACCCCAATCGCCAACAGATTTTATGACTCTAAAGAGTAATGAAAAGAGGCTGCTAAATAAAATTGTAAATGAAGCTTGCTCCCTACAGAAGCAGGCAAATGGCATAAATTGGCAGTGCAACAAGATTTGGTATTAGTTTGTCATGGTTCTGTGTAACATTGAGATAACAGGATGTCATGTTTTGTTCCACATAATGATGCCAACACAAGCATCTGGCCTGCGTGGAGCCAGGATTAAAACAATTCTATACTTCGAGAGGCTTTGTTATCAAGGGGATGGAGGGATTTTATCATGGTGCATAGCCAGTATTTCTCAAGTTTGGTTTGTGATCGTGCTTTGTGTGTTTTTGTGTTCACTGTTTACCTGCACTCCTCTGCTTCACACCAGTCCATGTCTCTGTGTCTCTGCTCGTCCCATGGGATCAAAACCAGCTCGCCTCTGTCATCAAGACTGAAGAAAGATGAACACAGGCAGAATGAGGAAAAAGAGGAACAGGCAGAGCAAGATAGAGAAGGAGAAAAAAAAGAGGATGACAAAGATTAGAGGAAAAAGGGGCAAATTAAGAGAAAAACCTTAAAAAGTCTTATCTAGGTGTATGTATTGAAAAGTCCAATGGCTAGCAAATAAACCTGACCGACTTACCTGTAATGACACCTTCTAAATCAGAAAAGACATTTACAGTGTTGAAGTAAACATGATCATAAACTACAGAGAAACTCTGCAGAGAGGTAGAAACATACGGGGAAATTGAAACAACCGAAGATAATAAGGGGAGAAAGGAAGATGGGAAATAATAAAACCACAACAATAAACACAAGTAAATAAAAGTCAACGAAGTTTGGAAAAGAGGGAAGTCGTGCCTCGGTTGTAAATAGCGGGGACTTTTATTTTCTGCACGCCATGTTGGCACTGAGCTTTACTTCTTCCTGGTCTCCTTGAGTGTGACAGGTCTGAGGAAGATAAATATGGAATACACACGAAAGAAACCAAAGTGAGGAATGACTCTGTAACCCCCAGTGCGTCAAAGGCGACGAGACACACAGACGCATATGGATGCATGCAGCTGATCTGAGAAAACAGGGATGAATAGAAGGCTGTTTTATCGTATTCCAGGATTACTGCATTTCTTCTTGTTATCTATTTGTCTGTATATATGGACAGAAAAATATGTACTGTGGGCTGTAAAACTCAAGGAGATAGAGCGGGCTACAAATCATCTATAGCTTTGGTGCCATTAAAGGCCAAGTGCACACACGCCGCAGCAGTTTTTCAGCACTGCCATAAATTCTTTCCAATCACAAAATACATAAGAAGTGTCCTAGTAGCAGATGTGATTTATGTCAAAGCACAAAAAGTGGGACTTTTTTTTGCCAGCACTTTTGCAGAAGTTCATACATCATGATTGGAATTTTACCTCAAAGATGACAGCGACTTCGAAATTTGGAATTTTTCCCTCTAAAAAGGCCCACAGAGATGGCACTTTTTTGCCACCCTGCTCCTCTTTCCTCATTAGAGTCGGCCAGGTTAGAGGGTGGAGAGTAAATATTGGTGTGGGAACTTCAATATCGATGGGAAGGAAATAATTATTCCACGCCCGCTGCCCTAATCTACTTCCCGTCAGGCTGAGAGTAGGTGAGGAAAGATGGGCGGGAGTGGAAAATGGAGTTGCAAAGCAAACTTGGAGGTGGAGGTTTATTTTTATTTCCAGCCTGTCAAGCTCAAGGCAAAGTTTTTTCAATAAAATATACCACTATTCCGCATCCTTCTAGCTTCTTGAGGTCCCCCTTGTAGATCTGATCAATATTACAAGAGAGTATTTTTCTCCTCGCAGTGAAGCAAGACTTGAGTATATAACAAAGTGAGCTCCAAACAGATGGCTTCAGCCGGCTCCGTCTGCTGCAGCGTAGCAGCAAGCGCTGTTCGGAGGAGCTCACAGGCTGGGGAAAATAGGAAACTGCCCCACAGCGTCAGAGCCATGATGGATGCTCACTGCAGAGCCACAGCTGCCTGACCTCCATACAAACTCAGACATGGCTAATAAAAGGGAGCAGCAGCAGTGTGTGCATTGCCTTTAGCTGTTAGAACATCTTTTTTATGTTTTTGTTTTTTTTTGAGTTTATAATTTTATTTTTTTGTTCGATACAAATGTGGACACTGGCACAGAGAATCGAGGAATAGTCTTAAAGAGGAAAAAAGTGGAGAGGAGAAAAATGCAGGGGAAAAAACAGCAGGAGTAAGAGGAAACAAAAAAAAGCACAATGAATGGCTGGCTGAACTCATCGGTAAATCCAGTCTGTCACCTCTATTAGTGGACCATAAAGGAGAGAGGAACCATTTCATCCCATCAAAAAAACTCCTTCATCATCTCCCTCCCCCTCCCCCTTCCCCTACAAACATTCCTCTAAACCCAAAGCAGAATTACACACTAAAGGGGGACAATTTGCCATCATTGCAGCTAGTTTGGTATATTTTTGAGATTTTTGCATGCATATTAAGAAATGGAAATAAGTGTATCGCATTTGATTTGGTTTGAGTGTTTTAGCGATATCAACCCTTGAACTGTGTGTGATCAGCGTTCACACTTTTGAAACGCATGAACGAGCTTTAATGTGTGGCTGTTTACGACGACAGCATAAGATCAGTGCTGTCTGTAGGTGAAAACAGAGACAGAGAAGGGAGAATGATCAGCTGATAGTTATTTAGTTGTTTTTACAATCCTTTCTTCTGAAATTTGAATTGCATGTGAAGATTAGACAGTCTGGCCTTTATTTCTATTCAAATAAATGATTTTCAAGTTTAAAATTCTTTATATTCAGTATCAATGAATCCTTGTGAGTTCTCCTGTATGGATTCATTTATGTTAGGTTAAATACCTAGAATACAGTATATAGAATTAAATGGTTCTTAATGATGTGGACTTTAAGTATAAATGTTCTCGCTCTTGTCAGCGTGTGTAAAGACACGATCTGCATACAGGTTCTTGACAGGTTCACCTCTTTGCTTTGACAGGATAATTGAATAGAACTATCTCATGAAAGCTGCACAGTCTGTAAGACAAGGCAGCTCTATACATTTGCTTAGAGCGCTGAGCTGAGCTGAGCTTCAACCTACGCCGCTCCACTTCTCATGAAAGCGGTAAGAGATTATAGTTTCTCCTTTAGGTAGTTATTGTCACTTACACAGACATGGACAGCCCCTGTGTGTGTGTGTGTGTGTGTGTGTCTCTGTTTGTGTCTCACCGGGCTTCAGGCAGCAGGATGGTGTACTCGTGAGGAGAGGTGGTTTCTGGGAAGTTGTGAAGGATAGCTAGCCAGTGTTGGAGGAGTTCTGCTCCGTGGTACGAGAAGAGAATACCCAGAGCCTGCACATTACTCTCCTGCAGAGAAACAACACTGAGATGATGCAGAAGCTGACAATCTTGAGCGGAAATAAACTTAAAATTGTAGATAATGGGATTTCATCAGACAAAAGCAGAAGCACAAAAAAAATGTATTCTGAATTTTGTAATTTGATGGCAAATATCAATTCAATATATCTAAGAAGAAATACAAAAAAATACACAAAGTCAGCAGTTTATAAGGTTCACCTAGCAACAATGAATGCAGTATCATATAATAGTCCTGCAATAAATCCTTCAAGAAATCAAGAAAGTTTTACTGTTCCATTTTTTGCAGCTGTTTTCAAGTGGTGTGAGTTTAATACTAATCGTTTTTTGGGGGTTTTCTGTCTTGCTATTGAACTGTATTGTTAACACAGACAGGGGTTTCTAAACCAGTCGATTCAAAACACTCAATAAAGCACCACAAGAACATGTTTCAACAAAAACAGACAGTTATCACAGGACTATTAAAAAAAAATCATATATTATAATCAACTAGCAAATTAGTTTGAAACCCATTATCGGTAACTGCTTTGCAACAGTGAGAGTACTGTAAGAAATCAGGAGTCTGATGTTACCCTGGCGTAGTTTCTTGCTGACAAAACGATATTTTGAGAGCGAAACTTCTTGAAGAACTCTGCGTCGTATTTCTGCTCAGCTGCATGAGGGCCGCCAAGTATCTCCTGGAGAGGGGGAAGTAAAAAAAAAAGAGAGGAAGAAAAAGAGAGACAAGACCAATTGAGGGGAAAAAAAAAAAAGGAATACGACCAGGGTTCATAAAAACAGAATTTGTGAGGCGTAGGGTGTTTTTTTTTTCCCCGGAGATGCGAGTGGGTAGAAAGTCAGAGTAAAGACGTGAGGAGAGGAGAAGAGGGTGCAGAGGATGTGACTGCAAATCAAAGTCAACAAAGATGCTATTTAATGCTATTTAACTTCACAGATGTCTCGTCCTTTTGGTTTGAACTATCTGAATAAGGTTTGATTGTGTAAGTGTTCATATGTCAGGAGGGAATATTTGTTTCCCCGGCCTCTGGCTTTGACTAATTCATGTGTCTGTCTGTTAAAAAAATTCCCTGCACCATCCTCTATCCCAGTGTGTGTATGTGTGTAGCGCTTTGCATAGATGTATGTGTGAGCCTGTGTGTCTGATGGATAGCCTTTGAATGGCCCGTATGCAGACAGAGCCAGCCCCAAATCGCTATGATAAAAAGCCTAATATCATATTCATAGACAGCCAGAGAAAATGGATTGGGGCAAAAGGAATCTGACGAGGGCTGCAGTTACCATGACAATGTCCGAATGAGAGAGAGACTTCACTCTTTCTGAGTAAAATATCCAGCAGTGTTAAAAAAAAAAAAAAAAAAAAAAAAATCTCATCTCTCCTCTCGTGCATGGGAGGAAGTGTGTCCCTGCCTGTTCGTCTGTGATTTATTGCGGGAGAGAGGGGTGCGCATGTGAACATGACTCATCGTAAATCTGAAATCAAGAGCGCCATGTAGCTGCAAGTGTCAAAAAGCCACTTTAAAAATGCATCCATCTACGCTACACTGATGCTAACATTCTGTAAGCCTATTAGCATTACAGTTAAATCATACATGACAAAATTTAGCTACGTAGATACGGTAGCATCCATTCTTTTGAATTTTATTTGAATGCCGATCACGTAAACATCGACAACTTCTCAGTTTTTATAAAGAGATTAGAGGGTTTAAGAGAGAGCATCAATAAAAGAGATATGAGAAAAGCGTCTGTGCTTTGGAGGGATTGGATATGAAACAGTTAGATTGCCAATGGGAAAACAGCGGAGAAAGTAAAAGCAATTTTGAACACTAATATTAAATGAGCTTCTGAAAAATTAGCACATACGAGCCTTCAGCAACCCTCAAAACTTAGGATGATTGTAAAAGTACTTCAAACACATTCTCCTTCCAAAGCAGTCACATGGAACAAGCTTAAATCTTATGAGCTCCGTTTTTTCATCATGAGACATTAGTCTGGGAAAACAGCGAGCCAGACACCATTAAGCCCACCAGCTCAAAGCTGGACAAACAATGTTAGAAGTAGTTCCAACAATGAAAGGAGAACACTGTATCTATTTTTTTTAAACAGGCCCTTTAATAATGACAAAAAAGCTCATTATGTTGTGATCTATTTTGATTTTTATCTCACAGACCATCAGATACAGAATAAGTGCGTTTGAATTTTTGCAACAAGTATCATATGAGGTGATCTAGCTGACTCATGCCAGGCGAAGAAGAAGGGAGGAGAAATTTTGTGGGCTGTTGGAGCACTGACTGTTCATTCATTCCTCCTTTCCACACAAATCTGATAGTATGAATATGTTGTCTTAAAAGTTGGCCCTTCCCTGCTTTCTACTTTTAAGGCCCCATGACTTTTAGCTTCTTTTTTTTTTTTTTGTTTAAATTCAGCGTTCCTGTGTTAAATGTTCATTTATCTGCCGCCATCTGCCAAATATATTTGAAAAAGCCTTATCTGAGTATTTTCTCTTCCTGTTAAACGTTTCAAATTTCTGATGACTCATCCTGCACTCCGGTTGATTCATTCGTTGATTTGAACTTACAAAAAAGATTTGTTGTAGCTAATGATCTAATCAAATTCATCCCAACGTTATGTCCCGCCTCCTATCTTGTGATTGGTTCTAACCCGTTTCAGTTGCAGCAGTTAGATACTCTCGGAGTTCTCCATGGGGACTTTAAGTACAGTGCATTTGTGGCAGAACAGTTTTAAAGACTGGAGTTGCTGCTGACAGCTTATAAGTGAAGGCAGGGTGTAAACCCCCCCCCCCCCCCCCGTTAAGGATTAAGAGATCTAAACAGACTTTCATAGTTTTTGATTGAGATTATCAGGATTTGATATTTAATCCTGGGGTGAAACAGTTGGATCATTGGATTGCCAGCCAATTAAAGCGTAACCTTCAATAATGGAGAAGTGATTGACATGCATTTTTCAGTACAGCTTCTAAAAATGTGTATATTTGATCATGTTAGCAGAGCGCTAGAACAACAGGTGGATGCTTGTCGTTACCTCGTACGTTGCCAGCCGGTCCAGGTAGGAGAGCAGTTTCAGTCGATTTCGACACAGCTCCTTTTGCTCCAGAGTCAGCCTAAGCATGCACACACACACAAACACAGAAACAAACATACACTAATCAAAAGCAATTCAGGCACTTCAACACAGTATCACAATAAATATCCACAAAGCCACCTTGAAAGTCAATTTACAAGATCTGAATAGTGTTTTGCTCTCACTACACTCAAACGAAACTTCAAGTTTAGACCCGACTCGAGCTTTAAATGACTCATACAGTGCAGTGTACCCCACAGGGACGACCTATATAACAATGCTCTGGACTTGACTACAACACAAAATAGTGCCCTCTAGACCTAATCATTTTCTAAGGGCAACAAATCACCTCCTTATGACCACAAAAACCCTTCAGTTGTTATGTATGGGATGCCAGATGTCAATGAGGTGAGTGATTGCCCTGTAGGAATCAAATCCATTTTCAATGTTGTTTAATCACAACCATAAATAAATTGGATGACCACAAACACTGAGGCACCGGGCGGTATAGAATCTACCTACAATTCAATCACTCAAGGTGCTCAGGGGAAAGGCACCACAAGGCTGAAAACCACTGCACACCCTCGCAGTGAAATAAAACATTTTTCACCACACACTCACAGAGATGACATGTTCCATCCACGGGGGAAACAACCTGAACAGGCACATCGGTCCCAAACGTGCCCTGAAAAAACTCCAGACTGGATCAACCGCAGTGTGACCACAAGGGAGGTGACCCCTCCACCTCCGCCTTTAATCCCTAATCCCTCATTACAGAGGGCGCTATCAGGCCTTATCAGGGTTCCTCTACACAGACTAACAGAGATTAACACTGGCTCAACACACTCTCTGGCACATCAAAGAGCACCGGCTTAGCACTCGTACTGGTGGTAATTATTGCTTTGCTCTGCCTCTTCACAGCAAAGTTGGAGAAGTGGAGGAAAGAGGGAGAGGAAGGAGAGGCGATAAGACAAGATGTTAGAAAGCTGTGTTCCCCGCCTGTCTTCCTCTAGAGGTTTGATATGATGGCTCAATCATGAATTATAATACAAACACAAACTGGCCGCAGAAGAAGAAGTAAGGCGACATCTGTCATTCCCAATTTAGCTGACTTAATATGTGATTAAACCATTCTTTGACTGCACGACTGTTTATTAAAAGAAATGGAAATCTGCTAAAGTTCATTTTCAGCCAAGGCAAGCCAGACAATGTTTACTAATGACTTGAGGTTGATGATTCAATGATGCAACCAGTAGAGCAAATGTCTAGAAATATCTTTTGTGATACTTTAACTTTTTATCCATCCTGTATGTCGTGACTTGAAAGCTCCTGTTAGGATCTTTTTTTAGTTCGTGTGGACTTTGGCGCCGCCTGTGGACAAAGTGGTACGTCTTTTTCTTCGCTGATCTGATCCTGTACACCTTTGGTAGTGTTGTACAACAAACATTTCTTCCTGCATTCCTTTAAATTCAAATGTATCTGTCATTGTGAATATTTGCTTTGGAAAATGTAAAAGAAATACATTTTAAAAAGCCTTTTTCTGCAGAATGCTGCTATTTGCCTTCCATGTGGTGGTGGTTACAGGCAGATATGCACCGATCGGGAAAATCAGGGCTGATTCAGATACCGATGTTTGAAATAAAAAATAAGCCGATTCTGTTACCGATGTTTGTTTTATGACTTCTTTTGGTGGAAGACTCCCAACAAGACTAACAGCGAAAACAAGTTTCTCCAACAGGTGACATCATCTGCCCAATAAAAAAAAGTATTCTCTGAATCAGTTGTTAAGTGTACGAGATGCCAGCATTAAAGTTGATTTGGGACAACAAATAAACATCGGCTATTGACATCAGTTCATGCCACATTATTGTCCGATGTGCCGATGTCTTGCAAAGGGCCAATATCAGCCGATATATCTGACATAAGAGTAGTCAGGTTTATCACAATTACATCTCGTCCCGTTTATTCAGGTTCTATCAAACAAAGAAGTAGCCCTGAGAATCATTAGCATGAACAGCTCACCAACTTCTTTCTCACTTTGACATATCCTCCAAAAATGTCCCTAAACGACAGGGAACCAAATGAAAGACTTTACTTTGAAGAGTTTAATGGATTTCTCAGAGTTGATGGGCTATTACAAGTGGGCAAATCACCAAAATACAATTCATTCAATCATTCAAGTCGCTTTAAGTCATTTGATACAGAAATAGCACATAATGTACCTTTTGAATTCAGGTTTCCTCCATATTAAAACACTGCAGTCGAGTGGCTTTGTGGAAATGGCCACCAATAGGTTAGAGGTGGCTGAATGTTTGAATGAATTCAGGTCCACGTCCCTTGCTTCTAAATTGCCAATCCTGCTGCTGAATTCCACTCAAGTATAGCATAAACAGTGTGTAGTACACTGTTCCACATACAAATGAGCAGCCGGTCTGTATACCGAAGGGCCAGCAGAGCACCTGTGCCTTTGTAAAGGTTTATATTAGTTCCCTGAATTGCCCTTACAATAAACAGCAACTCAAGGGGAAAGTTAGTTAAGAAAGGAGGAGAATGAAGACAAACACAGTGACACGTCTGAGTGGAGTTAGAAGGCTGTGAGGTTTTTAAATGTAATGTGCACAACTTTAGAGATGAACACACATCATCGCACCAGCTGTCTTACGTAAAGAGAGGGGATCCTGATAACTTCAAGCCAAGGTTTGGGTGCATTTGTGCATTATGTATTTTTGCAAGCTATCAGACTCCAGGTTATTACAATCAGGTGGCACTGCTCCTTCATCTCTGTACATACAAACATCCTGAATATGACGATACTGAACAGAGATTGAAAAACATAAACAGGACAACCCCCTAACACACACACACAGAAATACACAACCACACACACACTCAGAAAAATGCATTTTGTGATAAAAGCGATTTTCACACAGTGCAAGAGATACAACTGGACTGCATAAACAGACAAAAACACTGCAGCGCACGCCTTCAAATACACATGGATGCCACCATCTGCGCGCACACTCACCTACACACAAATGCACACAACCGGTGGTAGAGAAAATGAGAAAATGAGACTTCTGATTGAGGTCTGAATCGGATCAGATAAGAACATAAACACCTTGCAGCATATTGCACACTCCTTTTCTCTCGTCGCTCTCTTACACACACTCGCAGACACACACTTACACACACTACAGCTGCAGTATTGTCCATCTTGTTGTATGCGGAGAGTCAGAGCAGCAGTTATAATGGCCCTTGGCAGCCTCTAAATTATACTTTATTATTCATGCCCAAACTGATGAGAAAGAGGCTGCAACATCAAACCGCGCATGTGGCCAAAACAACAGGACCAACAACACAGGACTGCAACATGGCAGTTAAAAATTAAAAAAAAAACTAGCTCCTGAGGAAGTCAGTGTTTTTTTATGTGATATTTCCTTTCAGGATAACTGAATGCAGAACAAGAAGAACACATAGCCTATAGGAGTAAAGCTGGTAGGAACAAGAACAATGTACATTATGTACATCCATCAGTTTATCGAGTCCTTTAAACACAATCTGTGTTTACTGAGAGTGAAATAAGCATCTTTAGGCAGCTGATATAGGAGAGAAAAAATCGATCCAGTTGCTTTGACTATTCTTATTGAAAATGGGACTCCTGGGCAGAAACTGTTGATAGCGATCTAAAAAGTGACTTTAAAAAGTAATCTTTTCTCTTTTGTAACCCCTACATGTGAACAATAATCACTTCATCTTATTGTGCTGAACTTGATGAGAAAAAAAACACACCATACTAATCACATCTTTCAAGCTCACGAACAGAAACACAAACACAGACAGCGTCCAAACATTGGAGGTGGAGGTGGGGGGGGGCAAAGATGCACCCAGTAAATACAGTCCTTATCTACACACTGGAGCCTCACATGCGCACACACACACACACAAGTAAAAAAGAGCGGCTGTGATCGATACCAAGCCATTTCTGTAATGGTTCTGTAGTTAAAAAGAAATTAAGAGAATTATTATCTGTCTCAGGCTTCCACCGCAGGCCTTGAGGGAACATGGTTAGCTCCATTTGTGAGGGGCTTCAACGCACCCAAACCCACACACTGACACACTCATTAAATATATTTTTAAAAGAATTGTGGGATATGTGACTGAGCAGCCTGGCAGAAACCTTAATGCAGATATAGAGATAGGAGAAAAAGAGGCATATTTAAAGAAAGCAACTCACAGAGGATTAAATCTAATGGCTTCTTTTTTAATAGTAAGTAAATTATCGATTTGTCCCTCTCTCTTATGTGTTTTTCATCTCCTCCATCTTCCCTTTTATCTACCTTCGACTACAGTTCCGCAATAAAGCTAAACAGTTTTATTACACAATGAGTTAAACAGAGAGAAAATCAAACAGGAAAAGGGGACATAACAAGTAAGCAGGGAGGGGAACTGACTGAGGGGGAGGAGGAGGAGGAGATAATACAAGAGCATGATATTACAGTGCCTCTTCTCTTCCTCATTCAAATGCAGGCTGGAGGCTCAGTGGTTAAGTGTCTGAGGTAAGAGGGGGGAAAAGAGACAGCATAGTCCAGCTCCTGACGCTTGAGATACTTTTATGCACCATGCTTGCTTGCGTGAGCACCATGTGGATATGCATTTTAAAAGTGCATCATTAATTGTGTGAACTGGTGGTGTGCTTAAGACTGTTTCAAGATACATGGGTGTGAGTATTTGCATGCATGTGTGTGTGTGTTTGTGTGTGTTTGTGTATGTAAGAGGTGATTAGTGATCACTAAAGGGTTTTTCATTAGTCTTTCCCTGGGCACTCGACAACAAAGGCATAAATTACCTCCAGCAGATTACCCACTAATCTCCACCAGCGCTCACTCTCTCCCTCCGTTATCCTCATTAATGTCCCCGCCTTTATGATCCCCTCTCTGGTGTGCCACCTAATCAAACAATCAGTGTTACATTTGGCAACTTTCTCTCCTAATTCCTCACGCTTTGCTCTTCTTCAACCTTAATCACCTTTACCACAATCTCCCCTTTCTTTCTTTCTTTCTTTCTTTATTTTTTACAACAAATCCAAATGAAGTCAATCAACCCATCGCTATTCTTGATACAATGAATAGTTATGATGGAATTTAAGATCTCTAAACAGTAGAGAGAAACCTGCAGACATGGCGACTCACACGGTCAGCGTCAGGTTCACATTAGTGGGATTTTACTTCCCACACAACAACTGCTACTGAGCATCTCAAGCTGCTGGGAAAATCTGGTGGTGCTGTCTGAAAGTTTAATGGAATACTGTACAAACAGTCTCCAGTAATATGTGTAAGACTTGTGTACAATCATGCTATGCTGCTGTACTGGTCACATGAATGTTCTCTGTTTACTCACAATGACTGTGTTAATATGCTGATATCAATAGGTTGGATGTTTACGATATTGAGTAACTTTGTTTATATTTCAAATGAGCTTATAAGCAGCTTGGCTGATGATCATGGAACTATTGTTAGCTTAGCACATATTCAGGCATAAACCAAAGTATTGAACAAATACAAACTTCTACCTCATGTCGTTGCCAGTTTCAAATCTTACAAATCAGCTCTAGTTAGGAGAGGAGATGTCTCCTCAAGAATGAGGTCAAGCATTTGCCAAAGTTAGGGGGTTTATATCTGGCAATCCTTAATTGCCAAATAAAATTCTAAAGTTGACATGATTCATGAAAAGAAACACAAACAATGTCCCTGAAGTAGCACTAAAGCAGAAGTCAGGTCATTACAATTTATCCACTAAGAACCATTCAAATGTGTGGCATATTTCAGAGCAATCCATCCTGTAGTTGTTACCTTAAAAAACACAAATATCTAACTAAGGGTGGCATAAGGGGAAAACTCAGGGCATCAACAAAATCAGCTTTTAATCCCATAGTTGCTGATCTATTTCAGTATGGTCCAAAGCTTGACTGAAGTACCATACTGCGTGTACAAAACTGTAAAAAGGAATATAATATTTGAATATGGGCTTTGGTAAATTGCTGGAGGATGTTTTACTGAGGCAGATGCTTGCCAACCAGGCGTTAGTCCTCCAGCTGAAGGATGGCCTCTGTAACCACTTCCCAGCCTGGATGATTTTGTTCAAAGCAATACTCTAGACTCTGTATATATTCACATCGTTGGCAGCATTTCTGCCTGCTTTGACTTTCTGTCTTCATCGCTGCTGTCTGACTTAATAAGTGAGCAGACTAAACCAACAGTGGGAGTGCTTGTGTGTTTTACCTGCTTAAGTCGACCTTGGCCAACAGCTCTCGTCTCTTCCTGCTCTCCCTCTCTTTCTTCATCTCCAGCTCCTCATCGTCTGGCAGCATGTCTTCTTCGTAGGGAAGGTCATCCAGGTCGACGTCGCCCGGCATGATAAACCTGGAGAGTGGCAAGGGAAATGATACATAGTTTAGCTAAAAAATAAAATATGGGGGAAAAAAAGTTGTCAGGAAGAATCAGCCTCAGGTTTGCATCGGTGATTTTTTCTAATGCTTGTGTTTTACATACCTGCCCCCATCTTCCCTGTTTCCTATAGCTATGAGGGCCTCCAGATCAGTCCCCTTCAGGCCGTACATCAGAAGCTCCTTGGCTGCATCAACGTTCTCAGGGACGCGCTCTACACACTCATGCAGCACCCATAAGCGCTTGCCGATCTTGCTCTGGGTGGGATGTAGGGATTGGAAGCGGCAGGAATGAGTTCAGAAGAAATGATAGAAGGAAAATTAGATAAAAAATTAGGAGGGGAGGGTGTGAAAATTGTGCTACAAATTGGTAAAAATGATGCGTGGAATAAAGTCAGGGGGTTGTGCTGCACTTAATGTGCTGTAGCCCTACTCGCCCACACAAATATACTGTAAATTTCAAACCAGAGGTCTAATAATCGGAGGTAAACACTAAAACTGAGATACAATTTCTTATCTCTCTCCTCTAAATCATCCATCCTCCTCCTTTCCTCATTTTCTTGCATCTCTGTCTTTTGTTTCCTCTATCTCTTACCAGATAATCTTGTATTGAGGCGATGCTGACAGTACTCTTCCTCCACTGTCTCTGGTAGACAAGGTCTGAATCAAGATTATACGCTTGGGCTAGAGACAGAGCTTCCCCATATTCTTCATTGTCAATCTGTGGGATAAACAAATATGCACAAAATAAACACATTATGTGAATAAGATCAATATATATGCATGTTTTCCTTACACTCTGGGCCAGATGGCATTTAAAAAAAAACATATACAATAGGAATATATGGGAAAATTATATTTTTTTGCAGATGATTCAGAAATGTGTTAAGCAGACAACTCCACTGGAAAAACAGTTCCTTCTCTTCCTTTTTTTAAAGGTTAGATTCACAATATTCATTTCCTATTCTTTGGGGGTATTTTTTTTTAATATCTTATTGTTTTCTCACGGGAACAGATTCAATCATCATGCACTGTGTTCCTAAAATGATTTAAATGATAAAAATACATTGAATTAATTCCAGCCACATGGTATTTTAAGCAATAATTTGTAGAAAAAAAACACAGATAGGAGAAAGTCCCCGGCACAATCTTTGATCAGACTGAATGACAAAGAAGCCAAGTTTTCAAATACACCTGTGCACAAGCTATGGCACTATCACAATCATTGGTATGTACTTTGAATACTAAAAAACCTGGATCAAAAACAACTCTCAAATAAAGATTTTAATCTGTGTAGCATTGTGCAATGTGACACAGTCTGCATTGTGTCTGCTACAGAGGGGATAAAGAGATTGGCTGGAGCGGGATAAAATATTTGCAGATATTTGAAGAAAGAAAATCAGAGATACAAAGAAAAAAACACAAAGAAAGAATCTAGAGCCAGATATCGGGACTTCATTTAAAAGCATCAGGACTTACAGTAAATAACAAAAATAGCTGCAGCCATGCTAGTAGCAGTTTTAAGCATGCTATCATACTTACAATGCTAGCCATAGCTACATGTATGTGTTTACCACGGTTATCTCAGTTCAGCATGTTAGCATTCTTAAATACTAGCTAGTCTAAGCTAAAAATAAGGTTATTGGTAAAACCAAACCCAAGTGGTGTACAGTTAAGATATTTAACATCAATTAATATGGTGAACATGTTTAACATTCTGTTCTGTGCACCTCCATCACTGTCTGGTTTGGATCTGCAACCAAACTGGACAGACACAGACTGCAACGGACTATAAGGACTGAAGAAAAAATCACTGGTGTCAACCTGCCCCCCATCCAGAGGTTTTATCACTGCAGACTCCTCACACCCTGGACACAAACTTTTCAAACTCCTCCACTCTGGCAGGCGTTACAGAACACTGTACGCAAAAACAACACGTCATAAGAACAGTTTCTTCCCCCAGGCTGTCACTCTGATGAACACTAAACAGTCACAGAGTGTCAGACCTGTCGTGTTGAAATGACTCTAATCCAATCCATCACTGTGAATATACATATATGTATATAGATATTTTTTAATTTAAATGATCAATCTACGCACACTTATTTATGTATATACTGTAATTGACATGTTAATTGACCCATCTACCACATAACTGCATTCTTCTTATTATCATGTCACATCAGCTTCTTTTGCACTATTCACCACTTCACTGTTTCATATTTAGTCATGTAAATATTGGTCTTTTCTTATTATTTAATTAAATTTCAACAGTTTATTGTTGATATTTAATGTTGTACCTGTACATATGAGAGCACAGTTCACCGAAGTTAAATTCCTTGTGTGTGTGTGTGTGTGTGTGTGTGTGTGTGTGTGTGTGTGTGTGTGTGTGTGTGTGTAAGCATACCTGGCCAAAAAATCTGATTCTGATTATTTAAGAATAGAGCAACTGAAACCAATGGTATAATGGCTTCAGCCTAATTACCATGTGCCAAAAGCAAACAACAGCATGATGCTAGCTATCAGTGCAATGGCCAAAGCCAGCATAATGTCAAATATTTTGTCAAATATCTTTTTTATTGCACGAGTATGTGAAGGATGCTAATATTGGCCAATTCTCATGTAGGCTAAAACCTGGATCATCAGGTTTGACCTCAGCAGCATGGTCATGTTTGCAAACTGATTTTAGCATTTTGCCCTAAACACTTCTCTACCAAAGTAAATCCTCAGTGAGCTGCTGACATGGCAGAAGACTTTTCAAATCTTTTGTTTTATATTTATATTTATTTAAATAAGTGTTTTTTTTTTTAACTGGGCTGTTTTCAATGTAAACACATGATGATGCCAAAGAGGCTTTATGTCATATCAATGTCTTACAAAATGATTTGATCCAACAACCGTATGACACCTCAGTTTTTGGCCCCATGTGTGTATAGTACATGTGTGAGAGTGTACTGACTGACACACGCAGACACACACTCAGACACACAAAGCATATCCATCTCTTTCTGTGTGTAGGAGTACAAAGCAACACATTAGCCAGACTGTGATTCCTCGAGGGCAATGAGAACCCCACACAGTTAAACCTCACGTAGGAGGACATCAAAAACTGCTTCTTTCTCTCTCTGGAATCGGCTAATAAAACTGTTAGCAGCCCTATCAGTGTGCTACTTACGGAGGCAGGGTGATACCACCGAACGCATCATCAAACTCCTCAACACATGAAGGGACTGACTTGAGGAAATAACCCAGAAGCACTTGTAGTGACCTATTCAGAGTCAATTGGACTACAAACCTCAAGTAGCTGGAGGTCAGGTCATTCTGACAGCTGAGAGTGTGTGTGTGTGTGTGTGTGTGTGTGTGTGTGTGTGTGTGTAGCCCAGGGTGGAAATGTCAATATAGCATAAGCAACATGAAGACTTTTACACACACAATAAACCAAATGGGCATGCATCAGCCAGTGAGCAATGACATACATTCACATTCAGACAATAAAGACAGACTCCCCTCCTCTCTGCACCCACACGCCTACATGTGCTACATGTGACTAAAAGGAAGGGAAAAACAACTCAAACATGAGCAGCTCAGCAGCTGGACAAGTGCCGTGGGTACCGAGTGTTACACAGAGATAATAATGATATATTACTTTGTAACTCACCACTGTTAGGACTGATGGAGATGACTAATGGCATCTAATGATGATGACAATGATGAAGAAGGAAGTAGATGATGGGTCATAAAAATGACTGATGAACCGTGCTCAAACTTGGGACCGCTGAGAGCCGATACTGTGCTTTATGATAGAGCGTGTTGTTGTCTCTGCTGCAATTTGTAGCGAGCAGCAACAACAGCCATATTTCTAATGCAGCAATTAGCATTTCATAGAAACCCCCGGGACTGAGGAAATAGCCTTAAAGCAGAACGAACATCTTGCTTGGTTTTCATTTCTCCTCAACAGCACTCTGGAGCTGAGCCAACAAAACAATAGCACTTCAGTGAGCTGGCACAGGATTAATTAAGTCGGAAACCAATATTGCAGATCAGGCTGTTATAATTCAGTCAATGACCACACGGATTCATATAACGTCCTTCGGCTGCTGCTAAATTAAGTGTTGAAAAGAAATGAAGAATCACATGGTAAATGTGATATCCACCATTGAAGACAATTGACAGCTGCTCTTAATGTGACTCATGTATCAGTCTGAATATGATAAATGCCATATAAAAAGCGTAATTAGAAATGGAGAGTCTTTGGCATATTAAATAGGTAATATCAATTTCTTAGCCAGAACCAATTCATGCAACTCAGTGAGTCAGAGAACTGCATGTCAGCTCTGGTATTTTTTTTGACATTGCAGAGCTTAAAGAACATTCAAATCCCAACATAAACACTGACGAAAGCTTTTCTTGCTGAAGCAAATAAGATGGGTTTTTTTTATTGTGAGTGTCAAAATGAAAAACTCAACACTAACAGAAATATGACTTAATCCTGTTTATGGATATACAACCTTCAGAGCTCCGACAGACTTGAACACACTGCGACCGCAACAAAAAAGTATCAAACAAAAGAACGTGTGTACAACTGATCTGAAATATGAACACTGCTAGATGTATAGATGTATAGTGAATGAACATCTCAATACCAAACCAATCAACTGGCGATTTATTCAAACTCAAAAAAAGGATTGCTAGAAGCCCAGTGTCAGTTTTGCAGGGGTTTGTTCTGTCACATAAATATTGGAGACATTGATACTTAATGATGCTGCTTTTTATGTAGGGAATGGGTCAATAAAATGATGAAGCTGTAATCCAAGCATGAATCCATTTCACTCCAAAATCACCAATGTGAACAGTTTTTAGGTTGGGCTAGAAGAAAAGGCAGGGGATCAGCAAAGTCATAATCATTTCCAACATCGGTCAACAGACATTACAGCAACCAAGGGTTCTAATCCGACCTCAGCCCTTTGCTGCATGTCATCCCCCGAACTCTCCTCCCAACTCTTTATGTCCCTCTTCAGCTGTCCTTTCTAATAAAGGCCAAAAGTTGGAAAAAAAGTAGAGCTAAAAAAAACATTAAACAACTTTAAAATGAGTTTCCGACAGTTCCTAGACCATGATGGTCCTCAGAATGGTTAAAAAGGTGTGCAATTACTAGACATCCTCCAAGTTGTATTATTATTGCTATTTAAATCTTTTTATCTTATTATTTTGGTATTATATTTGTGTTTTACTGATTTTTTTTTATATCTTGTATTTTTATTTATTTATTTAGATTTTTGCGTTGGTTTGAGGTATGAATATTCATGTCTCGGATTGTTTTTTTTTTTTTGTATCTGTATTTGAAAAAAGAAAAAACCCCAAAAAAGAAAGGTGTGCAATGGAATAGTTCATGTTGAACTGCAGTGGTACAGGGGTCTCATTATCCTCCCTTTATCTGAATCTGCAATTTAGATACTCACTAATGTGTTAATATGAATTCAGGCTTGGTTATAAAAGTATTTTAAAATTCAAAAGGAGGACACCAATGAAGTTTTCTGTGAACTCTCTTCTGAATTTACTTCTGACCCTGCTAAAAAAAAGCTTTGCCAAGAGGAGCCCTCTGTCCTTGGCAGCATATTCTGGCACCAAAATTCAAAGTTAAGCCCTCGTAAATGAAATGCACAAGTTGAGTGCTCTAGAAGAGTGAGATTAAATTCATAAAATGCACATGATCACTATCTCCTACCTTCCTGCGGTACAGCTCCTCAGGTGTTGTCGACCTCAGGCTGACCAGACGGTAATTCTTCATCACGGTGCGGGGGCGTTTGCGTGGCGGAGCGAACCGCTCCATCTCCGTCACGTAGTACAGGCCCTGCTTGATGTAGCCAAAGTAGCGGGCTTTGGCTGAGGACTCTTCATCTGAGTCAGAGTCGCCGCCGTCGTCGCCATCCTCATCCTCACCGGCTACTCCGCTCAGGTTGCTCTCCAGGCGCCCACGCTTCTGAGCCAGCTTCACCTCACACTGTGGATAATAAAAAAAAATAAAAAAATCAGCATTAAAGACGGGAAGGAGGTAAACTCAAAGATAAAAAAAAAAAAAGGATGGGAAAGAAGGAATTAAATATAAAGGTGCACTAGAGGATTTATTACAAGAGATAAAACAAATACACAAGTGATTTAAACATTACTTTTATAATGCCGCTAACATATGGCTTTAAAGTGATCATAAAGCTACAGCTGTCTTTCTACATCAAAGTACATCTGTTTGGTTGGCCTAATTGAAAAGAGACAGCTACAAAAACAGAGGAATGCCTATTCTCCATGATTGAGAATGTCAGATTTACAGGTTTTGCCCAGATTGGCTTTCTTATGCTGAGTATGGACACTTCTTTGCCAGCAGGAGGTGAGGACTGAAAAATGAAGCATGGAATGAATGCAGCACACTTTACATCTAGCTGTGCTTAAGCGGGTAAACACACTTAATTTAACAGCCTCGTGCCGGATCAGCAGGCTGTCTAACAACAGCAAGGTCAAGCTGCTCGATAGGACATCTAAATCTACGCTGTCCAAAGAACTTTTCCCAACTTTCCTCGCCCTGTTCTGTAGTTTTGTGATTGTTAATTTTTCATCAGTCCTCATATTCTGTAATGATACCCCCCCCCTGGGTTTTAGATCGCTAGAGAAAAATGCTAACCCCTCCAGCTGAGCTCTGCTCCCGTACAGGGTGTATGAAATATTTAGCACCTGTAAAATGTTAAGCGCCTTAATCAATGGAGGAGCCAGCCTTCAAAGTGCTGCACTAATACACGACCCCATCACCACAGACGGGAAGATGCACATGTTGTTATCATCATAAACACACAAGGTCACAGTTATGCACATCTGTGGAGGCGTAAACGCACAGCAAGCTTCATGTTGAAGGTAATTTCAAGAAACATTTCACAGAACACAAACCCTCAGCTGTGTAACCAGCTGCACACGCACCCATCCCCCACTCCATGCTCAAGCAGGCTGATGAAACCTTTCTAAAAAGTTGGCAGCTGGCTGGTAAAGAAATGCTTCTCCCTCTATCGCCCTGTGTCTCTCTATGCAATCAGAGAAAAAAGAAAGAAAGACTAAGGGCCGGGAAAAAAAAAAAAAAGGAGTATGATGGGAGCTCTTTGTTGGGGGATAAAAAGGAGGGATACATATTTCATCATGACACATTTCGACCATTTTACAGACACATATATGCAAGTTTTTCAACAATAAATATAATGTCGACAAGATGATCATACAGGACTTTTCCTTGGTGAGAAAAAAAAAGCTGTCCTCCTCAGTGCCATCACATCAGCCTGCTGTTCAAAGGATCTATCAAAAATCAATGCATACATCTGTGCTGTAAAACCATGATGGATTTAACTACATACCATGCTCGCTTCACAGAAGAAAAAGGTACATTCAAAAGCACTTTCTAGTTGTGAACATTCAATTTTGAAACAAAAGATCTGACAAATCCATAAAAGACCTTTGACCCGTCTGATCTAGTCCCTTTTTCTCTCCTGGTGCATGCTGGGTCAGGCTCCAGGCTTATGTGAACAGGAACTGAAGAGGCACTTAAGAAGAAGGACATAAGGATGAATTGTTTTCTGTTGGACAATATGCCGTTCATAAGCCTGAAGGCAGAGATCTTTTATGTAAGACTGGTACTAAAAGATGCTTACATGAGCCTTAGAGATCATTCTATGACTTTACAAAACGGCCTCTCTCTGTTTACTTTACCACACACATACTGTACACACACACACACACACACACACACACACACACACTACTGTCTTGACATTTACCTCAAGGCTGAGGAAGCCCCCATCGTGTGCTGCAGTGACTCGAGGTGACGACTCGAACCACTCGCAGGATTTCCCCAGCAGATTGCGAAGCGTCCTAACAGAGGAGACGGTAACGGAGCCGGAACAGCGAGCCAGGATCAACACGTTGTCACTCCACCAGCTCACGTCCACAAGTGGGTAGTACTGCTCCTTATCTGGGCCAGGTAAAGACACGAGGGAGTTGTTTAGTTTTACAAATGAGGAGGAGAATGCAGCAGAGCCTGTTTTTATTTGATTTAGTTAGTTATCAATCACACCTTCTATAATCGTGCACTCTTATTTCTTAACTTTTTTGGAATAAGTTTCCTTCCCTGAGATCTTTACACATGTGGGCATATCTATCACTTGTCATGCATGGGAGGAAGACTCACACAGATTATTGCTTACACAAGCTGTCACAGCTACCATCACTACTGGCCCGAAACTGTCAAAAAAACAGACTGTACAGCTTCCCAAACAGGCCCACACACCTACACATACAGGCAGTTACACAAGCACAGAGAGGCGCACTCAAAAGCACGGACACAGTGGAGGGAGAAAAAATGTTTGCAAAAGCCTTGATGTTCTCTGTGCGCTTGTACTTGTAAATAACTGTAGAACTGTGTGAATAAAAAGTGTCAAAGATCATTAAATTGTATCCAACGCTGTTCTGCTGTGTCAGCAACAAAGTCGTCTCTCCCCGGCCCCTCAGGCCAAACTACCTTTTATTTTCTTCCGCCTCTCCAGCGATGTCTTCCACTCTGGGTTGATCTCCTCAAATCCTGGCTGCGGGGCGGACCGAAGGACCAAAGAGGATGGGATGATGAGAAGAAGTAGAAGAAGAAGAAGAAGAGAGGGAGAAGGGGGGGGGGGGATTAATCTGCTAACCCTGTTTACACTTTCAGCACACATAGCGGGAATGAAGCAGAGCATACACACACACAACGTATAAGTCGGCGAAACATGACAAGTATAAGTTCTCTGTAATCCATATCACTTGCTGTTTAATGGCAGAACAAATAGAAATATACACACAGTCTCCCCTCTCTCAATACACACATACAGTATGTCTGCCAGAGAGTGATTACATTAATACAGTTAGTCAAGCATCGAATGTCATAAATGTACCAAAAAAACATCACAAACAACAGCAGTGCACAAAGGTGTACTCAGCATTAGCTAAATCATGCATGCTTTCAAAAAACAACACAAGCAGCTTAAGAGGTGTTCTGTTGTACCTGCTGGTCTTGGCTCCATGCGGCCCTCTGTCTGAAGGAGGGGACGTCCCACAGAGACAGACGCCCAGAGAAGTGGATGACAGCCAGGAGGGTACCGTCCGGACTCAGACTCATGCGGAACACGCCGTCCTGGACATCACAAAATGCAGATACATAGTTTTTTTTTTTTTAAACCATTTACTGATTACCAGATCCTTCCCATTAAGCTTTTAATGACAGTAGAGAGCAATGGAAAGGAGAGAGTTGTGTTACCTTTTCATCCCCCTGTCTGGAAAATAATCTGAAGCTGGGCATCCTGAGGAAACCTCTCTTCTGGTTCTAGATATAGACAATATATGACAAAATATGTGTGAGAGGTATATTAACTTGAATGATTTGTGCAAAAACAGGTGTGTGTATGTGTGTACTGGTTCCCTCACTGGATCGACGTCGTCCTCGTAGCTGGTGACCTGCTTGTAGTGAGGTGAGCCAGACAGAGTCCTCCAGGCTGTAATCCCGCAGCATGAGGCCTTGGATGTGATGTCATCCCCTGACTCACAGCCTCCCACCAGCAGCAGTCTGAAACACAAAAACATACGCACATGAAAACCACACATTTGATCGTGCACTGACGGATCTATTGGATTATAAGGTGGTCACTGTGAGGTCATTCTGACGCCTGGGTCCAAGCCAGGGGTCATCAGTGAGCACTCACACTTCTGATGTGCCATTTAGCAAAGAAGCAGGAGTCATTTATCGGAGGTTTGTTTCACAATCAATGGCCAAGCACAGATAAGACACGAACAATACCGCAGTGACCACAGTGATCAGCGGGTCTCTCCTTGCAGAGAAACACAGCAGATGCAACGCCGGTCAGGAACTCTGAAAGAGAGGGGGTTTGGGTGAAGCAGAGCAGTCCAGCTCAACACTGCCCCCTAGTGCAGAGACACAGGACATATAGGAAGATCTGAAAGAGCTGTGAGGGAGTCTGCAAACTGATGGGAAGTTTATTTTTCTTTCAGAAGGGTAGGTCAGATGTGAATAAAACCAACTTCCTGTACAGTGTTGGAAACAGATGTTAGTCGACTAATAACAAGTAAACATAAACACTGTTGCAAGATAACAATGTTGACTTTAAAGACTAATAAAAAAATAGAAATCCTCTTTGTGTTAGGTACGTTTAGGAATGAAAGCTAAAAACCAGTGGGTACGTTTTTAATTCCAACTTTAAAAGAAAAATAGCATTAAATTAATTTGAAACTGCTTCATATGTATTTATATGGACCGCAGTTTTCAGTCCATAATAAAACATAATCTCTTATGGGTGTGTTTGTTTGTTTAGAGCAATGAAGTCAATAGTAATACCTAGGAACCAAACTATTAAAGACTTAGTGAAGTAAAAACTACATTTCCCTCCTATGAGTGGTACATAAAAAACTTAATCAAAATGGTATCATCTGATGAATGCCTGAGTCCAAAGATGGTGACAAAGTCATCTTGTGGCATGAGTAGGTCTTGCCATCCTTTAGCTGATATACAGTTTCATTTGAATTCTAAAGAAAAGCAACTAAAATTTGACTCAAGTGTACACAAATGCACATACTGTCAATATACTCTACCACTGCTCTGCATATTCTGCATATTCATCGTAACATGCAGAATATCAACTCTGACAGCAGTTTGGAATCATTACTTCACATCTGGAAACATTTCCCAGTATCTGTGAGCACATCTGTTCAGCTCATCATACATGGCACACACTCCAACAGTGTCTTTGTTAACCTTAACAGGTAACAACTTCACAGCTCTACCATACATACCTAATAAGTATGTTCAGCTGTTAGAATGACTTTTTTTATACCCACCTCCTCACCTTCCCTTTTTTCTTATTCTCTCTGTTGCTGACCCACTTTTCACACAGGGATCATTAAAGTTTCATCTCATCTATCAGTTGGCAAACACTTGACAGTAGCTGCCAAAATCCATTAAGCTGCCAAACCAAGCTTCACCAGCCAAACTAAACCTGGTTTGTGCAGACCGGGGGAGCGTGGAGAAAAAAAAACAAAAAAAAAAAACAGTCAGGCCATGGGTGTGAGCCAGACATTATTAACCCAAACCTCTGAATGCTACGTGATGAGGGAGGCCAATGACATGTTAGGCTGCTCTCTTGAATTCCTGCATGTATTGCATTAAAAAGATTGGCTCATTTATTCCTTAGTAGGCTTCCTAGCCCTGATCCATAATGTAACATCCCCCTATGCCTAAGAAAAAGTATGTACATAAAAATACCTTGTATTCACTGCTGCTTTATTACAGTTTATTACGGACCAGGTTTCATTATTTGTTTTATTTGTATTGAACTAAACTGTCCGCATAGGTCTCAGTTAACTGAACTTTAATGCAGTAAATTGACACTATCCTTTTTTTTAACTGTGATCAATAAAAATACATATTTATGAGCATATTGACGACACGTTGCAGTCTACTCATACTGCCCCTGGACATCAAATGATGAAAGCTCTTGAAATCTCTCTGCTACTTTCCAAACTTGGTTATTTAAGCTGTATGTGCCATCGTGAAGCATCATCATGGGCAATGAGTTTATGGGTGAAAAATTGATTCAAAGGATTTAAAAGCATGTTTGTAGATGTTTAAATTTAAATGTGGGAACAACAGTCTTGATGAAACAGTGTCGTAACAGGACTGTGGAGGCCACAGAGGGGGGAAAAAAAAGAGTATCAAGAGAATGTGTTTATTTTGGCAGCATGTTAATTTTTTTAAATATGTATTAATCGAGAAATATATTTTGCATGCCCCTTACGTCGTATATAGAACCAACTTACCGATGTACAGGATGGTAAATTGCCGAGGTGATGCCATGGGAGTAGTGAGTGGAGAAACTGAAGCTGTGATTCTCCTGGAAGTTCTGATTGGTTCCCACACTGAGAGGGAGGGAGAAGACAGTGAGAAAAAAAATATGTCACCTATAATTGCACTGAGGCAAACAAACAATCAAAACACGAACACCCATGTGCAAAATGTTAATGGTGCGACAAAGCTGTTTTGGGGGGAAAGATGACAGAGCAATTTAAATCGCGGCAGCAATTAAAATGAGACATGGCGAAATATATAATCTAATCTAAGTGGGCAATCTAAATTAGATTGGTACAAGAGGAGATTTTGTGTAATTTGTGCAGAGGATCTCACTGGGGAAATGTTTCATTGCCATGTAAACCGGTAGAGAGGAAGGGAAGGAAGGAAGAGGGAAGGACAAGGAGGGAGGAAAGTGAGCTTAGAGGGAAAAAGACGAAAGATTTGAAAGATTCCCACGGTTCAGCTTCCTCGGGACATTTGAGTGTTAATGCCAAAGTGAAGCAGTCGTGTCTATTTGAACTCACACACACACACACACACACACACACACACACACACACACACACACACACACACACACACACACACACACACACACACACACACACACACACACACACACACACACACACACACACACACACACACACACACACACACACACACACACACACACACACACACACACACACACACACACACACACACACACACACACACACACACACACACAGGAGCTGGCACAGAGTGAGAGAGAGAGAGAGAGAGATGACTTACTGTGGAGGCTCAGCAATAATTCTAAAATGCTAATTCAAAGTGTTTGAGCAACAATATTGGAATGCAGTCATATGAAGAAGAAGAGTGAGTTTAAGCTCCGTACTGAAAATGAACCTTTAAAAACAAGCCGGCACTTTCAGAGTAAATCCGGTGCAAATGTCTCGCACATCTTAATTACCTCCTCACACACACACAATCACACCTCGGTGGCTTCAAAGGCAGAGAACACCATTTATCTGCCTGTAATAGAAAAAATAAATCACCATTTTCTACCCGCTCTTTGCAAACATCACTATGCACACAGAACTGGAGGGAAGTCACAGAGTGCAGGATGTCGTCTGATTTGAAATTCAGCACACAGACACAATATCATCCCGTGTCTTGGAGTGTCAGCACACCAGGGCTTGGTGTGACTGCAGCAATCATACTGGAATTAAATGAGAAATCTGTGAAATAAATCCAGGTTAATTAAAAAAAGAGAAGACCAGGGCAGCCATGAGGAAAGCTAGCATGTAGAATCTTGCATGTACGCACACACACACTCAGATGGCATTGATCAAATATTCTAAATGTGTATTTGTGTTTTTGATTGAGGACTGCTTTGCAAAGGAATTGGTATTCAAAGAGAGGTGCAACCAGCCCCTAACATATAGACAAAGCATGTGTGTGCAACATGCATGCATTGAAATCAGCAGAAAATAAAGCAGCTCAGGCACAAAATCCAGGAAGGTTGTTTGAAGTTTTTGGTTTGAAGAGGCCAAGAGAAAAAGCCTTCTGAATGTTTTTGCTTGTTTTAAATTCCAACTGCCACAAAATGTTAAAAAAAAAAAAAAATCAAAAAGAGACAAAACTAAATGTTGTTTTAGCACTTCATGGCCGATATTCACTGCCTCATTTATATTTGTAAAACATCCAAAGTTTATGATCTTTCATTTAAGGGGGGGGGGGGGTTACTGCATCACAGGATGTTTATACTGTATGTTGCCCTGTATCAGTAGGAAATGCATATATCTTCATTCAGAATATTTTATTTATAATTGGAAATTTTGGGGCTTTTCCCGCCATTTGAAAAAAAAAAAAGAGCTGTCCAAACAGGATGTGGTTGCTTTCCTGAAGGCTCTCGGTTGACCTCAGTCATATGTTTCAGAGCAAAACACTCACTTTAAATCATTTTGAGTAACATCTAATTTCCACCCTCCAACTTCAAAATGGACTGTGTAGCGTTGATCCATTAAATACAAGCCAAATAAAATCAAACTCACCTGCAGCTGTATCATGACAATGTATTCAAGGGGATTCAAGCAAATACTCGTGCGAGACACTGTGCAGGAAATCTGTTCCATGGGTATGATGAACTGTCTGCACATGTCCATGCAAGGGCTGCCATTGCTCTTAATGATTAGATTTTTGGTATGTTTTGGAAGGATGCAGAGAGTGATGCAATCAGGTGGGGTCCCAATGGAGCACTGAGCTTATCATGAACTGAGAGCTATAAGCAGTTGGCCCAGCTGGAAACCTTCAACTTGAAATGCCCATTTACATTTCACCATTAAAAGCAGTCAAACTGTTATTTGACTAGTAAAAGATAAAAAGCAGGGTGCAGAATATACAGTGGATGCCTTTCAATCAGTCCATTATCAAGGAGTACCAAACACCGCACTTGAGATCAACTGTGACTTTTAAGACACTATGCTACTTTTAAACGAAACAGTGAACCGGATTTGTCTCACCTGACGAGGTAACTCTTGAGTCCTCCACCGTACGTGATAACAAGCAGCTCAGCTGACCACTGCGCGCTGGCTGTGTACTCCAGAAAGATCAGGCCCGCCACTGCACAGCTGAAATCCCCAGGAAAACTTACCACCTGTGTGAAAAGAAAGGGGAGGGAGAAAAACACAACATTCAAACTAAGTCGAGGAATATGTCAAACGGAGATACTTTTATTTTTTTCATCTATGTTTACAATCTTTTGATTTTTCGGTTTTCATCCTCTCCTCCAGAAATAGCTGTAAGTCACCAGCAGAAAGCATCCTTTTTCCATGGAATGGAATTCCACGCCTTGTTTTTTTCCTCCCCTGTTTGAACACCTTAATATGATGTTTTCATTAATCAGCTGTTTGGTGACCCAGCATCTCAGCTGCTTGAAAATCTGCTGTACTGATTGTGAGGACTTTTCTCCCTGTGACTGCGTGGGTTTCCTCCGGGGTGCTCCGGTTTCCTCCCACAATCAAAGACCCTATAGCTCAGGTGAATTGGAGACTCTAAATTGGCCAAAAGATTTTCAATTTGACTTCATGATATATTCATTTAATTTAATCTTGATTTAAAAAAAAAGATGATTTCAGATTTTGTTGTTTATTGTAGCTGACAGTATTCTGGTTGCATCATTTTGCTCTAAACTATTAAAAACAAAAATCCATCATAACAGTATCAGTGTATGAGTCTTTGTGTTCTTGGAAGGATGTTCTGGTTTTTTTTGGGGTTTTTTTTCTGTAAGGTCACTCCATCATATAGGTGGGACAATAAACATTACTAATTAGATTTTATAACATTTTCTAAGTTTACTAATAAACAAATTGCTTCCAACAAAAAACGGTTTAGTTTTAAACTTCATTAGTGAATAATAAAATAAGTACCGTAAAATCCGGTGTATAAGATGCACTTTTAATACCTATTTTTTCGTCTTAAAAGTTGGCTGCGTCTTATACACCGGTGCGATCAATATACCAGTATAAAATACTGAAACACGCGCCGTCATTACAGCGTGTGCAGCAGCCACTAACTGCAACCTGACGTGATTAAAAACCCATCCCCATTCATTGTGTATCGAAAGCTAGGGGTGGTATTCCTTTGTTTTGCAGGCAGAAGTTGACGGCAAAGGACTATTTTGGAATATTTATGCTGGTCAACCTGGCAGTCTGCATGACGCTAGAGTCCTGCACTTGTCTGCACTGTGGGAACTGGCTGAGAGGGGGAAAATGTTTTCACAGGTTCACAAGAACATCGGTGAGCAGGAGGTTGGTCACTACATACTAGGAGATGCTGCCTATCCACTCACTAGCTGGCTCATGAAGCCTTTTCAAGACAATGGTCACCTCCACGACAACAACAGCTCTACAACCACAAAACAAGCAAGGCGAGGGTTGAAAATGCATTCGACCGGCTGAAAGGAAGGTGGAGATGTCTGCAGAAGCGCAATGACTGCAGTCTTGACAGAGTGAAGTCCATGGTGATCACCTGTTGTGTACTTCACAACCTCTGCGAGAGCCTTGATGAGGAGTACAGAGAGGAGTGGGGTTTACCTCCTCCCCTTTCCCCAGCCAGATGTGCTACTGCCACCTGGGGCAGAGACTGAGGGAATAGAAGTGTGTGCAACCCTGATGAATTATCTGAACCCTTTGGCTGACAACTAACTGACCACAACACTGAAGCTTCACAGACATATTTATGAGTACAAAAATGTTACACCTAACAGTGAGAAGGGATATCGTTTTAATAAATTAATGAAATAATTTTAAAAAGACATCAAGCCTGAGTTTGTGTGCTTTTTCTTCTTTCATGACTTCATCTGTAATATACGTGGCTGCATATAACTACAGTAATCTGTACTTCCTCACAAACCTTTATTTATCACATAACAACTAACATATTTATTTTTAACAGAACTTTGATTTATTTAATATCTTAATAAATAAGTTAAATAGAAAAAATACAGAGATAAGTCAAAAAATCATGTGAATTAGTTCATTTTAATAAATAAGGTAAGTATTAAATAAGTTAGAGGGTAATTTAAAGAATAAATAGGTTGAAAAAAAAAAGTGAATTAAGTTAATAAATAAGTAATACAATTGAGCATAAATTATTTTCAAACAACAAAAAGACTTGAGGGGTCAGTCCCATTCAGGGTGCAGTACAGATGACCTGGGGTCTCATTTATAAAAGAGTGCGTAGAATCCATACTAAAAATGTACGTGCGCCAAAAACCCGGAAATGGCATGCGCACAAAATGATTCAGATTTAGAAAACCATTCGTACGCACACCTGCACGCACCGTTCCCTTTATAAATCACGATCCACTGTTCCGCCCTCTACACTCCCACATTCAACCATAAACGGTCAATCCAAAGCAGCTCGTGAATGAAAATGCATACAAACGAGGGGGCATATCAAAGGTTTCCAGCGCTGGATCGCGGCGAAACCCAGAAGTTTAGACAAAGAAACGAAACTTTCTGACCCAGAAACAGAGGAGTTTGTGAATGAAGTGAAGAATAAAATGGACATATCGGTAGTTTACTGCAGCAGGAGGATCACAAACTTAACAAAAATCAGAGAATGACACCACGTCGCTGCTGCATTCACCCTGTCCTATGTGCCAAAACATCCGCCGTTCATCATTACGCACGAGTATATCTGCAATGTTTACATGTTAATGAGACTCACACTGACTTCTTCATATTGTCAGAGTGCTCACGTCAGTCAGCAGTCTGCCTCACTGTATCATATTAGTCATGAAAAGTTTGATCATCGAACAAAAACATTTGATTGTTGGCCCCTTTTTTTCGTGGGAAACTCCGTCTGCTCTGTGACTAATTATGAGGATATATAGGCCTAATGATCGTGTCAGAGATGCCCCAATTTAATGTCCACACTTGAATTATTTACAGAATAAATATGTGCAGCTGATGAAGACATTCTGAGTAACGAGAAGGCGAAATGTGTGAAGCCATCGCCGTGTCTCTGTGCGTCTTGACGCAGGCATCTTCATTAAAACTAAAAACCACACTTGATGATAAATGCACGATACTGAAAGATATTAATGAAAACTGGTGGCTCTATGGTCTCTGTGTTAGTCTAATGTTTAACTCTACATCAGTGATTACATTAGTGTACAAGTCCAGTCCTCTGAGGTCCGTCCGGGATAATGAAGGCGAGACGGCGCTGATGAAATATGTATGAGGCGGACTTTTATTTTTTGTTTTTATTTGTTTATAATGTCATAATTAAAGTGACTTATTGGAAACGGCTCACTACATGCGAGATTATAGCCTAAATAAAACCATCGGTTTGAAAGATTATGATGGCGTGGATCTGTCAGTAAATTTTGATATTTAGTGAAATAAATTGTGGAAGAGACATCAGTATGTATCTGCAGGCTTCAATTCGCCACTTCGCCGTCTGTGTCGCCAATTTCCCCTGCCTCCAAAATGAACGTACGCCTGGGTCACAGTTTGCTTACCGGTGCGCACATTTTACCGTCAGCTTTGTTTTTATAGATCACAAACTTTGCGTGGGAAAAGTCGTACGCCAGTTTCGGACCCAGTTTTGTGCGTACGCAACGGTTATAAACGAGACCCCTGGGCCTGGTGCCCTTGCCATCTTAAATATTTTGATGTTCCGCTTTGAGGAATCAAAATCCCGTTGGATTTCCTCCGTCGTGTAAATGCATAATAGCGCCTGGACTTCGTTGTCGGTCCATTTTTCCGTGTTACTCTCCATTTTTTTATGATTTACAGAGCTTCTTCAACTAATATTTAGGCCACTGTTATTTGATGACGTTTACTGTGGGATTTAAAAAATGGCGGTTGGTGGTACTGGATTGGCTCTTGTGTTCGACCAATCAACGTACACTAACGAATGGAATCCCGTGCATGTACGTCACTCAAAGTCCCTCTTGTGATGAGAGAGTACCTTACCAAGAAGCAGGAGCTAAAAAGGTTCCTCTAAACAGGGTTATAGGAACTAAAATTGTTCATAGTTCCTGCGGTCCGGAAACAATAAAAAAAGAGGGAAGATTCCAACAGTTCATAGAACTATGAAAAAGTTCCTGTGGTCGGAAAAACCATGAGATAGAGATGAGATAGAGGAGGAAACAGAGCAGCACAGCAGAGCAGGTGGTGCTGGTGTTATTGTGCAGACACAAGAACTGGAGATACGTCACCAAGCAGAGTTGCACTAAAGGAATGAAGATCACAGACTAGAGTGAGAGAGGTTTGACTGGGGCCCTTTGGTTCTGATTGAGCGGATGGAGGAACGGGAGGTGTGATGGGACGGAGCCGGAGGAATGATAATGCAGAGCACACAGAGGGCATTGAAGTGAGGCCAGATGGACTTGAAATGGCAGCACACAAGGAGAGCTACTGAGACACAGACACGCAAGGATGACAGAAATGCTGCAGGAGAGACGGAGAGGAGGATCTAGGGAGTGGCACGCGTGTGAAGAATTAAAGAGGGGAGTCGAGAAGACGGAGAAGAAAAGAAATGGAGACCGTGGGCAAACGGGAAAAGAAAAAGAGATCCGTAAAGAACGAGACAGTGAATAAGGAGGCATGACAGAGAAGGAGAGCACAGAGGATGTCTGACATGGTGATGATTTCTTACAGGTGACAGGCAGCTCAAAGTGCCAAGTGTGCTACTCTGAAACAGCAGAAAATGAAGCAGCCAGTCAGTTTGGATGTCTGAAGTCTAAAAAAGATGTCAATGTAAAGAATCACATTCAGTCAAATCTGCTATCCTTTAGTCACAATCTGCTGCCAAACGTCCTTCATTAACTTTTAATGTGTCTGGTGATTTTATTCTGAGAGAAATCGAAGCAGCCTGCACAACTGATCATATTCACAAGCTCAAGGTGGGAAGCTAATGTTTACTGTTTTAACATGGGGATTCAGGCTAATTGTATTTATTCCACTGCTTCAATGAGCCAGCTACAGATAAGGGACGAATAGGGACGAACGGATGGATAGATGATCATTTTCCGTGGAATTGTTCTGTATTGTGCGTTACTTGTAAACTGCATTCGGAGGGAGTCCTTTAAAAATAACCGCCGTAGCATTTGATAATGTGTTATGAAGCAAGGGCAAGGTGTAAAATGTCTTAGCTAGCTGGTTAATGGAACTGTAAGAAAAGGAATATAACAACATGCCTACAGGTATGTATCCTGTAGCACTACACGACTGATCACAAGTAGAAACAAGGAAGTGTTTGAACACATTTTGTCACCTTTTTGCTTAATTCACTCAAACGCTTACTAGATGACATCATCTTTTGACCGACTGATGTGATCAGATAGGAAAGGTGTCAAATTCTTTAGCTATCTAGTTAGTATAATCATTATCATTAATACTAACGTTTCCTATCATAACTTGTATCACTCCGCCACTGAATGTTTAATCCAAGATAAGAATTTGTAAGTTGTTGTCTTGCAGTAGAAAATGAGTTCATATGTTGTAATACATGTTGGAGATAACCTATAATATCTTTAGCTCTTTACCTTTTTTATTATTTTAACTTTATATGTTGTTATTTTTAACGCTTTACCTTTCATAATTGAATCACACATATTATATTGCTATTGTGTGCAGTATTAGTCTCTACTTGTCAATCGATTTTCCTTTGTACTTTTGAGGTGTTGTTATTCATTTTGCAGGTATAATAAAAACAAAGCTTGATCGATTGAATGTTAATATTTAGCCCTTTGTCAATATTGTCTTGTTGTTGCCTATCATTAAAGAAGAGGTCAAACGATTTTGTAAGATTTCTCTACGTTTGGGGCGCTGGTGGCGCAGTGGTTGGTGTGGAGGCTATGGTCCTCTGGGGGGGCGGCCCAGGTTAGAATCCGGCCTGTGGCTCCTTTTCCGCATGTCATTCTCTACTCTCTCTCCCTGATTTTCAGCTCTATCCAATATCTCCATTGAAAAGGCACAAAAAGCCCACAAATGAATCTTTAAAAAAAAACAGTCTTCCAGCTTCTCATCCTGTGCTTGATGTCAGAGCAAAATAGCTGGCCTGTGAATGTGATGAATGCGTTCCAATAATGAATTCAAGATGATTTGAACAGTACTTAAAATCAGAAACAAAAACATTGTAACTGAAACGGTCACCTCAGAAACATTGGGAGACAATACTGAAAAGAAGCCAAGTGAACACTGCGTTTCTGTATGCTACACCAATCAATGTGCACACTGGGGAAAAAAAAAAATAGAGAGATTTTTCGATGCTGTCAAAGAGGAGGGACTGGCATGGTTACCGGCGGGATGACAAAGAGTTCGCTGCCCATGAGGTCAAAAAGGCGCGTGGTGCCGGTGCTGTCGGCGTAGGCCAGCAGGGTGCAGTCATGGCTCCACACCACCCTCCTCCACTGGGGGTTTGGGTCCTTTGGCACTGTTGGATGAGAAAATAAGAATCCTTTAAAGCTCGTGGAAACACAGAAAGAGAGGGACAAGTAATTTAAGGGACCCATGGATTTTTTATTAAACCAGATGAGAAGAGTCTCTGCAAATGATCCCTAGTGTTCTGCGGTAAGCCCATGATGAATACAGATGGGAGAGGAGGGATAAAGCTAATGCATAACATCAACACAGAGTGTCTAAGGACTCATCCAATTCATCAATGGAGGATAGCTGGAGTAATACATCTAAATGATTGTCCCTCAATGTCTCTCGCACACTGCATACGTGCACACTCGCGACGGGGAGAGAAAGGTGGAGCGGAGAAAAGTGGGGAGGAAAACTGGGATCATAAATCCTGCTTTTATTGAAGTATAGGCTACTGTTTTAGCAATCTGCTGGCTCAGCAGTGCTGTGAGTGTAACCATATCGCTGTTATAAAGCACATCCCAGCCTGCTGGCACTTTCTCAAGGCTTCGCTGTCAAACTGTCTGAAAGAAGAGCACGGGCAGTCTGGCAGGCTTCAGATCCTGAATCTGATTTGAATAACTGATTATCTTAAACACACTTGCGGGGGGGGGTAAGAGTATTTCTGCACACACTCTTTGTTCTGTGCACTAAAAACTGTGAACAATATGTAAGTGTAACTAAGGACAATCCTTAACATTGATTTCAGCATTGGAGAACAGTGTGAAACACAACGCGCCACCACAGGTGCTGCGCCTGCTAAGCAATAAAGTTATGAAGAGGAAGTTATGTTTTTGTTGATATCACATAACAGCACTATTGGCAGTTTATTGTATTGAATTCCTTGGCTGAGGAACGCTGCTGCAACCCCTGGTGGGCAATACCGCAAACGAATGGAGGCGTCGGGATACTGTATGACTAGAATTTTAAATGAAGAACCAAGGGAAGGTAGTGGGAGGCGAGACAGACACAAAAGAGAACAAGAGAATAAGACAAAAACAATGAAGCCGGCACCCACTGAGAGGAATAATGGCTCCCCAAATTTGAAAGGCCTAAGTATCAGAGAGCGCTTGGTGGAAGCAGGCGATTTAACTCACCTCCGAGACTTTGGGTGAGGAGGAGCAGACAAGAACATGGAGACATTATGAGAGTCATAGATACCAAGCGTCAGCTCTGTTCTTTTCTTCTTCTTCTTTTTTTGCCTCCTATTTCAATTTTTTTCCTCTACTTCACTCTCTCACCGCCTCCCATCTTATCTCTGGCTCCCATTATGAATTGTACACAGTGTGTTGTTCTGTGGCTAAGGAGGGGGGGGCTCCATTTCCACATAGATGGCTTTTTTGGGGGGAGCTGGGAAATTGGATGCTACTGTCCTGTTTCTTTTTTTTTTTCTCCAAGCAATTGCAGGGGCGGAAGTTGGGAAGAATTACACCCGACGACCCAACAGAAGCCTCCTATCTGAAGGCCTCGCAGATGCATTTATCAGAGCTCAACACTTATGAATTATGTACAGGGGCGGGAGACGACGCTGCTGTAATAGGAGCAGACAGAGAGGGAGGGGGGGAGAGAAAGAAAGAGACAGACAGTGATACACAGGTACACACACACACACACACACACACACACACACACACACACACACACACACACACACACACACACACACACACACACACACACACACACACACACACACACACACCTCCATTAAAAGCGAATGCCACAAAAAGCAGGATCACAGAAGAATCCATTAGGACAAATCTCCGTGAAATGAAATGAAGTAAAATGAAAAGGAGAAATGAAATGGAATGGGGGAAAGAAGGAGGGGGGGGGGCAGAGTTTACACAGGCCTAGGGACAACTGTTATCCACACGATGAAGCATTACAGCGCCGACGCACAATGATGGCCGGCCTGAAATGAACAAATACTGAGACAGACAGACAATTGGCAGGAGAGAAAACTAAATGAGAAAAAATACATAAAAGACAGAAAAAAGGAGACGGGAGAAGGCGAGGAGTTGAGATAGAAAATATTGACAAAATCAAAGTTTGAATATGGGCTTTGTACTGAGAGCTTTGTTTTGTTTGGAGCAGTGTGTGTGTGTGTGTGTATCACAACGAGTTTTATGCTGTCAAATGAATGTAGACTTGTTTTGAATAATATCTTCTTTCTGATGTTTCAGACGGCTTTTGTTTTGGATTGTTGATAAATTAAAGGATGAGTTCTTGGCATAGACTGTAAATAGGTTCTTGGTTTTGGTTTCTTGCTTTGGTTTCTCGTGAATAAATGACTACAGTCACTTTCTAGAAGCCAACTTTGACTCTCTGATGCTTGGTGATGGCCAATCTTGGAAACCATCAGCCATCGTCTGATCTGGAAATATGTGCCAAACGATTTCCAGCTTTTCTGTAACTCTATTGTGTTCGCTTTAAAACAACTTCCAGCCAAGGTTTCCTTTTTGATGTGCAGCATTGTTTACAGTCTAATTAGCCATTTCAGAAGTGATCATGTGTTCATATCAAACGCCAAGATATTTCTGCAAAGTACACACTTTCATTTCCTAGCTCCTTACATCCCCCGAGGAGCGCCTGTTCATCTGTTTCTGGGGCGTCTCAGTTTACCTGTAATAACTAAGTTACACAGAGGCTTCAGTCTGGAATATTTCAGCAATATGAACTGGAAAAGGAATCCAATTTTCTTGTGATTTACTTGCACTGACAGGTCTTAAATTTGCAGACGTAACAGCATTATGACGCTGATTTGTAAAAGGTGAAAATGCAATCAATTTTCCGCCTGCTGAACACAATCTGCCATAGTGAAGTTCCAGAATCAAGGTTACTGTAAACCTTGCAATCTGTAAAGAGAGATTTGGTGCTAGCATGAAGCATCCAGTAAGTTGACGAAACTAATAATAATAGTAATACATTATTAAAATAGCTGCCTGCCGCTTGTGTGCCTAAAAGCCAAAACATCGAGCTGAAAGGTGTCCTAGTGATCAGCAGAGCAGCAGGAAGCTTTTTCGTTTTGGAAAAGTCTTTTTCACTATGGCTAAAACAAAATGTTTGATTTGTGCGGCTGTCAGTTAAAAGGTTGCGTTGATTAAAAGAGCGGTCAAAAGACGTCATTTTGTGTGCGTGTCGTAAGTCGAAACTTGCAGAAACTTTGTACCTCGCTGTATTTTATAGCAATTAAAACCAAGACAGCAGGCCACTGTCGCAGCTAATCAAACAATAAAGTCTATTTATTCTTATCAGCCACGATGAGGCTGTGTTTTATGAGTGACGGTGTGGGGCAAGAGGCTGATTATTGGCGCTGCTTTTCCAGTCTCTTTCTTACCAATTCCAATTAGCCTCGGGGTTCGATAATTCTCTTCAAAGTTTCAAAGATTCAAAGTAGACGAGTACAAACACAGGCACGGAGGCTAACATATACACACACACACACACGACCACAAACATAAGGATAACAAAAACAACCTTTCGCTAATTAAATACTAAACAGTCCAATGTGGGCGGGACTTGAGAGCGTTGAGGCTACTTCTGTCTTTGTGTCTGAGACCAAAGAAGAACCACAGCAGAGTCCAAAATCATTCCACTGTTTACTCACTAATGAACATTCAGCACTTCACTCTAAATTAAGAACTGCGACTGTAGGCACTCACGAATCCTCATCGTTTGCATCATCGCTGACAGATGTATAGTGTTGAATGATTGTACCCCAAGAATTTGAAAATGTGGAAAATGACACTTTGGGATTATCAGATGGTCGTGTAATAGTCTTGAAATAATGTTTTTAAGTAAAGTTTGATGAAATATAAACAAAGCTTGATGGTATAGCTTTTTTCCAAAGCTAATGTGATGAATTATGGACGATTTTATCCTCAGCAAGATGAATTTCTGATTTCATTCCTGACAATGTTACCCCAAAACTGTAATAAGATAATGTATGGAAGCCTTTAGAGGAATATTCAAAGCTCCTGTGACTTTACAGATTGTGTCCATTTTTACATTTCAGGCAATAAAAAGAACAATATAGAAATAGTCAATGTTGATGCTGATACTCTTGTTTGGTTTTGTATGTGAGAGAGAAGTCATTAGTTTGAATTTCAGGCTGTTTCTGAACCAGTTAAAAGTCCTTACTGTAGCTTAAAAAGTTTAAATATAAACATTAAATTAAAAATGTGATTCTCGAGAGTAGCTTCATAATTTCTCACATTGACTATTTGAATATCACTTTTTTAATCACATACTTATATTTGCATTCTTAAATGCTCTCACACTTTGGTTTTTTTTTGTGACCATCGGATTTGTATTTGTTTTCCCAACCGTTAACGTATTGAAAAAAACATTTTATATTAATTTTGTTATAACAATTTTAACTACATCTAACAGCACAGAGACATATGTATTCTCCCTCTCAATCAGTCAGAGCTGCTCAAACCCACAGCTTCCAGCACAAGGACACACACAACATAAGTCTCCTCGACCAGCATGGGGGGCCTACTCACACTGTCATTACACTGACTCTACATCACAACCATAACCAGCACGTTGGTGAAGAAAATGGGGTGTTTAGTGAGGTGAGTCACAGTTGTTTATGTCATTTACAGAGAACTGCGACATATGAGTGATAAAAGAGAGGGGGAAAGGTCTTACCCTGGCACTTCCCGATGACTGAGCCAAAGTCATCTCTCACAGACCTGTGGAGAAAAACACGGACACAGAGACAGAGTGAGAGGCACAACAGGGATACACACAGTAGAGCCTCATACGTCCTCTTGGTCTAAGTTGGGTTCTAACAGCCACTGATAGCCTGCCAAATAAAGTAGCTCAATGGATCAAGCAGACAGGGCCTTGAGAGGAGGCAGTGTTTAGACAGACTCTTAACAGAGCTCAACGGATGAAGCCTTGAGCTGACTTAACACCCACTCACGTCAACGAATGCCACAAAGCAAAGGCTATAAAACACCCTGTGATTAAACAACAGTGGTGTGAACAAAGGACACAGGGAAGCCCCACAACATGAAGCTGTGGTGTAAATGGAGATGCTTGATTTCAGCCGGTCAATTATAACAAAGCGCAGGTTGTAGAAATCAACAGAAACGCACTCAAACATACTAATATGTGCATGAAAATAACTTCTGATGATTATGGAGAGTCCTTTGGGCGTCACAACGACGCCGTTTGTTAGCCTCTGGAGACGAAGACATATTCATACCTGCTTCACTGCTATTGATTCTCGTTTCAATTTTGCTCCATTTAAAGCACTACATTGTTCAATAGTGCACACTGCTGAGTGAGTGCATTTATTCTGTGTACGGGGGAAATTGGATTGTGTCGGAAAAATAATTACAACCACTCAAATTGAGCACAAACACACTCATGCAGATATACACACACACACACACACACACACACACACACACACACACACACACACACACACACACACACACACACACACACACACACACACACACACACACACACACACACACACACACACACACACACACACACACACACACACACACACACACACACACACACACACACACACACACACACACACACACACACACACACACACACACACACACACACACACACACACACACACACACACACACACACAGGTGAAAACATTCAAGGAGCGCTTGTATTTTCAAATTTGTTAGCATTAGTTTTATGTTGCCTGGAGTGGGTACATTTATGCTAACTTGGCTGAAATATTTTAATGATGCTGTTTTTTGGGGTTTTTAAACACCATTACTTAGCAGGGACTGTGTCTCTTTTTTTCTTTTTTAAAGGACACAGGATAAATCAGCCAATTAATTAAAAGGCTTTCTATCACTGGCACTCACAGACAGAGTGCCTCACACAGCGGGATGCAGTTCAATAATTACCTAATCTCCACACACTGGTCCTGAACCACTGCCAGCAGTTTGCCATTACTGTGGAGAAAAACAAGAAAATGTTCAGAATGAAAAAGAGAGAAAAACAAAAAGAGGGTGAAGGGACAGATCACAGACAGAGCGCATAGAGGGAAAGAGAAGTGAACAAATGTCATTTGGACTCATCTTTTTGGAATAACGGGAGATTAGAAAAATAAGAGAGAACATTGTGTGTGTGTGTGTGTGTGTGTGTGTAGGGCAGTTTGATTGGAAAAGTGATAATACTTGGCTAAGAACCCCTTATTGGATGGGTTAAAGAGAGGAGAAAAAATAATAATTGGGAGCATTAAAAAGAGCAAAGATAGCTTCAGATGGAAAGAAATGAGGGAGAAAGATTTAAGGGAGGACAGAAACCCAATGGAAGGATCAAGCACTTCAACCTAATGGACAGCCACAGCATCATTTGAGCACGCTGAACACTGTCTTACATGGACTGATCAATAGCCAATTATAAACTGCCTTTCTACTTGGTTCATCTGTTGTAATGAGTTCAATTAAATGATTAATAGAGGGGATACGCAAATGGAGGGAAAGACGACCAGGAGAGGAGGAAGGCGCATGTCAGCAACAAAGTAGCCAACATTCAGGTATTGATCACTAAGAGTGTGAGTGTGTGTGTGTGTGTGTGTGTGTGTGTGTGTGTGTGTGTGTGTGTGTGTGCGTGTGATTGAGTGTGTGTTTATGTTGCACCTTGCGAGCACCAGCTGCCAGTTGATCTGCTTGTTTGCCAGGCGGACGAGGCCAAGAGGCAAGGAGGAGCTGGACGGGCTGAGGTTGACGGAATCCAAACAAACACAACAATTAGAGGAACACGTTTTAAGCGAGTGTTTCAAAGTCACCAAGTTCACAAAGTTTCGACAACAAAGCTGGACGGATCTCCAGAAACCATGAGGGGCTCAGAGGTAACACTGTTGCTATGAATAACAACATGCTTGTTCATTTTGTTTGCAGTGATTGGCTGACAGGTGTCAGTGAATGTGGAGAAGATATTCATCAATACATAAATAGGATATCAATCTCAATTTAGAGATTGCAACATCGTTCTCTTTGGCGGCCCCTATGGCGATAAGTGATATTACAGCTCTTTGTTTTTTCTTAACCTCAACACAAACCGATTCAAAGATTGTGACATCAGTCAGTATATATTCACATCATCTGGGTCCAGCTGTTCAAAAACTGAATAAGAATGACTCTACTCCTACATTCATATCCTTTGATTCTTTTTAACAAGCCATCTTCAAGATTTGGACAAATTAAAAAGGGAAATATTCCGATCACTTTTGAACAGCTGGGCTGGACTCCTACTCGACTATTTTTTGCACAATGAAATAAACTTCCTGATCATAGTCCTCTACAAAAACCGGAGGCAGTCTGAGAGACCAAACATGGCAAGAGCAGTTCTATAATATAGAAAAAGGTTATTGATTCTACTAACTGACCACCTACTGAAAGGGTTAACAGGCCTCAGAGCTTAGAGCTCGACCAATACAGACTCTGCAGCAGGTCACAGCAAGCTCTTTGTTACACTTTCCATCTGAAACTTTGCAGGAAGACTGACATGAAAAGGGTCAATATTTTCAGATTCACAACACTGGAATTTATCTCCAGAAATATATTTACTTAACAGTTTGAGGACGTATTTAAACTTTTGTGCAGAAGAATTTAGGAAGTATAACTAAGCTACATATTGTGCTAACATGATTCAAATTAAAGCTGACTGTTGTTTATTACAAATATAAATTGTTTATTAAGTCCAGTAATAATATTAAGTGAAGTAAAATAAGTCCAGGTTAAGCCACGGTATGTAAATGCTGGTGCTATGTGTCTCTCAATAAAAACATGTAAAAAAAGATCATGATAAAGATGCAACAAACCTTGCTGATCGGGTTCTATTTGAAATGACTTAGGAGGAATCATTTGAAAACTCAGAGACTGTCAATACTGATGCTGCAGGAAACATTAGGGATAATGTAGGTAACCAATAACAAAAAAGATATGCATATGTCATCTTTTTTAGCCAATTTATCAGGTAAATATGACATATTTAACCTTCAAACCTTTAAATCTGAAGTGAAGGCTTATCTTTTATTAAACGAGTAAACGAGCAATTATGGCTCTTGTAGAATTAAACAAGATTAAACTGGATCATAATTCATCTGAATGCCACAAAGTAAAAGAGCAGGATTTTTTGTTTTTTAATAGCTCATAGTAAATTTGATGTGACTTGTCAAATCATGAGGTAGCTATAAAACATTGCTATATAAAAATGAACAACAAATATGTTCCCAAGACAGGAAATATCCTGAAAAACGTTGTATTTACTGGTAACAACAATCTTTTATTGTAAGTATGCTGTTGCGCTTTATTAGTGGATGTAAGAAAACCTTTCCTGCCTGATGCCTGCCAAAGAGATAACTGATTTTGTATCCTTAAGATGGATGATAGATTTTATAAGCTGATGATGTCAGAATTATCTTTGTCATAACAATCACAATAGACGCTGTGGTTCCTAGCTTCATGTGAAATGTGAGTCCATTTCACATAATATGATGTCAAGTGATGTGCATGTTAAGACAGTAACATACATGAACTTACCTGTACCACAAGTAGTGCAAGATCAAGCGAAATGGTCCTGTAAGAAATGCATCACAGTTAATATACCTTGTAAGATCTTGTGTCACAAAGAGTGTGAACGGAACACAATAAACTTCTTGCTGTGCTTGTGTATAAATAGCAATATTTAAGTAAGGCAAGGCAAGTTTATTTCTATAGCACATCTCAGCAACAAGGCAATTCAAAGTGCTTAACACTTCAAAATGTAAAAAGCAATGACTCCCTTCACTTTAGGTTTATTTTCCTCCTAGCATCTGTACAGAATCGCTGGCCTACTTTTACAGCATCTGGTGAGAATATTCTGTCCAAAGCCTTCATTGTATTCTGGATGAAGCAAACACCTAATGTACAACACTTAAAGACATATGGTTTTATAATAATATAATAATAATAACTTTATTTATATAGCACCTTTTAAAAACACAGGTTTACAAAGTGCTTTGACAAACAGCAAAAACAAGAACAAACTAAAGCAAACACAGAAGAACATAAACAACAGCAAGAACAAACAAATATATGTCTTGTAAGATTTGTACATTTAGGTTCCTGAATTGAAAAGTTTATATAAACTATTTGAAAGAATAAAAACTGTGAGATGCTGAATTGTGGTGAATCAAAAGGGTCCTTTCAGGCATGCACAGTATCACAGGTATAAGAAAGAGGACTTACCGGTCACTGCTTTAGCAATGAGTGACGTGTTGTGCTCCTTGTTGCCGCGCAACTGCAAAAGGTTAGAAAGTTAAAAGTGAGCGTACAAAGAATTCACTTATTTTCTCCAGCATACAAAGTAACGTCGAGGTTATCACTTTATTGTAATAACCATTCTTTAAACTCAAAGTGTCAATATTTCTCAGTACTGCGTTACTTTGGTTGAGCTGTGCAAATCTTCGTCAGTCTTGCAGCCGAGTTCTTCTATGCTGAATAATTGGCGCAAAATTATGAATTTTGTCTTATACATCCAACTTAAGTACCCATTCAACAAATAGCTAAGATTAAAAGTGCATTAAAACACTTTTCTCATTATATGTAAGTTATATGATATAACATGAAATGTTTAACATGCAGTGTATCAGCATGTTTGTGCTACGTGGCTTTGAACGGATGACCCATGCAACTGATTAGTTATCTATCGGGCGGTATTGTTTAAAACATCATCACACTAAACTGTAAACCAGATAAATGCTCTCTAACCTGTGTGTCCGTCTCTGGCGGCCATTCAGTAATGACAAGTAAGTCGTATAAAATGTTTTCATCTTCGCCTTCAATCAGGCTTTCTTCTGCCATGTTTACTTCCAACAGCTGTCAGAAGTCTACGGCGAGCAGTATGGGACAAAATATAAAGGGGGACCGCGTTTGGAAACTGCAGCTCGGCGCTCAGCAAAGGCAATGTCAAGGGTCCACTTTACATTCTATGATATCCTAATAACTTATAAATATGTTGTTATTATTAAACTCGCCTCCCTGATGAACTGTGTTCGTAAATTTTAACCGTAATTTACAGAAAAAGGTAACTACCCGGAACCAATGACATAACGCTGCTTCACCGGTCCGTTAAACGAGTTGTACCGTGCCGAAAATACTAAACACGTTACATCCGGTTGTGTTGATATCTCCGCAGCAGCAATAATGGCAGCGTTTTCTGGTAAGAAGGTGTTTCTTTAAAGTAGACTCTTTGATGTGAACGCGCAGATTTCACATTTTACTAATATCCTAAAGACATTTAAAAGTGTCATGTGAATACTAAATAACTACGTTTGTGTGTTACTCTTTCAGAAATGGGGGTTATGCCTGAAATTGCGCAGGCCGTGGAGGAGATGGACTGGCTGTAAGTGCCTGCTCGATTGAATTTAGCTGAATCATCCCCTTTTTTGTGATATCTGTGTATTTCAGTTTCTCGTTTGCTGTCGCTGTAAGCTTAAAAATTAATCTCATTTATGTAAAAACCTGAATTGCAGGTTGCCAACAGACATCCAGGCAGAGTCTATTCCCCTTATTCTTGGTGGAGGAGATGTTCTCATGGTAGGTTAAACCCGTTTACTTGTACAAAGAAATTACAAAAACAGTAAAAGTTTTACATGTCATTTTCACTTTTTACAGGCAGCAGAAACTGGCAGTGGCAAAACAGGAGTAAGTAGATGACAGCGACAATTAGGTTCAAATGAGAAGTTTAAATTCAGATCAAGAGACATGAAAGACTTGTCATTCTCAGGCCTTCAGTATTCCAGTCATCCAGATTGTGTATGAGACCCTGAAGGACCAGCAGGAGGGCAAAAAGGGAAGAGCCTCCGTCAAGACTGGTGGAGCTAGTGAGACCACTTTGATATTATTAAATCTTTTTGTTTCATACGCTTACATAAAATTGTTCAGAATTTTGTACATAGCTCTCTCATCTCATAAACACTGTCAGGCGAGTATCATAATAGAGGACGCATTATAAAACAAACGACCTGTCTAACCTGTTTCGTGTCTGTATTTTCGGAACAGTTTTCAACAACTGGCAGATGAATCCTTATGATCGCAGCACAGCCTTTGGTAAGCTATTTTTTTTTTTCCAAATATGAACATTTATGCTGCTGTTGTTCATATTCCAGCGTTGTGTCCCCTCTCCTAAATAGAGCTTTTTGTTTTTTTCATCTGTTTAGCAATCGGTCCAGATGGCCTGTGCTGCCAGAGCAGAGAGTTTAAAGAGTGGCATGGCTGTCGATCTACAAAAGGTGTCACCAAAGGTGTGTAAAGTTCTTCAGATGAATGGATGCAACCTTTAGTGCCCCATGGGGAATCTTGCCTTGCACCAACAGCATTAAAACAAAAATGACAAGCATATGGGACAGCACATAATAAACATTCTGTACCTACACCCTGGAGTTAAAAGTGCATATTCAGGGGCGCTGGTGGCGCAGTGGTTAGTGCGCACGCCCCATGTATGGAGGCTGTCGTCTCAAGCGGGCGGCCCGGGTTCACATCCCACCCGTGGCCTCTTTCCCGCATGTCATTCCCCTCTCTCTCTCCCTGATTTCCGACTCTATCCACTGTCCTATCTCTCCATTAAAGGCATAAAAAGCCCAAAAATAAATCTTAAAAAAAAAAAAAAAAAAGTGCATATTCAGTCTAAAGCTAAATTTAACGTGTCCTAGTCGGCCATATGAGAAATGCTGCACATTTGTTTCCTAGTTATCATGCTACCTAGTTTAATTACACCATCCCATTTTACTTTCAGAATGTTGGAGATTAAAAAAAAATAGTGAAAAACTTCAAGGCATCAAAGGTGCATTTCACATCCTGTCAATGTCCATGTCTTTCTGTGTCCAGGAAAGTACTGCTATGAGGTTACCTGCCATGACCAGGGACTGTGTCGCATTGGCTGGTCCACCAGTCAGGCAGCGCTGGACTTGGGTACGTTCTTCCACTCTTTAGCTGCAGAGCGTACATTGAAAAACAGTCACACTAGACCGACAATTCAATCCCAAACTGTATTTGTCTGAACAGGAACTGATAAGTATGGATTCGGTTTTGGTGGGACTGGAAAAAAATCCAACAACAAGCAGTTTGACAGCTATGGAGAGGTAATAATTATGGAAACGACCGGGTTAATTAGATATGCGCACACTTTTTTGGATCATTTTTAAACATGTGTTGTTTTATTTTGCCTCTTTGCAGGAGTTCACTATGCATGACACCATTGGATGCTACCTGGATCTCGAAAAGGACCAGATGTCCTTCTCTAAAAATGGTGCCGCCTCCATAGCTCTAATGCTTTTCAACACGATCATGTAAAATATGTGGAATTGATGGGAAAACAGCAAAGTTACACATGCTTCTTATGTTATCCAGGTAATGACCTGGGTGTGGCGTTTGACATCCCTCAACATGTGAAGAATCAACCTTTCTTTGCTTCCTGTGTGCTGAAGGTATATTAGTAGAAATAAAGGTAGAAAGCAAAGTTAACAGGTGCCAGACTTACATTTCACTAGTTGCCCTTTTTTTTCTTTTATGTGCCTCCCAGAATGCAGAGCTGAAGTTTAACTTTGGAGGAGAAGCGTTTAAACATCCCCCAAAGACTGGATTTGTTGCTCTGGATCAGGCACCCGAGGGACACGCAGTTAAATCTTCTCAGACAGGTGCGTTGATGCAACTTTATAATCTATACATTAAAGGAGTCAAAATCTAAATTATTCTTCCAAGTGTTTGAAATTAAACTCACAATCACATAGAGATGTTTATGTCTGGACTAGATACTATAGTTACTTCACAGTTAAGGTCACAAAATAAAAAATGAACAAAGGCTGCAGTATAAAAAAAAAACAGCATTACTGGTTTATTACAGCACTAAACATCTGTGTCTGCTCTGTCTTTGTTTAGGCAGCGCCAAAGTGACTCAGGTGAAAGCTGCATCCAACGCACCCAAAGCTCTGATCATCGAGCCATCCAAAGAACTGGCTGAGCAAACCCTCAACGTTGTCAAGCAGTTCAGGAAATTTGTTGATAACCCCAAACTGAGGTACGACTGTACAGCTGTGATGTCAACATTAATAAGAAAATATGTCAATAAACTATGATCTACACAAAGAATGGATGTTTGCAAAATGATATTAAAAAACCTAAGAATGTTCTCAAAGCATCATGAAGTGTTAAACCTTTTTGTCAATTTGAGTTCAATGTTCCAATGAGTTTGTACTTCCTGTTTTATACCAGTAGGTGGAGTCAGTGTTTAATTTGATGTGGTTGCATATGAAGTGTTTGTCATTCTGTTGCTACAGGGACCTACTGGTGATTGGTGGTGTGGCTGCCAAAGATCAGTTGGCTGCTCTGGAGCAGGGGGTATGTAGCATGTCTCTGAATACACTTCTAATGAAGTTTCCTGCTTAAAACTGAAGTTCTGCTCTGAGCCCCCCTTTGCTTTTATCCTCTGCCTGGCTTGTTTTTTTTGTTCATTTGTGTCTCCTTTTCATTAAGATTGACATAGTTGTGGGAACACCCGGCAGACTGGACGATCTCATCTCCACTGGGAAACTAAGCCTGTCCCAAATCCGCTTTCTAGTCCTGGATGAGTGTGTAAGTACAACACGTGAAGAGCACTATAATAAACGATAAGCTTCTCTGAAGTCACTAACCGTTTGTCTGGGTTCTGTGTCCCTCAGGACGGCCTGCTGTCTGCAGGTTATACTGACTTCATAAACAGGATCCATAACCAAATCCCTCAAGTCACCTCTGACGGCAAAAGACTGCAGGTAACACATGCGATGAGCTGCCCTTGTGACATTGAACATTGAACAGTTCTGTATGAATAGAAGATTTAATTGCAGTTGCATTTGCTGAGACCGCTTTTCATATGTGGAGAACAAATTGGTTAGATGAATATTTAAACAATGCTTTTGGCACAGCAAGCAAAACAATCAGCACATTAGAGAAAAGATGTTGTCCAAGTGGTACAACCAAAGCATTGATCATGAAGAAACAACATCTTCTCTTCCAGGTGATTGTTTGTTCTGCCACTCTGCATTCATTTGATGTGAAGAAGCTGTCCGAGCGAATCATGCACTTTCCCACTTGGGTGGACCTGAAGGGGGAGGACTCTGTCCCTGAAACAGTCCACCATGTGGTAGTGCCTGTTAATCCAAAAAGCGACCGCCTCTGGGAGCGATTGGGCAAGAACCACATCCGGGTGAGTCTCGTCATGTTAGGTCAAGGACACACATCCCGTCTAATGAAAAAGGGGAAGCAAGTGAGAAGATATCGCTGCCATAGTCTGTGATTTATTTCTTTATTTTTTTATTTCTTAGATCATTTCTCGAACCAAAGTTTAGTGTCCCAGTTTTTGTTGATGTAATATTCATTTTGACCACAAGAGGCTGCAGTGCACCACCATTTTTTTTTTGTTCTAAAAAAGAACGAACAGTCAAAATATTTTCACCCGCTTTTTCTTCTGTTTTTTTCTGGTGGGGTTTTTTTCCAACTAGCAAAGCTTTTCTTTCATCTTCAAAATGTTTCTTCTTTTTGAAAAGATGCAAAAAAACCAAAAAACAAAGGAACTTAGAAAAACGATCCAGTTAGGGAACATTTTTTGTTGTTTTAATGTCCAAAGGGAGAAAACCGATTATTAATTAAGATCTGACTTCGATTATTTGTCGCAGGAATGTTCTTCTTTTCCACTTGCCTCTCAGGACATCTGTAGATGTTCTACAGAAGCTTTTAACCGCAGTGTTTAGGATACATGTTTCTATTTATCTCTGCTTTAAATAACATTTTGACATCTTCTCTACTTTGATTCGGCTTTGGAAAGACTGATGAAGTCCATGCCAAAGATAACACCAGACCTGGAGCCAATTCTTCTGGTAAGGATTTTGGATTTGATCCTTTAAGTTTGATGTGTAACACACTTTCTTATTCCTATTATTCTATTTACAAAGGGGCATGGCTATTTTGGCAAATAAATATGTTTATCCATATTTTAGAGATGTGGTCAGAAGCCATCAAGCTGCTGAAGGGCGAGTACATAGTGAGGGCCATCAAAGAGCACAAGATGGACCAGGCCATCGTCTTCTGTCGCACCAAGATCGACTGTGACAACATGGAACAGTACTTCATTCAGCAAGGAGGAGGTAGGAAGCATAAGCCCCACTGGGATTTGACTTTTCAGCTCTCACTGGGCAGAATTTTGAATACAGAGATCATTCCACATATAAACTAGATCGGTTTGATTTTTCAATTACAAATCTGTATAATCGCCCATGATTGTTCTGTCCTCCTTAGGTCCAGACAGTAAAGACCACCAGTTGTCCTGTGTTTGTCTCCATGGTGATCGCAAGCCAAATGAGCGGAAGACTAACCTGGAGCGTTTCAAGGTAAAAGGGCAACAATTCTTTTTTTTATTAAGTGCAACTTGTTTATTGGAGTGTAAAGATATGTTTGTGTTCTCAGAGGAAAGAAGTGAGGCTCCTGATCTGCACAGATGTAGCTGCCAGAGGAATTGATATCCACGGAGTTCCTTATGGTAAAGATACTGGATTCCTCTAACATCTTTTCAGATGCTAAAAAAATACCAGCTCATTACAAAATACTGCTTTGAGGCAGAGATGGTCCAGCAGTTAGGTCACACCACATATAAGGAGGCTATAGTCCTCCAAGCAGACGGCCCTGGTTCAAGTCTGACCTGTGGCTCTTCCTGCATGTCTTCCACACACTCTCTTCCCAATGTCCTACTCTATACACTGTCTTATCAAATAAAAGGCTTAAAAAATAACCCCAAAAAATACTCTGGTTTACTATATATATACAAATGTATTCCTTCAATAAGATTAACTTTCACATTTCTTTTCCTCCAGTCATCAACGTCACACTGCCTGATGAGAAGCAAAACTACGTCCATCGTATCGGAAGAGTTGGCAGAGCAGAGAGGTCAAAACAAACATTCCTAAAAAAAAAACAAATCACTGAGATGAAGTGAAACTTTGATTTTCTTTTGTAATCATAATTGTGTTTGAAAAATAATCTGTGCTTGTGACTTTCACTTTAATATGCAACCTGAAACGAACCTAAGAAGTGATTCAGCTTTAAGACAACAGCTGACAGTATTTATCATACCCTTTCTTTATAACTTACAGAATGGGACTGGCCATCTCCCTGGTTGCTATGGAGAAGGAGAAGGTGAGGTGGTTAATAGAAATGCAATCATACTTAATTTCATTCATTTGAAAAGAGCTGGAATAAACTTGTTTGCACATGTGCAGGTTTGGTACCATGTTTGCCCAAACAGAGGCAGGGGCTGCTACAACACCCGGCTGAAGGAGGACGGCGGTTGCACCATCTGGTACAACGAAAAAGAGGTGACCAGAAATGCAGATGTACACTTAAAAAAGATACTGAAGTGGCAGCGACTACATTTTGCTGATTAAAATGGGTCACTGACTCAATAAGGAGGCTTTTTTTAAAATGAATCTGATAAGCAGCAGATGCTTCGTCATCCTGACACAAACAGCACCTCTAGGTTCTGAGGGTTTGTCTAGACTGAAATCTAATACCTGTTATTTCATTTCGGAAGAACTGAAATCTCACACACATTATGATGTAAATAAGCACGGCCTATACTGGATTTTAAATTCTACTTGTGTGTTTTTATTCCTTTTTCCTCCGAACACAGCTCTTATCAGATATTGAGGAGCATCTCAAGTGCACCATCACCCAGTGTGAACCCGACATCAAAGTACCTGTGGATGATTTCGACGGAAAGGTCTCTTATGGTCAGCGCAAAGCATTGGGAGGTATGTTTCACAAAGTAGCAGATCGTTTTGGCTAGATTAGTAACATTTTTAAAGGACTATCAACCAGCCTATGTGTTTTTCATTGTTGATGTGACACAACAGATAGTTGTCTGCCATGGGTGAATGTTAAATGATTTGCAAACAGGCCGGTATCAGTTAACAGGGTGGTTATCAGACGATACACAGATGCTTGGCAGACAAATTAATGCAACTCTTATATTGACTGCTTTTATATGAAGTTAACCAGCAAAACCTGTTTCTCTTGTCTAGGTGGTAACTACAAGGGGCATGTGGATGTTCTGGCCCCAACAGTCAAGGAGCTGGCGAGCCTCGAGAGAGAAGCCCAGAGTTCCTTCCTCCACCTGGGTTACATGCCAAACCAGCTTTTCAGAGCCTTCTAAAAAAAAAAAAAAAAACCTAACATCACTGTAGGCTGCTGAGACAAAATACAAAAAACAGAATTTTCAAACCTTCTGCTTAGATGTAAACAAAGAAAATAAGTCAAAGAACTTATTTGAAATGATGAATTAAAGATGGCAAAATTACAATATTTCACTTGGTATAAAAACTCAGAAGCAGTTGGTATCCAGAAAACAAACACACTACCAATTTCTTTGTTGTCCTGTTATTTCTTTTCTTTTAAATTTTGGTGCATAATTTGTACTTTTGGTGAAGAAAGCTTGTAAGCAGTCAGTAACTTATCTTGTTAAGACTGTTTCCCTTATTGTAAGGACTTCCTCTTGAATTCTTTAACTTCAGAGCATGAAACAATATTGGCAGGTAAATCGTTGACATGTCATGCAAAGCCTAATTTGTTTTGTTTTCTTATTAATACGATTGAAATGAATATTTAAGTTAACCTATGGAGATATTGGCTGAAATGTCGTTGTATATAAGTGGGCTGATGTTTTTTTCTGAAATAAATTTTAGTAGCCTCTTCACTTTGAGGTTTTTTTTTTTATGTATCGACAAATATAACATTAAGCTGAATTTTAAAATGAGCAGCATCGCAGAGCCTTTGCACGTCAAACTAGTGGATATATAAATATTATGTTTAATGAAGTTAAGTGGATTGAGTTCACAAAAACAAATCCTGAAGATAAATATGAAAATTGTAATCTCTTTGACACTGCTTCAAAACCTGCAGAATGTAACTGTAACATCAACAATGAACACAGTATGGAACCTACAGAGGGTATGGCTGAAAGACTCCTGGAGGAAATGGACAGTGATGATAATGAACATGAAGGTGAATTCAACCGTCACCAAGCAACATCCAAAAACTGTGGAGTGACAGAAGGTCTCTTTGAGGAGATGGGTTGCAGACATACTGATGACAGTGAAATTGAAGATGAATGAAAGTGTTCAGAAGTGCGTCAAAGAGAAGACCGGAAAGAGGACGCTCTTCCCTCTTTATTCCCTTGTGAGCCTTATTGTGAGGAATTGATGTCAATGTAGGATCTGGAGAGCGAGAAACAAATCTTGATCCATAATTACTCTTAATGGTTGAATTCAGGTTTTTCACTAAAGAACTGCTATCAGTCAAAACATGTTTTGTCACAGAGTCATTGGAGTATAAATATGGTCTGAAATTAAACAAAAAAATATATTTTTGATGTCCCCAACATGAAGCAGCAGTGTGACTGACACAGTCCCTATTGCTGCAAACTTTGCGGGGATAAAGGCCTACAAATAATCCAATCTGTATGTTTTCAACATCAGAGACGACAATAAAGGACAGCTCCCCTGAATGCAAGAAAAATATAGTTTGAACCTACTGTATGTGTGGACAAAGACCAACCAAAAGATAAACTTTATGCTCATGAATTCACCTGCAGGATGATGTATGAAGTGTTACATTTTTTGCAAAAGATGGTGTGCGAGTTGAACAAAACATATGCTAATCAATGATCTGCTTGATCATAACTTCCTTGTTGACTTGCAGGGTCGAGATGTAAATGCTTCATTAATGTTTGCTAATTTGATGGCACAAAATGATGTGGAGCTGGTTCTGCAAAGCTTTTGTTATCCAGCCATTTCCTCACTTGTAAGTAAACTGAGTGAGGTGTCTGGCATTGGAAACAAAGAGAAAAGCCATGCTCTCAAGTCCTAACGTGCATGGGCTGAGTTCAACGGAAAATTAGATCGGTACGGGAATCCTATTTCCTATTCATACAGAGAGAGGTTTGGATCTAGACATGACATCGAAATCAAATGTCAGTGGCATCCATCAGTTCTGCCAGTCCTCTTCAAGGATACCTTCAGATTAAAGAGGAGGAGTACAAAATCCATCATCCGAGTTGTGACGATGTGACGACTGGGTCGAGCACTTTGGACACTCCAAGCATGTTATGTATTAAGACCCAATTGATGCTACCGGGTGCAAGCCAGGGATAGTCTGTGGTAACTAAAGGTCAAGATTGTGAGGTCATTGATCAAACAGAAGCAGTAAAACTTGCCAACTGACTCTGATAAACATTCTATTGTGTGATACTCAGGAAGCAAAATGGACAGGTCCTCAATGTTCAAAACTGTGTTTCACACCAGATGTGTTTTGCACTGAAGGCATTCTATTAGGCACTTTGGTTTTTCTTTGAAAAGTTACATTATTTATAAGAGGAGAATGTGGCAGATGACTCATTTCTGAACTGCTGGATGAAAGACTTTCTGTCAAAAGAAAATGGAGGTGTGGAGCACAAAGAGATGATAGAGCTGACTGAAATGTTCATGAGTGAAGGGTTGTTCATAGTGTTTTCAAGATGAATTCAAAAGGCTTTGGTGCTATTAAAAGGAGATATGATAGCTTCTAAGATTTTTTGAAATCTATTTATTCTCTAAATAGTGAATTATTGTTGTTCATTTAATATGTTAATATCTTTTCTTTTACTACTGGGGTTTTCACGTTGATTTTTCCTCTTCTTTTACTTGTACTTTGTACTAAGTTTTTTTTTTTACACAAAATATATCTTATTTGTTGAATTAGAGAACATGAATTGAGCCTGTTAACTAAATAGGCAATTCAATGTTTCATATAAAGTTTTGAAAGTATCAGCTGTACTTGTATAACTGAGTTCTGCTTTTGCAGCATTTATCAGGGTCAGTAAGGTTTGGTGAACTTATAGGTGTAATACTGAAAGTGGGCTGTAGGTGGTGCTTCGAACCAGCTGCTGAGCTGTGTTCTATGTTAAAGCAAAGACCTTCCAGCATTACAGAGCTCTAACACAAAGAGAACCAATTCAACATAACATGCAAAGGGCTTCTCTCATTAAATGGACCGGATGGGAAAACATGCAAAGTGGTGTATTACAATATTATTAATAACATTGATAGTCAGCATGTAGGATTTCATTTCTGAGAATGTGTACCTTGACTTTGGCCCTTCATAAATGTCCATCTCAGTCATTTGTAGATCAAATCAGGGGCAAAGTTGGCTTCTAAGGGCAAGTGATTTTGCCTTCAAAATGAAAGCCTGTCACTGAAATCAGCTTATTGAAGTGAACACTGTGGATGTGGCTACTTTTGGTTTGTTCTGATAATAACACGTTTCCGGGTCACATAACAGGAAATGTATCCTTAAGTTCATTGAATGAGAAAAGTCAATACAATACGTTATATATATCTTACTACCATGCTCTGAAACACTATTTTGTCAGACATTTTTGCAAGGTCTTTGTAGGGGATGACAAGTAGTCAAGGTTTTATTGGTTGTGGTTATTTCATTGGTTGTTGACTTAATTAGAGATGACTATTAGGCCTACTTACAAAAAAAACTAAAAGGAATGATGACTGAACAATAACAGTGAGCCTATCTTATATCTATCTACACATGAATATTGTAGCAGATAAGTTACCAAAACGGTATTTTAGATCCAGAGATTAACAACAACATTGGAGCATATTTTAAGCTTCCTCTGAGTCACAATCATCTTTTTTTTTCTTTGTTTGCCAGTTTTACCCAATGCATGATAAAGGAGTGAACGAAGCATAATATAATATAAGATCTGACACAATCTTAATTTCTAAGTATGACCCAATAGAGTTCATTTATGTCCAAATCATCGTGTTTAGAGAAAAGCTATAGCTATCGCGAGACCTTATTTTGAAGGAAATCCCCGGAAGTCAGGCGTGCAGCTCTTGTACCTTGACCCTCCTGAGGAACCAATTTGCCACTCCGCTCTCCACACCCACCCCGGCTGCTGGATCGGACCCTCCCTCCTTCGGTAGCTCAATTTGCCAGCCTGGATGTCGTCGGATCAACACTGCTGCTGTACCGCAACAGGTAAATGACAATGTAATTCCCCACAGGACAGAACAAAGTGTCACAGAAACGGACTCTTTCGCTTTTGACCTTGGGTTATTTTTTTTTTTAAGTGAGCAGGGGATGCACTGTTTGATTTAATCCAAAATGTAAAAGACAGTGTACCGTAGTAATAATATGGGCTTTGCCGGGCTGCAGGCTGCAGTATTTCTGTCAGAGTCTTTGTCCAACATCAAATTGTGTGAATCCTCTCTGACACCTGTCACTTAGTGAAAGCCTGAAAGCTGACGTTGTGTGTCTTTGAAAATAAGCTTAAAGGCATTTAAATATAACCTTATGTTAAAAGAGAAATCTGTTTGTAAAATACTAAATTAAGGGCAGTCGTCCACGTATCTCTTTGCGTATAGGCCTATACATTTAGTGATCATTTCGGATGTGTTTTTATGTCTGCTGTGATGAATGCAGCCTGTGTTTCTTCTCTCTTTAGAGCAGGCAGGCACATTATAGCACAACAATGCGATATAGCCTGCAGTGGCTTTATTGTCTTATCCTAGAAATAAAAATTAAAGTGAATTAATCATACATAGAGAAGGTGTGTTCATCGGAAACTTAAAAAAAAAAAAAACATCCAGTGACCGGAACATTTATCTGAGGGTCATCATTATGTTAAGGGAAAGGAAATCTCCATGTTATTTCTGGATCCCCCCCCCAGAGTGTCTGTGGCAGCCTTACTCGACCCAGCACACAGTGACCTTAATGCAGTTTGTAATATTTCATCAAATTCGGTGTATGATGTCTGCTTTATAGGTGATGTAAATATAGACCTTTTTATAGAATGGGAAAAATCTGTGTTTCTTGTTTGTCAGGTGGAATTGCTGTCAGACAGCTTTCAAGATGTAAACAGGTGTTTAGACTGTGGAACATGAGTGCTGTTTTCCCTTCCACAATATGATTATTGGGGAAGGTTAAACAGTTTATCCATGCTCCTGTTCATTCACCGCAGATTCTAATTATAGAGATTGCTTAAAGTGTGTGTGTGTGTGCCTCTGTCTGTCTGTGTGTGTGTGTGTGTGTGTGTGTGTGTGTGTGTGTGTGTGTGTGTGTGTCCTGCTGCTCTCAGTGAAAACAGAAAATGGTGTGTTTCTTTGCTGAAGTGGCAAAGTCCGTCCTATGCACCGCCTATGACATCTGGCCTGGTCTCAGCTCTTTCGTATCCACCTGCCAAGGAAGATAAAAGGCATTGCGTAATGCACACATGCACATTAAAAAGACACCCAAACATACAACCATTGTTTGTTTGTTTTTTTAGATGTATTTTTGGAGCCTTTTATGCTTCTATTGTAGAGACGGGACAGTGGATAAAGTCAGAAATCAAGGACAGAGAGAGTGGGGATTGACATGCGGGAAAAGAGCGATAGGTTGGATTCAAACCTGGGACGCTTGCTTCAAGGACTTGATTATCTGTACATGGGGCGCACAAACTAACCACTAGGCCGCCAGTGCCCCAACAAACATAGATTGGTTGAGTTGAAAGTAGAAGCTAAAAGACTAACTTGGTTCTCTACATACAGTGTGAATGAGAGGGCTGTAAAGAGGGTTTTTGGCTTTGTGCTTGAAATCTTGTGCCAAGAGGAAGTAAAGCAGGTTTTCATGAATCACTGCTCAAGCTGACCTATAAATGTTTTAGAATAATGAATATAAGAAAGCCTCTTCGGGTGATTTTCACCTGCAGCATAACACAGGAAAATCTGTGTGTGACAGTGCTCTTGTGAATTAGGCAGAAAATACAAGCACACACACACATTAGACACACACATACACACAGGCCTCTTTCTTCCTCGGGCTTAGCAAAGCTTCCTGGGCTGTGTCTGCTAGAACAGGGTGGCCCTCTGTGTGAGGAGTGTGTGTCAGTCACACTCCTTACACAGGCCGACGTATTGATACGCACATCCGACCCGGGCTGATGCCGGGCACACACAGGTGTCAATCAGCATGCAGGGCACAGTCAAAGCTTCTTTGATTCCATTTCTCTACTGATGCAGTTGGTCAGCAAGTCGCTGTTTACCGAATCAAAAACCTACCGAGAGCTTCATGTGGCAATCTTAAACATCAACACAATAAAGACAGATGTCTGTGGTATTTGGCTTTGTCTTCTGCAACACAGGTCAATGAGTGTGAAAGTTCCTTGTTAAAGAGGGCCAAGTTATCATCTCATGCATGGCCAGACTTATCTTTCAGAGGGACCTAGTGCAAAAAAAATGTATGTGGGCCCCTATTGGCCACCCTATGTGCATTTTGTATGTACCTTGTCCCCTTCCTTCTCCATGCACATAGCACAATACTTGTGGTACTACAAGCTGTTCTTCTTAACATGGAACCTTTTCAACACTGTAAACGATTGACAGCCCTGGGAAAAGCTAGTAAATGAACCTTAAAGCAAAAATAAAGGAATTTGGTTTGGCGCACTTAGACGCTCACCAACGGTTTCTAAATGCAGCTGCACTGTTGTAAGACACACATAGGGCTGTTACGCCCACCCCAGACAACGTGCATTTGTTTACAAGCAGAGGGTCTTGTGCAGGCCAATACCTTTATAATAGGCCAAACAACCATGTCAACTGACATGCTACTGTAATATAACAGGCAGTTTTCGCAAATAAGACTCTGCAATCGTCTACAGCCGGTTGTTAGCATGTAGAGTATGTGTATTCAACTGTTGCCGTGATGTCTACAGTCTGCAGCTAAATGGCTACACTGGACAGCGTAATTTATTACATGCTAGTTGAGATTGATTTTTAAATTTCCAAATTAATTAATTGTTAATTTGAAAAACGACAAGGAAAGATACAACTTTTATATTATTAAATATATATTTTATACAATGATACTCAAATATAATGCTTTTTGACTGGTCAATAAATCTTGTAATATTAGCGTATATCTGTGATAAAATTAGCCGATACCAGTAGTCACTTGATATGCTAATATCAGCAGATATTATTGACCGGCCGATTAATTTGTATGACACAGATGCAGCCTAACGTTTCGTGGGAATCTGTTAAAAAGAATACATTTACATGAGTGTAAATCCATGCAGAGGCTTCATGCATGGTCACTCTCTTTTTCTTTTCTTAGCTTCATCAGTTACCATCCTCTTCTGTCTCTTAGCCTCATTGTAACAAACAAGTAGAGAGATGGACTAACTGGCGTCCTTTAGTAACTGAAGGCTGGTGTGTGAGCTTGTGCCATACAGCCATACAAACTTCTCGCGAGATGTCCTCGGCCCGCTGCCGAGGTTAGTGTAGTTAACAGTCGATCGGGGCGTGCTGTGGACGTGAAAGAAAGTTATTGAACCGTTAGATTGACTTTGAAACTACTATTTGAAGGTGGAAAAGTAACAAATTGTTGCTTTCAGTCAAGATTATTTTGTCTCATGAAATCATTCTTGAGATGTTTTTCAGTCTTTATGTCCTGCTGTTGAAGTTGAAATATATATCAATAATTATAAGCATTAGATTTGTACTATTCAGCCCTAAAACAGATCATAAAAATATGGTAATATTTAATGGTTTATGTGTTGCTGTTGTAGGATATTATTAGTTCCATAACAGGACAAGTTACATCAGCCTTAATAAACAGCCAAAATAAGTATGGAACAGGTATGACTATAGTGACGTTTGAGCTTCCCATTCTGTGACATAACCTGTTTCCAACACAGCAATCATCACAACGCCAGGGCCTGAGCTGTAAGGTAAAAACAAATTAAAAAACACAGTCATTCTAAAAGTTTTTTTTTCAAGCTCTCCAACAGGAAGTCGAGGAATCACAAGCAAATTGAGAAACGTGTTGTTGTGAGCCTCTGAAGGTGCTCTCGCTGTTGATGTAGAGGGTGTCCTTGTGTTGATTCTGTGTTGTTTTCATTCAGGATGTGTCCTGTTTGAAGAGAGGAGGCTCTCTAGCACAGCCAATAGAAGATACTATTTGATTACACACACACACACACACACACACACACACACACACACACACACACACACACACACACACACACACACACACACACACACACAGACCTCAGGGTACAGAGTGTTTGTCGATGAGGGTGGATGAACATCTACTAATACCTTCTTAGAAAGCATTTGTGGGATTGTATGCATATTTACACACACATAGCTTAATGGGCTATTAAGAGTTTTATTTTGTGTAATTTAGTACAGCAGAGAAGTTTAAACAGCAGAATATTTAAAAAATACTCTTGGCCATTATTTACATCCCATTCTGTCTATTATGATAAATCGTATTGAGTGAACACATTTACCCAGAGTCAAGGGTACACTGGTTATTAGTTGATGGTCAAATGCTAAATTCAAGGTCCCTCCCATTCTTGTGTTAGAAAAAACATTCTTGGTAATTTATCTGCAACATCTGAAGAGGATTTTTGATGGATGTGTTTGATTTTTGTTTTGTTTTATCCATGTACAAGACGACAACTAGAAAAAAAGAGGTAGAAAGAAAAAAAATATATATAGAGAGGGAGATGAACAATAAGCAGCAGTGCAGTCGTACCCTGTCTTTAAAATGTAATCTTTCCCTCTGGTCTTCCTGCCGGACTGAGAGGTGTTAGGATGTCTCTGATGGGTTTTTTTTTAGGTTTGACTGTAAACTGAACCCTCAAATCGGGGAAATGCAATATTTATGTGGATTCAGAAAAGTGATCAGACTTTGACTGAACATATCTTTGATTCCTAAAGCCTTGTCAATAATGTACCACCAGTAATGTGTTGTATTCTTAAGGGAATATCTGCAATTATTTAGTATTAAATAGTATATGCAAATGATTAGTTATTTGGTTCATAATTTTGTGTGTCTCTGTTGTAATTGTCCTCAGTCTCGAGAATGTTGCATCCACTTTGTCCTTGGTATGGACAGAGTTGCACAGCAGTGTGTGTATGTGTGCGTAATCCTCTTGTTTCCAGCCTTTGTTTTGTTTTATCCATGTACAAGACGACAACTACCCCCACATGTGATCAATTAGAAGATCCTTCCCTCCCACTACCTCTGTTGTTCTTGTTTGTTCTGCAGTCACATGAAGGACTTGAAAGTGAAATGCTTGGCAGAGAAACAAAAAGAAAGATGTCACCCCGGTGGTGTCCAATTCCCGTGTTGGAGTTATTCCCTCCGATAAGTGATTGTGTTGAACTCTTTATTTAATTAATTTAGGCCTAATATTTTGCCATTGTTTGTTTTAAGGGTACTTCCAAATATTTTCAGAATACAAATAAAGTCACATTATGTCTCAGGCACAGACACACTGCCACTCTTATGGGAAAGACTGATGAATACTTTCTTGAATGCTATAGGAGGCATACAACCACAGTGCAGTTCTTGTAGTTGTTCATATTCTTCTTGATAGCTTTATGTCTATGACTTGGAATATCACCATTGTATGCACGTGTGTGTGTACTGTGTATGTTGTTTATTGGTCACGTTGTGTGCGAGCACATATTTCGATGCATGCAACAGTGAGCGCTTCATTGCTCTTAAGTAATTGGCAGTGTCGGCATGTGAAGGGGAGTGATTTATTCTCCAACAACCACAGTCTCCCCTCCAGGAATTCACACGGAAAGAGGGAAGTTTGATGATAGAGCAGAAGTGTAACAAGAGCAGAAGGAGAGGAGGGGATGCATGCTGGAGTAAGGGATGAATAAGAAATAGCAGAGCTGAAATGGAAGAGAGAGAACGAAGGGTGAAGTGAGGTAGAAAAGTGTGAAGGGATGGTTTGGTGAGAGCAGAGAGGGGTTGACAGAGTCGGACAGCAATGGACAGTGAAAGCTTGTTAGGTCTAAGCTTCTGGATAGATAGATGGGTAGATGGATGGATGGATGGATAGATAGATAGATGAAACAAGAAAAAAGGAAAGGGAGATCTGAGAGGACTTGCAACAGATAGAATCTGAAAAAAAGATCAAAGTTGCTTCAAAAGTGCAATGAGCATGAACACTGCATGAACATGACAGGTGGTTTAAGTTGCAGAAGGGAGGAGTGCATTATCAGAGCAATAAGAAAAAAAAACCATTCAGCAAAGCGAAGGATGAGTATAAATGCAACAAAAGGAAAGAAAATAAAAGACATGGAGCCCCTCCTACCGAGGGTTTTAGTGTGGCTGAGTGTGCTCTGCATGAGTGTGGAGTCTACAGCGTTCACGCAGGGCTCATTTTCCAATTTACCCATTAGAGCTCACCTGTCCCCTCGACCTCCTGGGACTTCAGACACAGACCCCACAGAGGAATCTCATCAGGTGGGCCAGGCTCCCTGCAGCCCAGGAAAACAGTGAACGCTAACAGCGCTCAATACAAATCTTTATTTAGTGCGCTTTGTAAGTGAGATGCAACCTTAAGGAACCAACTTGTGAAAATGCTTTGCCTCTTAAAGGACAAATATTTATATTGTTGTTGTAATTAAAAAAAAAAAAAAAAAAAGTGTTAGGAAAACTAGGCAAGTGTACTATAGATAAATAATCCTCACTGTCTAAGAATGTTTAGATTTTCTTATAATGAATGTTAGAGATATGGACATCGCTCCAGATAAGACACATATCCATGATCCTATATTCAATTAAGGAATTTGTGCTTTTTTAATGAGGTATACATTTATTTTCTTTTTTTCACAAAAAATATTTATATTCCTTTTCAGATAAATATTCTTGTCCCTATGAGAAACATTTTTCATTCCAACTAAAAACCACCTCTTCTGTATTTATATTAAGATTAATATTTCATATATACCCAGGAGGGACAGAACCTTATTAATAGAAATAGCACGGAAAGCTAAATGTCAGACATATTTACACTGCAGAAATAAAGATTTGACTCGCTGGCTCTAGTCGCCATCTGTGATCTGAGCGGCCAATGATAAATGCCTCCTTCCTTCAGGACCACCATCAATTTCCCTCAGCTGTCTGTCTGTCCTCCTTTTCCTCTCGTTTTCATCCTCTGTATGTCTGCTTTTCTTTCATTTCGCCTTATCCTCCTCCTCCTCTCTCTCTCTCTTTCTCTCTCTCTTTCTCACTCTTTTCTTTCCTCGCTCTTTCCCTCTCTGTCATTCCCCCCCCTCCTCTGTCCTCCCTCACCACGCTAGCTGTTCACTGTGCCATCCTTGCTTTGTTAACACGGAGATGGGATTTTTTATTGCTCTTGGGCTGCATGTAGATCCCTTTATTCTCCTCCTATTTGACACAGGCGTGCTTGGGTTCCTCACTTATACAGTATACGCTCTGCTCCCTGACACACACACAATCCCACTCTCATCTTCCACTCTCTCTCTTTTTCTGCAGATGTCTGAGAGCAAACCAGCTGAGTAGAGGACTCCCCTCTCTGCCCAAGCTCTACACCTGCAGCCATGAATGGTAAGAACAATCCATTTTTTCCTCATATGGGCTTGTGTGTGTGTGTGTGTGTGTGTGTGTGTGTGTGTGTGTGTGTGTGTGTGTGTGTGTGTGTGTGTGTGTGTGTGTGTGTGTGTGTGTGTGTGTGTGTGTGTGTGTGTGTGTGTGTGTGTGTGTGTGTGTGTTTGCTCTTGCTGTGATTGCCTTCTGGAGGCAAATTTGATTTTATTGGTGGGAAATTAAGTTGAAGAGAAAAAAGGAGGTAGAAAGCAAAAGAAAGAAAAAATATATATATAGAGAGGGAGATGAACAATAAGCAGCAGTGCTGTCGTACCCTGTCTTTAAAATGTAATCTTTCCCTCTGGTCTTCCTGCCAGACTGAGAGGTGTTAGGATGTCTCTGATGGTTTTTTTTTAGGTTTGACTGTAAACTGAACCCTCAAATCGGGGGAAATGCAATATTTATGTGGATTCAGAAAAGTGATCAGACTTTGACTGAACATATCTTTGATTCCTAAAGCCTTGTCAATAATGTACCGCCAGTAATGTGTTGTATTCTTATGGGAATATCTGCAATTATTTCGTATTAAATAGTATATGCAAATAATTAGTTATTTGGTTCATAATTTTGTGTGTCTCTCTTGTAATTGTCCTCAGTCTCGAGAATGTTGCATCCACTTTGTCCTTGGTATGGACAGAGTTGCACAGCAGTGTGTGTATGTGTGCGTAATCCTCTTGTTTCCAGCCTTTGATCTGTTGCCGCTGCCTAAGGGCCTGGTTGGGAAATGCCTCAGAGAAAGTCTGTGTGTTTGTGTTTGTGTGTTTTTGTGTGTCTGTTGGTGCATCTTTTCTAGATGACTAATCCTGCAGTTCAACAAAGTGGCAAACCCCACAGCTTGACAACACTATCTGCATTCATTTTATTGAGCATAAAGAAAATGATAGTGTGAGAGAAAAAAACAACCTCGGTATGTGATGAGTTGAACCTAACTGTATGCGCTTTCATTGCACTCTCATGAACTCTGCTTTGGAATGAGGTAATTGAAAAGTCATTAGTGTGTGAACTTCTGAAATAGGTGGACTCTCCCAGAGGAGGAGAGGATTGTGTATGTGTCCAGTGTGCAGCGTGCGGAGACTGTTGATCAGCTACGTATATCTGAAACATCCTCTAGTCCTTCCCAGGTGATGTGTTTGATATGTAAATAGTTATGAAAGCGGTGATGTGGTTTCCCCCAGCAGACTTGTGCTAAGTGTCTGGAGGTTTGACTCCAGAAGCTAGCGTCTCCTGAAGACTGAACAGCACCAAGACAACAGCACACAGGCTGACAAAGGAAAGGTAAAACCACATCAGGCAGAAGCTCTCTGTGTTAAAGGAGGTGAACTGTGGTGAAGTTGGTGTACATTCTGCACATGCGTCATAGCTGCTGCTATTCCATGAGCCTGTTGATGTGACCCTGCTAGCATCATGTCCCAGTGGCACAGTGCTAAATGCCGCCTCTGTTTCTCACTTGCAATAGCGCCTAAACGAGGTCTGTCAAAGCCAAGGAGACAATGTGAAGAATACTCACATCTCGGTGTGAGATTAATTACTTTCCTTTTTTAACGGCAGCATTTCGCTGACAACGCCAAAAAGTAGGTCAGGTCACTGCAAGCTGCTTACATTGGCTCCGTCAGGGAAAAAACATTTACCTGAAAAGGTGTAACTATGGTTGTTTAGGGTAAGGTGAGGTAGATTGCATTTTTTTTTTAAAAAACAGCTGGTAATCGATCAGAGTGTTGGCTCCGAAAAATCTCTGTGTGTGTGAGCCAAACAGCCGTCAGATTTGAATGAATGTGTTCATTTATTGTTGAAAGTTGTTTTATTCCTAACTTTTGTTTTCACACTTCATCTTCTGGCTGCATAAAAGGGTCTGCAGTACTGTAGCTTTGTAGTGTGTGTGTGTGTGTGTGTGTGTGTGTGTGTGTGTGTGTGTGTGTGTGTGTGTGTGTGTGTGTGTGTGTGTGTGTGTGTGTGTGTGTGTGTGTGTGTGTGTGTGTGTGTGTGTGTGTGTGTGTGTGTGTGTGTGTGTGTGTGTGTGTGTGTGTGTGTGTGTGTGTGTGTGTGTGTGTGCGCGCTGTGGTCGACAGGAGTCAGTTGGGGTGTTTGGGTTAGCTTCAGGGAGGAAGTTCCATCATGGGCAGGCTGGTATTTCCTGAAGCTGGTGAATAAATTACACCCTAGATACCAGCTCTATGAAGGCACACACCCATAATAGCCCAGACAATTTTATATTACACAATTACAACATCACAGCTACTATATCACAATCATGTCTCTTCTCCTTAGCTCTATGACTTCATTCCTACTCTTTGAAACATTTTGCATCTCTATCATATACACTGTTTATGGAAATAGAATTCATGTTCAGATGAAAAGTTAAGAGACTACATCCTGTGTGAGATATCCTGACATTCACGTCATATGATAAGAATCTGGGCTAGACTAGCTTTACTCATCCCAACTATTATGTCTATACTTGTAGTATAAAGATGGCATATTACTTAATCTGAAATAAAATAATCACATCTCTTACATCTTACATCTTTGATCTCAGTCTCTCCAGCTGTTAAACGATGGCCCCTAATGAGATTGTTATTTTGGAACAGTATTTTCTGAAATCGTCACTGTCTCTGCAGTACATTTTCTGGGGTAACTACACTTTAAAATCATATCAATCGTGAGCTTTCTCATAACTTTAATAAGTCGTCAACAAACTAAGCATGTAATCTTGATTCAACTCTTAACTGATGGGGAAAAAATCTGTGTAAACATTTCATTTGGGTTTGCTCCTCTGATTTGCTGTGGTAACAGCTACAGGCATCAAGGAGGCTTGTCTGTGGCTGTTTAGATGAGAGAGGAGCTGTTAGTGAGCTACATGAAAGCTCAAAGGCAAAGTTTGCCCCCTTTTTCCTAAGTGGATTTCCATCTGTAACAGGTGACATCGGCCGCTTTTTACATCAACCAATCTGTTTCTATGGTCTGAATGCACTCTGCACTTTTTAAACAAGTCCATTACCCAGACGTCACCCTCCTCTGCAGTCTGGGCTCATTATCTGTTATTGTCTCCTTATCCACATCTTTGTCATTATATTACTGACATATGGGGAGATCCATCTGTGCACAATGTCCATACACTCAATCCGTTCACTAACAAATGGCTTCAGAGCTCTCAATTCTTGGAAAAAAAGGGAATTTGAAGGCTTTAAATAAGCCTTGATCGTCTTATGATTAGTTTAAGTTAATGGATTTCCCTCATGATTAAGTGATTATAAGCTCTATTGATAATCAGTCATCCCTCTCCATTCAAGATGTATATGAAATTGAGGAAAAAATTTGGTTTCAAACCGCTCACACTGAATATTTCAGACCATATTTAATTCATCGCTAACCCTGAACTTACCTTGAGATATGCAAGAGTGGAGCAGAGTGAGAAAAGGTTGACTTGGCATTTTATACATTAATCATTGTCCAGCATTTGTAAAGCGTGTTTTCATCTGAGAGGCAAAGCTCCTTTTGGATGGGAATTATGCATACTTTTTGGAGGGTGAAGTTGGAAAAAAACACTGTATACTGAATTAGCTATTAGCATTTCTGCTCTGGGGACTTTCACTGTGCTGCAGCTTATTGTGTCATATTTAGGAAAGCTTTGTACTCAGTGCAGCTGCTATTTTAATAAAGCAGTTTCTTGTTGTGTTCAGCAAATTCTGTTTAAGTAGCTGGTAGCTGTACCAGTAACATCGTGTGATGTGTATGTCCCCTCACTTTTCCTAGCATAGAAGTTGTGTTCACCAGACTTTTTATCTAATGCCACCATCATCATCGTCATCATTATTTTAAATTAGTATTTTTGAACTTGACATCGTCATTAGCCCCTAGTGTATCAAGTAGTTAGTAAGAAATACTAAGAAAAAGTACTGTAAAATGTTTGCATGCTAACATGCTAAGCTAATACTGTTTAGAGTGTACAGATTTTGCTTATGTCTGTTGAACTGCAGCGTGCTATCACTGTCATGTGAAAATGTGAGCTTGTTATGTTAGCCCTTAGCTAAAACTATTAGTGTACCTAACAACAGCCTTCAAACCAGTTTGAGACTGGATGTGTGACCGCTGCTTTAGTGGTCCCTTTTCATTTCAGCACACATAATACAAGCATTTCAAAACCCCTCGTATCTATGCTGTAAGTTTATGACTTTGGGCTGCATTAGCATGCATACATGAAATGAACAGTATTTCTTTTTCGTCCTAGTCTTATTCTATTCTGCCTCAGGTGTTTGCCTTTGATATTGAAACAGGAAGAGTGAGAGAGAGTGGTTATGTGTCTAAATTCTGTTCCATTTCCACTTTGAAATATGAAGTGTTCTTCTCCTTGTTCGGTTCAGGCGGAGCCAGTGTGTGGGCCATCACTCCAGAGGAGAGGGGGAAACATGACAAACAGTTTGACACCCTGGCCCCCGTCCTCGGCTATGTCTCAGGTAGACTATCGTCACAATAAACACACTGAATTCATGTTTACGGAGAACATCTATTAATGTCATCTGTGGTTCAGCTGTATCAAATGTCTTGTTTCTGTAAACCTCCCTGTTTTTATTTCTGTGTGTCTCCAGGGGAGCAAGCCAGGAAATTCTTCCTCCAGTCTGGCCTGCCCCCTTCGGTCCTGGCTGAGATCTGGTAAGAAAAATCTAACATTTCAGATGATCTTCATGATTAATGGTGTGTAAGACAACCCATACTTAAGTAGGTCAGCAGGACCAACCCTTTGTTTGGGTTAGAGTTAGTTTGGGCCTTTTTGGCCTGTTTTAATCTTCCTGTTGAACATTCACTTCCTACACAGCCCGCCCCACCTAGTAAACTGTGTGATAGAAGTGTGTTTACTGTAATTAGTGTGTACAAGTGTGAGTCCTGGTGTTTGTGTGAATACTGCTACTGGAATTGAATCCCAACAGAGTGTTGTCCCCTTGGTGACTCCTACTTTTCTATTGTCTCCAAAAAAAGAAATAATACTTGGTATGCTGTAAATAAACCATACAAATAAATCCTATTATACCATTGTTTGCTCTCTTCCTCTTTTAGGAACTTAGCTGACATGGACAGCGATGGAAAGATGGACAGACTGGAGTTCTCAATGGCAATGAAGCTCATCAAAATCAAACTTCAGGGGCGGAACTTACCCTCTTCTCTGCCAATCATTATGAAGCAATCTCCTGTCTCCAACTCTGCTTCTATCATGCCTTCAACAGCTCGCTTTGGTAAAAATCTCTGAGGATATCTAGACAGTCAATATTCCCAAACCACTAAATTTTAACACTTTCTACGACATCATAACCTTCATAAAAGTTGGTCCTGTCGCCTTTTCATGTTCCTGTGTGTTTGCTCCCTACAGGAATGGGTTCAATGCCAAACCTGTCAATGGGTCTGTCATCCATGTCAACTATGTCAGCCATGCCCCTCCTAACACCAATCCCGGCTAACCCCCCCATGCACTCTTTGCAACCCCTGATGCATATTCCAATGACTCTGCCCCTCATCTCCTCCCTCGGAAACTCTGGACTCACCAACGGCAATGTCAACCTCCTCACCCCACCCCTTGTTCCCAACAATGCAGGTCGGTCCTGCAGGGGAAGATAGATCTTTTGATTAGGGGTTCTGCACCATATCTTGTAAACTTGACCTTGAAATTATAATGAGATCAAATGGAATTGATTCAGAATATAGTATTCATTAAAAAATACTCTGAACAGCAAAGATAAGAATGCTCCATATTTAACATTATGTAATGATGCTATTGATGACTTGTGCACATGCAAAGACAGCAACAACTTTAGTAATATTGTTGAGAAAACATACAGCTGCAGGTTTATACAATGAGGGATTTAATTGTGGTCATGGATGTTGTGTTTTGGGGCACTTTATTATTCTATGTGAATGACTCAAAGCTCGACAAGGGGGTAAGGCTTTTGGACCCAGTTGCATGTGCTCTTTGTAAATTCAAATTGATTATATTAAACATAATCAAATGGAAAGTTGTGTTTACCAAGTGGAGCATTTGCATCGCCAAATTAAAACAGCATACAGCACAAACTTCCAATTACAAAGAGATAAGGTTTCCTAAAATCTGTCATTTACAGCTGGATGTTGCTCGCTTACTTAACCAACTGACACAGCTATATTAGCTTGCTAACAACAAGACTATGGTGACATAATTGACACTTGATATACTTTCAGTGTAAAAAATGATGTTAACATGGTAGATTTTGAAGGCTGTATACAGCTGATTGGACAATACTACAGATGCCTCTTTGCATTTAAATGTTCCTAAATGCCTGTACACTTCTTTCCCTTAAGACGGTGTCTGATTTAACTGCTTCAGAGCTGAGGGTTAGGGTTAGGGTTAGAAACCATGTATGAATAGCTGATGTAACCCAATTCCGGGTGTATCAGGGGTTGTTATCAAGGTCTTGTAAGTTAACTGTGGAGAGTTACAGTAATATGGAGTAGATAACATCTACAATCTGAAAAGGCTGAACCTTATCTCCTCCCTGGGATCTTATGTCTCTTGCAGTGTATATATGGAAGTCTCGGTGTGTGTGTATCTTAATCTTTATTCACTGTGTAAATAAGTCTTTACTGCAGTATCTATTGGATGTCAAACAGTCAACAGCTTTAGGTGTAGGTGCACATATTTTATGTAATGTACACACTAATTAAGTCAGTTTTTACCTCTTTTTTAAAAAAAATCTGTCCTCATTTCCGACCTCCTGTTCCTTGGCTGCTCTCTTTAACCTCACTCTGCCTCTTTAAGTAAAACGTTTTGCTGTGAAATGAGCAGTCTGATGAGCTTGATAGTGAAATCTCTTAGATTATTTGTGTCTCCCTCCATTTTTACCCTCCTCTCTCTGCTTGTGAAAATATGTCAGTGCCACAGCTTTTTATATTGGTAAACTTTAACTCAGGGTTGTAGTCATCTGGGAACGCTTTGTTTTTATCCAGATGTCAATAACCTTGCTGCTGGAGCTGTGTGTGCTGTGACTGTAAAGTATGAGGAGATAAGATTAGATGTACACACTTTCAAGGGCAACTGCGCCCTGTACGTTTAAATTATGTCAGCCATTGATTACATAAAAAAAGGAGGCATGCAGTATTTATTTGCATACATGCTCTATAGCAGGCACTGCATTTTTTTCTTATATTACCTTGAATTTCTCAAAATTACATCTGACTCACTTACCTTCTCCAACTCTTGTTTGCAGGGCTTCCTCTCTCTGGCTTCTCCTCTCCTATGGCCTTCTCTCCATCCACTGGCATGTCAAATGCAAACTCCCTCCTCGACCTTGGATCCAGCAGGTAAGAGAGACCATAAACCCATACCATAACACAAAAAAAAAACATGCCAGCAACCCTGTATAGTCTGCCAAGACAATTTCAAACGATTTGAATTGGCATCTGTGAATGTAAATATTCCTACTTTGATTAAGAGAAAACATGCCCTCTGAAAACATATAAGTTCTTCCTTGATCATACATTTTGAATTCAGTAGCCAGTTCCATGAAAGTTTAATGGGAGATGTAAGGATTTCTGATACACACCATTTATTATGTATTAGTTGAAGTGAAATGTCACTAACCCTTTAGTTTGGTGCTTACAAAAGAGCAGAGTTTGTGCAGGGCAGAGTTGAGGACTAGAATGCAGGCAAAGATGAAACATTATGATAACAGACAGACCGGAAAGGCTTTTTTCAAATCAGATGTTAGGACAGTAGGAAATGGGCTTGTGTGGAGTCACAAACATGACAACGAATGACATTCTTAAAGAAGGAGTTCACTAAACTGTAATGTTTCCATCTATGGTATTCAGACTCTTTTCATCCAATGGGTCAGGTCTGATTTATGTCAACATCCACTGACAGGATTGCCTTGAAGTGTTCTACAAATATTCATAAGGAAGCTTACTGACTTTTTTAACCACCACCCTAAAGTTCATTTTGGTTGTTTTGAATGAGGCATGCTTAGAAATACAGGATGGATGGCCAAATATGAATTCCCCTTCCCAGAGTATAGCTTTTACAACCACTGTTTTCCTCCTCCTGTCAGGTCAATTTAATGATTGAATGGCCTTTCCAACCTTCAAGCTGTTTGACTTTAGTGATAATAAGTAACACTAACATGCTTCAAGCTAAGCTTACAGTTTATGGTGTGTGTGATAAATACCGTACCTGCTTAACGCCACCATGTTTGCATTGTCAATTAGAAAGTGTTTAAATGTCAATATTAGCAGTTAGCTTAAACACAGCTATTCCTCTACATCTTTTAGAGCTGATAGTATAGCTAAGTGATGTTTATTTATTATGAATTGGGTTTGTTTATAGGATAAGATCCAATAAAGTTAATGGAAATATATGCACTATTGTCTTCTGTAGCCATTCTTTTCAATTGGAGTTTTCTTAATGTTAATTCATTTAACGCTAACATTTCTGTTATTAGCATAGAAATGATTTATCTCAAAATCTAAAAGAGTGGCAAAATAAAGCTGGTAAACTTCTTTTGTGATTTTTAACAAGTATTTTATCGTTGTCTGCAACTATTACTGCAGTGTTATGTTATGAGATTGTAACAGAGAAGAAACTAGAGTGTTTTTTTCTTTCTTTTAGAGTTGACACTGGAGTCTGGGAGGTTTTTGTTCAGTTTCAGCAGCAGCCAGATTCCCTTCAAAATACAACAATAGTGATATCTTATATCCTGGTTCCCTCGCACGATGTTTTGTGTTGTTTGGGAAAAGCACTGGAGTAGTATCTGATTTCATTTTGAATGTATTGTGTTGTGTGACGCAGAGCTGCATACAAAAAGTCCTGCCCTCAGGTGGAGGTGGTACAACAAGCAATAATAAGGGCAGGAGTGAAGTTAAACACCCAGCCTTAAAATCACCTTTAACCTCTTTTTAGTTGTGACTACTTCTTATATAATGCTAGACACTTTGTTCTCATCCTGTTTTTGTTTCCAGACCCATGACAAGGATTTAAATCCCTCCAAACTCAAATATATACACAGGCCCCCTGGCAGAGGGAGGATCCTGTTCTTTAGCACCTATTGTCTCCCGAAAACCTTTTTTTTTTTTTTAATTCAGGAGTGTTTCAAGTCTCCTCTCGGCTATAATAACCCAAAATAAATTCATTCTTTTCGAATGAACATCATCCTCCAAGACTATCCTTTTATGCTATTCTTGCGGAGGCATTGTTTATAATAAAAACAGAAAGGCTGATTAGCATTGCTTGAGGGTTTGGTCCTGTCTCGTTTCAGAGAGTCATTGTCTTGGTTTGCTCTAGCTTCCTCTATAGCTAATTAAGAGCGGAGCGATAACACCAGGGAGCCTCTAGGCAATTAGTGGTTTTAAGTCATGGCTTGAATACAAGGGAAAAGGGAAAACACCGACCACATAATATTATTTAGTCATTTCCCTTTAGGTGATATTTTGGCTTATACTGGTGCCTCTTGTTTTCTCTTTATTCTTAGTTCAAATTCTTCTTCCACCACATCGTTGGCCAGTAACTCTCCCAAGACAGGAGCGAGTGATTGGGCCGTGCCTCAGGCCTCAAGACTCAAGTATCGTCAGCAGTTTAACACGCTGGACAAGCTAATGAGTGGCTACTTGTCAGGTATGTCACACACACACACACACACACACACACACACACACACACACACACACACACACACACACACACACACACACACACACACACACACACACACACACTTCAACATAAACAAACATGAGGTTCTCAGGGCTGCATGGCTGCTCTGACAGAAAACACTCTGGGTCAGTTTTGTGTTACTCACACACTCACGTACTCTTTTGACTGCTCTTAACCCCACTTGACAAAATGTCAAGAAGAGACATATGCACACACACACACACACACACACACACACACACACACTCACACACACACATGTCCACATGAGATGTTGTAAGAAGCAGCTCGGCTGTTGTTTCTGATGTGATTATTATTATTTGTTTTCATTTGCAGGGCCTCAGGTTAGAAATGCTTTGATGGCGTCCAACCTGACACAAACTCAGCTAGCAACTATCTGGTGAGTATGAGGGGTGTGTTTGCACCCATTATTGCAGAATGAGGCAGGTTAACGCATTTCAAGCCTCTTTAAAATCAAAGCAGACTGAATTATTCAGCACAAACAGCTTTTATAAACACAGTAGTTAACCCACTGCCAGGCTAACATAGCAGAGCATTTAGTAAAGTAAAGAGCCGAATATTTCCGTCATAATCCAGTGGAATCCAAAAATGCAGCAAAAATGATACTGAGTATTAGACTTTTGAGCTAGTTGGCTGGAAACCTGACTGCAAATGAATGATAATGTTTCTCTGTGTCTGCAGGATGTTTAAACATGCTAACTCATTTCCTATAAACACTTTATGAGGTGATAATTTGTCAGAGTTTTTAGAACTTGTTCCACTGCCTCAGAAAAAATACCCAATTATGCTGCTTTACTGCATGTCAATTGCAGCCCCTACCCACAACAAATGCAAGCTCCCTGAACTCATTTCTCAACAGTCTGTCCTTATGTACTCCAAAAATAGACCTGCTGTCTTTTGACAATTTCACACACAAATAATCAGTTGCATACACCCCACTGTAAGACACTCTGCTCCTTCTCCTTCTTTAAACAACTGAAAATGAACATTCATTATATAATGGAAACATCCAATCATACAGTATGTACTTTATGTTAAAACCAAAGGCACACACCTTTCTTTAAGTCTAGCTGAAGAGCCAACCCTGTTTTTTTTCTCAACCGTACTCATGTCTTTGCAGCAGCAACAACACAGATGTTTAGCACCACACATCACAAAGACCATTCATACTCTTTTATGAAGCATCAGTCCTGCTGCACCTCAGGAAATAATACTTCCTCACACGCCACAAGGCAGTCAGCATCCATTCAGCAGGGCCACTGCATTAAGCTCTGTGCATACTGTGATGTCAACAGCATGGGACTGGAAACTATGACTGCAGTGCCCTCGATATTTCATCATTATTGGTTCACTTTTTGTCTTACTGTGTTGGTTTTGAATAGGACCTTGGCAGATGTAGATAAGGATGGTCAGCTACAAGGTGACGAGTTCATTCTGGCCATGCATCTGGTTGACATGGCTAAAACTGGTCGACCTCTTCCCCTCACACTGCCTCAAGACCTTGTGCCTCCTTCTCTCAGGTACAGTAACACACACACACTCTCTGAATTTATAATACAGTTTGTACAACAACCACACAACCTCTTTTCTCATTTCAGAGGAGGAATCAAGCCCTGTGAGCTTGTAAATGGAACAGGGCCTTACATCTCTCCCTCTTTGTTGGACACAGTGGAGTTAGATCCCGCACAGAAGAACAAGAGCAGTGGTAAGGAATGAACTGAACTATGTGTGTGGTTTTAAATACTGAGAGTTTTTGCTTTTCATATCTGTCCTACCTCTCTCCTTCTCCTTTTAGTGTCTTTTGAGGACAAGCTTAAGGAGAACTTTGCAAGAGGCAGCGCCGAACTGGAGAAGCGGCGCTTAGCTCTAGAGGAAGGGCAGAGGAAGGAAAGGGAGAGGAGAGAGAGGGAGGAGAGAGAGGAGAGGGAGAGGCGGGAGAGGGAGGCCAGAGATCAGGAGAACCGGAGGAGGCTGGAGGAGGAGAGGCGGTTTGAGAGGCAGAGAGAGATGGAACGACAGAGGGAGGAGGAGAGGCTGAGGGAGCTGGAGAGAAAGGAGGTAAGTGGGGCAAGAAACATGAATTGGGAGATTCAGAACATTCAGATGCCAAGTGAGGTGACCATGTTTTGTCATATTTCAGGCAGCAAAGCATGAGATGGAGCGCCAGCGGAGGGAGGAGTGGGAGCGTGCAAAAAGAGAGGAGCTGGGAAGGAGGAAAGAGGGGGAACAGGAAGAGATCACAAGACTCAGGGCGAAAAAGAAGAGTCTAGAGTTGGAGCTAGAGGCTGTGGTAAGACTGCCCTCAGACCCATAAATATGAACACTTACAATGTTAAAGAAAAAGTTGAAGTGTAATCTTAATCGTCTCCCAGGGCAACAAGCACAAGCAGATCTCAGACTGTCTCCGAGATGCTCAGAGCAAGAGGCGGATCCTGAAGGCAGAGGTGGATCTTGTCAATCAAAAAAGAGACGAACGCATCACAGAAATCAACAACTTGCAGCTTCAGCTTGAGGTTAGAGAAATTTGGTTGCATTCACTTTTTCAATCCTTCTAAAATATTCCTTTGTCCATTTTTATTAAAATTCCTGTTTCTATATATGCATCTGTGTTTGACTTAGGAGTGGCAGAGGAAGCTCTCACATCTGGTCCCGGAACAGCAGAGGCTGACCGAGAAGCTACGAAACATCAATTCTAACAAAATCTGCAGTGTGTGACCAAAGCCTGTTTATAAAACATATAGACACAATGTTGGAATTGAATTCTCCCCCTTGCTCATGACCTTTAATATTTGTCTTGTAGCCTTGACTTTGACGTCTCTGACTGGGAACGTGGAAGAGAAAGGTGTGAATTGTCGGAGGCTGAAGGACCAGCTCGACACTCTTGAGCGAGAGACCACCGACAAACTGGTCCAGATGGAGGAGTACAACAAGGAGCTGAAGGTCAGTCAGCAGTTTATTCAGGTTTTGTTAGCCTGTGCTAGCTGGGAGATGATAAGCTTAGCCTAATGTACAAAGTGGAATAAAGAGTATAATTCATAATTATGTAAAACAAGATTCGACTTGTTTGCAACTTTGATTGATTTTTTTTTAAACTTTTAATGAGAGCAAAAACTAGCTCTTTTTCCAAACAGCCTTCATGCTAGCCAAGCTAATCATCTCACTCCTTGAAAAACAATTCAATACACACACAGCAAAGTGTAAAATACCTCCATATATTACTGTGTGACACGTTTTTGGAACAATGCCTTATTTTCTTAGGCTTCCTTTGGATAGAGCAGCAGAGGCAGTTATTGCCACTCTTGTGGTGGTACTTAAAGTAGACTTTGCTAGCTAGCTAAACATACAAACAAGGAGAAAGAGATACATAAGCTACTCTTATGTACTACATGTTTTTTCATTACTTATACTTGACTTAACTGAGTTTTTGATGTGTTAAAATGTTGCTTTTGCTCTTATAAAGGTTTTTTTTTAACAAAAGGTTTGTTACAGCCAAGCTTGCTCTTTGCTCCCTGCTGTCAGTATTTATACTAGGTTAGCTAATTATCTGGGTTTCTTTAAACGCACAGACAAGAGAGTGGAATAAAATCTAATCTAACTGTCACTAAGAAAGCAAAATGATATATTTTTTCCAGCAGGACAGGAAAAATAAATTGGCTCTACAGACCCTATCTTGAAAATGTCTTGACTTGTGTTTCAGATAAAGGTTGAGAATATTATGAATAATACAACAGTTTGGTGATCTATCCTGGCAATATATGACGGATTACAACAATAAAATACAAACAGTGGCTGCTTTGTAAGGAGTTTTCCCCACTCTCCTCTAACATTGTTTTATTGGAAAATAACAAAACAGGGAGTTTCACTCAAAAACCGCTGCTGTGATAACTTTTTAGACTGGTCCTGCTTATTCTAGGGTTTCAGCCCTCAGGCAAAGAAAACCTTGTTACATAACCATTATTGTACACATACATTTAGATTCAGATGTACACACTCGCCTGAAAATTCAATACCTGTGAAAATGATGTCATGGTCTCTGATAAATATATCAGCGATCTGATACTAGGTGCTGCAGCTTCAAAAGGCCTTTCTCTGTAAAATTGTTTTCATGGCCGTACTACTTTTTAAAGCTTTTAACACTTTTATTACTTATACTTCTCTCTCTCCCTCTTTTTCCTCTGCTTGGTGCTATCTGGATGTCTTTCATACATTTTCTCCATTCTGGCCTTTTTCTTTTCTTTCCTTTTCCATTTTACTCAACCTATTCTTTTAACCCACCCCCAACTTACCTTAAACAAACCTTCTATATTTTTCACCTTTTGGCCACCCCCTTCTCCATCCTCCTCTCTCCTCTCCTTGTCATTGCACTGTGTTTCTCTAAAAGCCTGGGGACTTGGATGACTGTATCCTGCGAGGCCTTTTGTCTCTGCTGGCCTGCCTCAGCCAGCTCTTCCACCTCATCAAGGTTATCTTTCTTCCTCTCCCTCTCGCTCTCTACCTCCCACTGTGTAATCTCTCTCATCACCCTTTTTATTATGTTTTGTGTAGTTGTTGTTGTTTTCCCCTCAAGCCACAATCTTTAATCTTCTTTTCTTTTTGATCCCACAATGATTCGATAACTTCCCTAATCCCTACTCTTTTTGTCTTTTGACTCATTATTAAATGGAGCTCTACTTTGGTGCCACGTCTTTCCCTTTCGTTTTCTTCTGTTGTGTCTCTCCATGGGATTGGTTCTAGTCTGTGTTTTCTGTGTAAACAGGATGCACCCTGAGGGTAAAACATTCACACAAACACACACACGCACACACACACAAACAGAATGATGAACCTGCACATCTTGTGTCAGAAGAGAACAGGGAAACATTTGAACGTGGCTTGTAAATATGTTCACACATCTGCATGTCTCTGAGAATGGCTGCAAGTTTCTTTATTTTTTCCATTAAGGCATGTGTTCTGCATGGTTGTTGTACTATTGTATCAAACAGTACAAATGAAGATTCGTTTTAAAAATATACTTACACCTTTCTATAGATTGAATAAAATGTTATACATTATTGTAAACTGTAATGCTTTGTGTTGGAGCAGACTCGAAGCCTCCATTTGTGTAGTGCCTTGTGGCTGTTTCTGTATTTTTAAACTACTTGGTTCTCGTGTCTCTTCTCTCTCTATAATGCATTGCATATAATGTGACTGCATCAGGAGCTGAGGGAGAAGCAGGTGCGGCAGCAGGCTGTCCTGGATGACCTGTACAGAGTCAAAGAGGAGAAACTGAGGGAGCTGCAGAAACGCAGGGAGGACGAGTTGGAAAGAAAGAGGAGAGAGGAAGAGGAGGCAGCCAGGTGAGTGTGTAATGAAACATGTGTTCTCTGTGCTGTGTTTTGTGCTTAAGATCACTCTTAAAAGTTGCATTTACTCCCCGCAGACGAGCAAAGCTAGAGCAAGAGAGAAGGGAGCAGGAGAGGAGGGAGAAGGAGGAAGAGGAGGCACGTCAAAGGAGGCTCCAGGAGGAGCAGAGGGCCAGGCAGAGGGAGGAGGAGGAGAGGGAGGCACAGGCCCGCCTCCGGGCAGCTCAGGAGAAAGCACAAGAAGAGGAGAGAAGAAGGAGAGAAGAGGAGGAGGAGAAGAGGAGGAGGGAAGAGGAGGAGAGGAAGCAAAAAGAGCAGGAAGAAGAAGAGGAGACGAAGCGAAGGAAGGATGAACAAGAGAGAGAAGCACAACAGCTGGTGGTTGTGGATCAGCAATCATCCAAGCTGACATCATACAAAGCTCTGTACTCGTTTGTCGCTCGAAATGCAGATGAGCTGAGTATAGATGCAGACGGCCTTCTAGAGGTATGAGAGACACGTAATGAACACACACTAAAGTTATTTGACTAACATATCTGCAAACTCACCCTAGTTAGTTGTATAAAAATAGGTTTTATTTATTGCTATTAGTTATTTCTGTCTATTAATGGCATGTTTACTGTGGGTCACATCTAAGCTAGCTTTAATGCTAAGCTCAATAATCATACAAATTTAGACTTTTACATTTCATGTATGTTCCTTTACAGTTCTTTCATTGCACACTGAAAGCAGACAAACATTAAAGCTTCTGTTTGGAGTTTTTAACTGGTGATGAAACAGACTGAAATTAATATAGATTTCTCTCTTTGATGTACAAAAGCAAACCAGTCTTTCAGTATGAAGACTGACTTTTTCTTCATAGTCATTTAACTGCCTGAAACCTCTGGTGCAGGGTAGGTGTGAGACTAAGTGATTAACAGTGTGCTGCATTTTTCACTGCAAACTTCCCCAGTGTAGTGTGAGTGATAAATTTGACTGTGAAGAAAGAAGGGATTGAATTTTTGGTTCAAATAAACAACTTTCAAATTTCAACAAAAATCTGCAAAGAGATAAGAAGTACCACTTTGTCCATAGAGGTCGCCAAAATCAACACAAGTTTCCCACAGGAACTTTAAGATGTTAGCCAACATGAATGTAAATGGTTACATTTCTGACATAAGCTGCTTGGTTTAGAAGCGTACCTAGAGATGTTCAGTTCAACACACAGTATTAGCTATTGGCAAAGGCTGTTGGACAGAAATAAACTGTGTAAAGTGAAACGAGAGCCGCCAAATCTGCCCCATAGAAATGTTAGTAGAGAAAGCAGTTGGTGTGTAAACCGTAATATGTGAGTGTGCGATGATCATAATGAAAAGGACACAGGCCTGTTAACACCTTGCTTCCATGACAAATTTGTGTGATGTGTATCTGAACCCTGTAATTGTTCATAATTGCTGTATAAATGTAATTGCTCATGATTGGTCCAAAGGTGAGCGCGTTTAGGAACACACTTATGATCACCTTGTTATGTCTGATTGGGGTTGATTGAACTGTGTTTTCCCTGTTGCAGGTGGATGAGCAGACTGTCGGTGAGCCTGGCTGGTTGTGTGGAAGTTATCGTGGAAACAGGGGCTGGTTCCCCCAGAGTTACGCAAAGAAATGTCCTGCATCTCCTGCTGCTGAGACTGCTGTTTTGTCAGCTGGAAACAAGTCCTGTCCACCGCCCCCACTTAAGCCAGGGTAACAGCCTGTGAAAAAACACGATGTGACAGTTTCTCTTTGGTATTTTAGTTCTAATGATAGAACAGTTTTGTACTCTTTGCTCTCGGTCACCTTGGGGCGTTTTAATGTATGCAACAGTACAGTTAGGTTGTTTTTATTCATGTGTATCCTCCTTCACTGATGGTCTGTCCCTCATGTTTAACCCAGAATCCCGCATGAGGAGGAAGCAAGCAACACCATCGTCCCAGCCCAACCAGACAATTCACAGGTACAAAGGGAAAGCTTGACTAATGTTTACTTTACACTCTTGGCATGCAGTGAATTGTGTCTAACTTTGTTTCCAGAAAGGAAACTCACTACTCAAAAGACAAATAGACTTTTAAGTGAGCTTCTCCAGATTCAGATTCAAACTCTGTTTTGTTGCTGTGTCAGTGAAGAGATTTGCATGCATTTTCTCGATACAGAGGCGATGTTTAATTCATGAGCAACATGGGAATCATCTGTTTTTTTATGGTGTCTGTATTTATTCTCTCTTTTTGCTTCTCTTTTTAGAAAAACAGCTAGTTTATGTACAGCTGTTCTGTAATTTGAGATCTACTGTGGGAAAACTACATGAAAATTTCATGAGCCTTTTTGGGCCACCCTTCCCTGTCAGTGTTTGAAGATTAAAGCTGCTGCAGTCAATGTTTGTACACTAACAGTGGATTAAATGAATGTATAACAAAGAAGGTGTCAGGGAAAACAAACCTGTTATACAGTTCCAATTCAGCTTGAATGCTGAAGGCTGCTACTGGCTGCTTGGGCCTGGCCTGGTGGTAGCTGGCTGCTGCTAGAGCCTGGCCTCAGCTCACTTGCTGTATATCCACAGATTTCACTTTTGGTCACAAATGACTTTCATGCGTGATGTAAGAGGACACTTGACAGCAAGAGAAAACAGTGTTCTGAAGAAGTGTGCTGGACGTAGTGCTGGTGGAGAACAAAACAGAGCTAAAAGGAGAGCATGTGTTTGACTTGCATTCTTCAGAACTGCCAAAAAAAAATTATGCTTAGTCTACATATAATTAAAATCAAACAATTAGAAATGTTGGATCAACTTTGGTAGGTTTCTTGTTGGTGTACTGATATCTGCCTTGCTAGTACAGCAGGGTTTCAAGAACTAGTGCTGGCAGGGGTCCACACACACTGCTCATATCAACACACACTTCTTTGACAGCAGCATGGTTGTTTATTTATAGCTTCTCTCTACTGGGAGTCGCTTCTCCCTCTCTGCCTCTCTGTGGGTCACACAGACATTTACAGATCACCATCTCCCAGTAGAGAACATCAGTGTTAGTGGGCCTGGAGTTTTTAGGTTATGCCTTTTGGTCAGAAATAGTCAATATTCCAGGGCGCTCTGTATCTAGATGAGTAACCTAGAAAGTGGTTGTTATGGATCCCAAGGAACTAGGTCGCAGGTTTCATTGCTCATCAGGAGCTATTGGCTGCACCTGTAATGTTCTCAGATCAGACATCAGCGGAGCCACCATTTATGAGCTGAGCCACCATTTGTGACTTCTTCCTTCCGCCTCTTATCTTTGACACCCACTTTGGCTCCAGTTTATGACTGTCTATCATAGATAGGATCAGTGGGTGGTTTTGGACGGCTATGTTCTTCTGCCACCTTTAAGAAACCCAAGGCCCACTTATTCGGTACCCTTTTATAACAAGTGCAGTGTTTTGTTAGTTCCCCAAATGCCCCCTGTCATTCAGATTTTGTTTACTGGGGGGAACTGTGTGTAATTGCTCCATTGATCCTGATGTCCCTGTTCTCTGAATTTCACTCCTCAGCTCTCAGTCCCTCTGCTTGCTCGAGCTGTCTCCTCGTGGTCGGCAAGCTCAGAAACTCACCTCAACCTCTCTTCTGTTGGCGGCGATGTCATCACTGCACTCCTGAGCGTCACACAAGGTGACATCATCAGTGTGCTGCAACAGAAGGAAGACTGGTGGTTGGGACAGCTCAACGAGACACAGGGATGGTTCCCTAAAAGCTACGTCACTCTGGAGATGTGTGACAATACAGAGTATGAAGACACACACACAAACCTCAGTTGCCAATTATAAACTGAGTGTAAACTGACTTTGTTGTTTTTATTTTAGTTTGGATTCATACGACACATCTGACTCCGTTCAGCTTGAGGGTAAGTGCAGTTTTTCTTTACACCAAATGTCACCACATAGTCTAAAATTTAGGATAATGGTTGAATAAATAGTCCTACATGTGGCTCTGGCTTTCTCTCTTTTATTTTGTCTGAACCAGAATATGTGGCCTTGTACACGTACGAGAGCCCAGAGGCAGGGGACCTGACGTTTGTTGAGGGAGATGTTGTCATGGTGACAGAGAGAGAAGGAGAGTGGTGGCGAGGATGCATCGGGGACCATACAGGGGTTTTTCCTTCCAACTACGTCCGACCTGTAGAGCCAGAGGTGAATATCATTGTTTTATTAAGTGCAATGGTTTTATGGCCTTAATCAGAAATGTTGTTATAATAGGACCACAATTTGTCAAGGAATATATTTGCTCATTGTGCATTATGTATAGTATAATGCAAATATTAGTCATCTTATTTACAAAATTAAAACAAATGTAATCTAATTCTATTCTTTATTATTAGTCAGGCAAAATGAGAAATATCTTAAACCTGTAATGATCCTCTGTTGTTAATTGAACTTGAATTATAAAGAGAGATTGATCAGCTGTTGAAAATAAGTTATGTTAAGCTATGTTAATTATATTTACTTTCATTATGTGTGTTTTTACGTTTAAAACTTTACTTAGTATTTTACTCCTCCTTAATTCATCTAGGGGACAAGACCTGGAGCAACAACCAAAAAGCCTGGTGAGAACACACACACACACACACACACACACACACACACACACACACACACACACACACACACACACACACACACACACACACACACACACACACACACACCGCCATATAGCCTGCTGATAAACTCCATTATGCTCCTGACAGTTTCCCGATATAAATTGATTGTCAGGTTTTCTCTGTTTGGTCAACAGAGATCGCCCAGGCAGTCACCATGGCGCTTGCCCCCACGATGCAACAGTTGCATCTGTCTCCAGGGCAACTGATAGTGGTCTTGGCCAAGAACTCCACCGGCTGGTGGCTCGGGGAACTGCAGGTCAGAGATTAAAGCCACAAAAGTTAAAGTGGTCTTCTCTTGGGGGCTAACTAAGATTTTTCTTCAGGAATGCATTAGGGTCTTGATGCTGATGTGCAGTGTAAGGTGAACTGCACTCTTGATTCTCTTGATTCATCCTTAAAAAGTGCTCTGAAGTCTGCTGCCAATTTTCATATCTGAACTGAAGAAAACACAAGAATTGTGTATATGACACATTTTATACATAAGAATTTATTCATTGTTTATTATAAAACTGTATATAAATATGTATAACCTTGTGCCAACAGCATTTAGAAAATGATGCAGTTTAAGTCAACTTGATGAATACAGCTCATACTGAAGATGTTTTTGTATCTGCTGACTTTTCAGATCAGTGAGGAGCTTGTGAGAGGTTGACAGGAGGTTAGAAGAGTAATAACAGGGTTTTCTATAGGTCATACATCCACAGCAGTGAGAAGTCAATCCTCTCTGCTTCGTTGTGCTGAGGCTGCAGCTGCAGCTCTGGTTGAGCTCTTAGTGAGCCATCTGACAAGGTAATGAGACAGCTGAGTCCAGTTAGCAGAAAGAAAGGTGGACAGTCCAGACATGACACTGAACATATGCATTTAAAACAGAGGAGTAAATAGGATTACCACAACTTGCCCTATGAACAATTCATTTTTTATACATTTGGTGAAAACAGTACAGCAATATGCTTTCAGAAGACTTCAGGCTGAGCTTCTCCTTGATTTATGAGGGCAGTGAAAATAAATACCAGGTAAAGAGCCATCAGGTTTAATATGGATGGTTGTTGGCACTGCTGAGATTCTCGAGGTTCAGCTCTCTGCCCGACAAAATCAATCCATCAATTCATCTCTCTATTAAGAATTCAGAAACTGAACCAGCAGGAGATTGATTTACTTTCATTGGCTCTTCTCCCTCCAGGCTCGAGGCAGGAAGCGGCAGAGAGGCTGGTTTCATTCGTCTCACGTCAAGCTGCTCGGTCCCTCCAGCAGCAAGCCCTCCCCCTCCCCTCTGCCAGGTGAGGGCTGACATACTTTAAGCAAGACATCCTGTTTGTGATCAGAGTGCAGGATCAGTTGTTTTCTTACATAGCTGTGGTTGGGTTTGTTTACACATTTTCTTTTGGACTGCAGTGCTTCAGAAGTAAACTGTATAGGGACATTTAGAACCACACATTTAAAGGCTTTGATTACTTTGACAGTTCTGCTAATTCCTGCTCTTCAATTTCTGTCACTGATTTAGATGCTTTACAGAAAATTAGTTAAATGCAAACCCATAGAGTCTTTTATTTTACTGTACCATCTGTCATCATGCACTGACTTGACTGAAATAGCTTTTAAATATTCTCACAGATCTGTAGTGTTTCTGTTGTTTTGTGAAACAGGTTGTTTACCTAAAAATATCCAGTTGCTTAGTTAACATGTATATACAGTATTAGCAATAACTAAATACATTTAAACATATAAATACATCCAATACATCTAATCAGAAATTAGTAAATAGCCATGCGTGAAACTCCACAGCTAAATGCTAATGTTAGCATTGTAAAATGCCGAGGGAGATTCCAAGAGAGGATTTTAACATGTTTTCTCAGGCATAATGTTCACAATGATCACCACCTTTGTATAGCATGTAAGCATGCTTAAATATGCTAATAAGCATGCACACATTCTGTTGCTAAAGGGTGTCACACCGTACTATTTTAAATACTTAAACATTTGACATCATTATGAGACTAGATAAAAGGTTGTTTTGAAAAAACAGTTAACCAGGAGTTCAGTTTTTGGAGAACAAGTTTCAGTTTACTGAATATGCCTGTTTGTCTGTATGTGGATCCGTCTGTACCTCTAGAACTCCAGGAAGTAAATGAGAAGTAATTATCTCTCATCCTAATGGGACCGTGAATGTCTCATCCAAATGTCAATGAAACTCATCACTGATTTGTGAGGAGATTGCCAAACATTGTCACACACGCACACAGAAAATCAGAGCTCTGAGACATCTAATGAGTAAACACTCTAAATGCCACATCTAAATTGAAGCTCTTTTGTGCATCTGATCCCTCAGTGTGCCAAGTAATTGCAATGTACGACTACACGGCTGCCAATCAGGACGAGCTGAATTTTTCCAAGGGTCAGCTCATCAACATTTTGGACAAAACCAACCCTGACTGGTGGAAAGCAGAAGCCAATGGGGTCACAGGCCTGCTGCCCACCAATTATGTCAAGATGACAACAGAATCCGACCCCAGCCAGCAATGTGAGTAAACCTGAAGCTTTCTTCATATGTCTTCCTGTCACAACATTTTTAAAGGGAAATTTACGTAATTGGTTGAATTCTTGTTGGACTTTCTGTGTCTTTTGGTGGACATATACAATATTGTTGTTGGCCCAAACGGAAACTGATTGAAAATATTCATTAGATGTAGAATGAAACTTGTCTCTTGTTTATGCAAAATCTAATTGTTTTGCTCGGCTCGTTCAGGTTCAGTAGATTCCTTATCCATGTCAGAGCATGGACAGACTGAGGGTAAGCTGATGAGCGATGCTTTCTGTCTATCACTGAGGGACTATTGGTGAACATGTAGTCACTCTAAAAGCTCAGTCCTGCATGTATTTTGGGTATGACACTTGTTAAAATGAATCTAACCACTAAAGGAATAGCATATAGTCGGCATAGTCGGAACTGTGTTGATGTGCCTACTTGTCAAAAATTAGGTGTTTTCAGACCAAATGATTCTGGGGACTTTTTGAAGAGGAACTATGCACCAGAGTGTTACCTGAGAACTACACACCATAGAGACTTTTTTTTTTGTCTGCATTCACATCGCCATGGTACCTACTCTAAAGCAGTAGCTAAAAAGGTTCCTCTAAACCAGTGGGACTCAACTGGTTTGGCCTCAGGACCCACTACCAACTCACTACTACTACACCAATTTCGGATACTTTTCAACCAATCAGATTGAGTTATTGAAAAACTGTTAGGTTTGGAGCTCAGACGGTACAAAGCATGTGACAAAAATAAATAAAAAGGAACAAAACGAACTGGTTTAAAAAGCGCTGCATAAGCTTTTGACTCTTTTTTACCCCCAGGCACTCATTCCGCGACACACTGAAAATAGCTATGCAACCCCCTTATGGGTCCCGACCCACCAGTTGAGAGCCGCTGATCTAAACGGGGTTATACGAACTAAAAAAGTTCATAGTTCCTGCGGTGCAGAATCAATAGAAAAGGGGGATGGTTCCAACAGTTCTTAGAACTATGAAAAAGTTCCCGAGGTCCTAAAACATCTATACAGTAGATTACAACAGCTACAAAGGAAGGCCATTTATCATCTCATACAGGACTATTTTTTTTAATAAAGATGGTGCTTTGGGGTGGTTAGTTTAGCATAAAATCTAGGAAGAAGAGGAAGAAAAATAGTCTCGTCCAAATTTTTAGAATAACACAAAAGTTTTCCTAAAGAGACTGCTACAGGACATTATATCACAGCATAACATTGAATCTAAACACAAAACAAATGCAATGCTAGCAAGTAAGTAGAGTTATCTGTGATGTCCAAATGCCTCATGTGATTTAATTTGTTTGGGTTCTGGAGGGAGGAAATAAGCAGAAAACTGCATTTTATTTTGGTCGTAAAAATTAAAGGTTCATTTGGATGGATTTTTCATTTAGAATCACATTTCTGAAACCCTTACTCGGAAGGCTAGCCCTTGTTTCCAGTCTTCATGCCAAGCTCAGCTAACTGAACTGAAGCTACAGATTGATCATACAGACGTAAGAGTGGTTAGGCCTTTATCACGTAACTCTCATCAACAGAGTGAATGAGCATCTCCCCCAAAGTATTACTTACAAATCACTGAGTTAAAACATTGAATGGCACACACACTCATTGTTTAAAGTAAAACTGTCTCATTTTGTGAGTCACATTTCTTTCTTCATTTGCACTGGCTGGTTGAAAGGTGGAGATGGGAGTACAATGCACTTGTCCATTATGTAAACTACTGCTGTGTACACTGATCACCGGTCTGCTGGGAAGGTTCTGATTGCACTCTTGTTTGTTCACGGCTCATCTTCATCGTACCTGTTCTGATCAGAAGACGGCGCTCATTGTGAAGCAGTTGATGTGTGTTTGAATTAGTATTCATAGCTCGCATGTCCTCCTCGCAGCAGTGGATCTCTGTTAACAAGAGTGAACACATTGGACGATTAATTAGGATGAACTTGTTAAAGCTGCAGACACAAAACACGATGAAATTTTAATCCTAATGAACATGTTCTGACGCATACACGCCCTGGTACATGCGAGGGTCTGTGCTTCATCAGAGAGATGAAATGTTAGAAATTAGCCTCCCGCTCCAGCTGATACGATTAGTAACAACATTTGCATTTCCTGAAATACATTATTAATGCACCTACATGTGTGAGTCTAGCATTAATATTAAAACGATATTAATGTCTGCTGTCTCTCCCGCCTCTCCTTCATCTCACTCACCTCCCCCTCCCGCTCCTCCACTTCATCTGTCTTTTTCCTCTGTAGGACAGTAGCGCTGGCTTTCCTCTTCTTCTCTCTTCTTCCTCCTTCTCCTATTCTTCCTCGCTTCTTCTGTCTGAGCCAATCCGACTTGCCCTGTTGCAACAGGAAGCCCAGCCGTCCGCAAGAACAGCCCAGCCCTGTGCTTTTTCCACCTCACTCCTTTCGGACTGTGGTGTTCTTAGCTCCTATTTTTGATCCTTTTTTTTTTTTTTTTTTGATTAAGCATCTTTAAACCCTTCCTCTTTTATTTTTTTTATCCTGTCTTCTATTTCTATAAGGCTTTTCACCCTAATCCTCCTCGCTCCTTCCTCTCCTGGGTTTCCCTTGATGTTTCTGTAACTAACTAATTAACAGAGGGAGAGAGGTAGCGGCAGCTAGACTTGTTCACACTAGTCAAACGAACTGGACTTTGAGGGTGAAGCGTGCTTGGGCACGGAACGGATTGCCTAGTGTGAGTGCGACCCAAGAGGCTTTTGTCCCTCTGATACAATGGCATGAAATGTGAAGTTTCGCCCTAAGATAATTGGATAGATGGATCATAAGAGTTTGGTTACACAGAAATAAATATAATATATACATTGCATCAGACTGAAGTCATTTAGTTTTCTAAATTTAGGACAGAGTAGGATGAAGAACTTTTATAACAGGGTCACTCATTCTTGCACTAACAACAGTAAACCTTGCTAAAAATGGACCAATCTGAACACTCACTGTTGCTTTAATCCCGTATAACCTTGATTGCTGCTTGCTGATGCATTGCTCGTGCTAATACTGAAATATTGTGATCGAATTATTCAATTCTTATGCACTCCACCATGTAGTAATGCTTCCAACTGACTAAAAAGTCGAAATCTCATCCTGTACTGAACTGTGATATCACCAGCACAAAAAAAAAAAAGATATTAGCATAGCAACTCTTAAGAGTAGAGTCGGAGATGATGACACGACACTGCTGACATTTCTGTCCTACCTTTGCCAAGTTTTTACCTCAAAGACTTGAAATACCATCGGAGTCTTCCACTGCTCTTTAGCTAAAGCATTTACTCATTCACACCTATGCAATGATTTGGAGAGAGCGCTCCGTCATGAAAGGTGCTTAGTTGATTTAATGTCCTTGATTGCAGTGTTCTTAGCGTTAGCATTGCTTGGTATGTTCCCTAAGTCCATGTACTGCAACTACAACGTGCCTCACTCTTGTCTGTGCATTAAATGTAAATGAAATATCATAGAACTTATAATAAAGGGAGATTTTAACATTCTGAGGTGTGCAGTGTTTGTTTGACATTCATTAAGTCATGGTGCAAGCGATTGACAGGAGAGTGTTTGTGCGTGTTGCACATGCTCGTGTTTGTGCATGCATGCATGCCTGCACCTTTGCATGTGTGTGCACTTGCAGGGTGTGCTGACCTGATGACGCTGGACTCGATGACTCCTCAGGAAAGGAAGAGACAGGGTTACATGCATGAGCTGATCCAGACAGAGGAGACCTACGTGGAAGACCTGGAGCTGGTTCTAGAGGTACACACAAATACACAAAAACACACATTTTGTCTTTTTTCAGAAAGCATGAATCTTTTGCCATGACCACATCCTTTCCACTCAGGTCTTCTACAAGCCCATGTCAGAATCAGGTCGTCTAACAGAAGATGAGATGGGAGTGATCTTTGTCAACTGGAGGGAGCTGATTATGTGCAACACCAAACTACTCAAGTAGGTACCAAACATCCCCATTATTATAAATGTTTTGGTGAAAACTCCTCTGCCTGTGCAACACTGAAACAGAACTTTCTAGATAGTAAGTGCTAAAGGGAGGAACTGCAAATTGAAAAAAAAAAAACATTTCAAGGGGAAAACCCACTTCAAAACATAAAGATTTGTCAATAAATTAAAATGGCATGCAACTATTCAGTTGGGAATTGGCACATATTTATGAAGATGTCACAAAAACTGTGTTTACGTCAGTGGTTTTACAAATTTCCTCAGTGATTCACCACCTTTGAAACACTTTACAAGCTAAGTGTCAAAGCTAATCCCTGCTAACAAGGTTAGTCTAGCCTTCGTGTCCAGTGAGAATAATCAATAGCAGAAAGCCTGCAATCCCATTTTATACAAATCTCTACCTTGAGAAAATATTTTGAGTGGCAAATCTCATGCCATCAACACAGCATTATTCGATTTTCTTACCGGTATAGTTATGATTGGCATAGACGTTGGGTCGCATGTATCGATTACACCTGATGTAGTTTCACTGTTAGATCTACTTTGTCACTTTGTTCAATTTACAGAGACAGGTAACTACATTAAGTTACTTCTTGTCATTCACAGCTTTCAACAGCCACGTCATTTAGTGATATCAACCTTTTCACAGTCAGAACTGTTTTTCAATAAGAAACAGCTGAAAATCCTGAATTGGGAATTCCCATTTTCTGCCCGTTTTTACTGGTCCAGTGGCAGGTGCCAGCCTGACAGGCATGGGTCAGATGGGTGGTGCTGGTGCGACAGACGAGTGGTACATGGTGCTAGCCCCCTTGTGACATACCCTCGGGAAACGGCACAAGCCGCTGAACTAGCAGCATATGGCACTGAGAACTTATGCCACATGCTGCTGACCTTCAGCACATGTCGCTGCACCCAAAGGGGCATGCTGGAATGTATTTATGTTTTCAGAAAAAGGCTTTATTAAGAGCTATGACTGCTTCTCCATCAGGGCATTATTTACCAAAAAATACCCTAACAGAATTTAAAAACATTTCATTGGCTTAACTGGCTACATGCAACTTTTAGCTAATTTCCTAAACCTATAAAAAAGCTGGGACGGGTTCAAAATTCGCCTTACAATGTGTTCTACCTGATTCAAACTATATTCTTCAGACTTTGTTATAACTTTGTTTTTTTACCTCCTTCAGCTTCAGTTAATCTTTTAAATGTATCTGACGCTGAAGAGATGAATGACTTACTGATTTATATAAACTGTCTTTTGGCAAACATCAACAATGCCTCAAACAAAAACATACACTTAATAGTTGACCCATACCATTAGTAATTGAAAGCCTAAAAATCGACTTACTATTAGATATATATATATATATAATTAATCTAATTTAAATATAATTATTTTAGGAATTGTTTATGGTTAATTCTTTTCAAAATTACCTTAAAAGAATCACAAGTATCTCCTGCAGCTATCTAAAGTACCACCAGGGGGACCAGTACCACCACTTGAGAATCATTGTTTTTCACAATTATCCTCTCTGCTTACAGAGCCCTGCGAGTCCGTAAGAAGACGGGAGGTGAAAACATGCCGGTGCAGCTGATAGGGGACCTGTTAGCATCAGAGCTCGCTCACATGCAGCCCTACATCCGCTTCTGCTCCTGTCAGCTCAATGCTGCTGCCCTGCTGCAAAACAAAACATACAACCAGCCCGACTTTAAAGACTTCCTGAAGGTACGAGCTGTCGATGAAGGCAAACGTGGGTCTGTGAGATGCAACAGAGAATTCTCTTTCTCACTATTTTTTCTCCTCTTGAGCAGAAGATTGCCACAAACTACCGCTGCAAAGGAATGCCACTATCCAGCTTCCTCCTCAAGCCCATGCAGAGAATCACACGCTACCCCCTGCTCATAAAGAATGTCAGTGATATTTTCTTATTTATTTGATATTTATTATGTGCTTCTATGTCCTTCTCTAACATTTCTCCTCTCCTCTTCTTGTCGGTTAGATCCTGGAGCACACTCAGGAAGTTCACGCAGACCGAGGCCCGCTGAGAGAAGCTCTGGAGCGAGCTGAGGAGCTGTGCTCGCAGGTCAACGAGGGAGTCAGGGAGAAGGAGAACTCAGACAGGCTTGAGTGGATCCAGAGCCATGTTCAGTGTGAGGGACCTATAGAGGTAAACACAGTCAGGCATGACTCAAGACTATAACTGTATTAGGCGGTTGTCTTCCTCCTCTTCATCTCTCCTTGTTTTCCTCGTCTCTCTTTCAGCACTTGGTCTTCAACTCGCTGACTAATTGCCTCGGGCCTCGCAAGCTGCTCCACAGCGGACGTCTTCACAAAACCAAAAGCAGCAGGGAGCTGTGGGTTTTCCTTTTTAATGATTTCCTTCTCCTCACACACAGCGCCAAACCCTTCTCCTCCTCAGGAGCAGACAAGCTGTTCAGCCTGAAGACCAACATCCAGCTGAAGATGTACAAAACAGTAAGCACTTTTCCCTGACAGGAATGAAAATACTACTTGGTTCGCCTTAAGTATTCATGAAGCATAGCTGAAAGACTCAACCCAAAATGGCACTCATCACTTCCTGTTCTTGTCCAGCCGCTGTTTCTTAATGAGGTTTTGGTGAAAATGCCTCCCGATCCTTCAAGCGATGAGCCACTTTTCCACGTCTCACACATTGACCGTGTCTACACTCTGAAAACTGAGACCTTAAATGAGAGGTGAGCCGTGCACACAGACATCCAAGTAAACCTCACTAAAGACTTCATCTTGTTGTCTTAAAATGATTTTTGTGTTTACTTTGATGGCAGGACAACATGGGTGCAGAAAATCAAAGCAGCATCTGAACATTTCATAGACACAGAGAAGAAAAAGAGAGAGAAGGCTTACCAAGGTAAACACGGTTTCATCAGTGTGAACCTACTGACTGTGTGTGCGTGGGCATGTGATTTATATTTTTCAGCATGAGTATGGATGGTTTACTGTGTCCTCACATATCAATACATCTCTGTAAGAGACCGTGAACAACCTTTTAAACAAAGTAGAATAATTGGAGATGAATTAACATATTGTACACATATGTTGCTAAGTTGGTACAACTTCACTTGTAATTAAAAGATGTAAAACATGAAATATTTTATGTTATTTAAACTGCAATATATGAATGAAAACTACAATTGAGTTAAACTTAAGAAATAAGAGAAATGCTTTATTTTGATAAAACGTCAAAATTAGGAATACTTGTATGTATATATGTTTGTAACTCACTGCACACAGCAAAGCTAATATTTGTAACTTTTTTTCTGTACTTGTGGTGTGTGTCAGGGCTGAAGTTACAAATATTTTTGAAAAAATAAAAGGCAGCCTATACATTCAGTAAAAAGTTAAAAAAAATCAAATTTGTGTAAATGTTTTCTTTCAGTCACTCAGTCATAAAAAGACATCAGTCCCCTGGCTCATTTTTAACAGTGTAAAAACACATCAGAGATCAAACAAACACCAGAATTTATCACACAAGTGTCTGTAGTGGATTTCATCTATATATCGATTAGCAAAAAGTGTAATGTTTTGTAAATGTAAAGTTTTTTTATGCCTACCTATAATGTCTGTGTGTTTGTTTCAGCTCGTTCCCTAAAGAGCAGCGGTATCGGTCGGCTGCTGGTGACTGTCACAGAAGCCCAGGAGCTTAGAGCGTGTAAACCTAACGGTACAGACTTGCAGACTGTCTATAAGAACACGTCATTGTTTGATTCATTCAGAAAATGATAAATAAATGTTCTTCTAATGTTCTCTCTCTCTCCAGGTAAGAGTAACCCGTACTGTGAGCTGACGATGGGGGCTCAGTGTTACGCCTCTCGACCAATCGCAGACACTCTGAACCCAAAGTGGAACTTCAATTGTCAGTTCTTCATCAAAGACCTTTACCAGGACGTGCTGTGCATCACTGTGTTTGAGAAGGACCAGTTCTCACCAGATGGTCAGTGAACGAGGGACACAAACATACACTGAGAAGCTTGCACAACCAGAGTAGATTTGTTTAGCTTTTAATTTAATTGATGTGTGCCTACGGGATAAAGAGAAAACATGCTCAGACTAGCAGCAAGCCAACTTCTGATTTTGACTTGTTTTCTGAGATTTCTTTCAAGTTTGATTTCTATCATCTTAAGACAAACCTGTCACCATGGCAGGTTACCTACATTTCACCAAAAATCTGAGGGTCTTCTTGTTTCTGGAAAACGTGTCTGTTTTAGGAGCTTCACTTAATAACTATTTCCTGTTTCTTTAGATTTCCTGGGTCGCACTGAGGTCCCTGTGGCAACGATAAAAAAAGAGATGGAGAGCAAAGGTGCAGCCAACCGTCGCCTGCTGCTGCACGAGGTTCCCACCGGAGAAGTTTCAGTCAAACTGGACCTTCAGCTGTATGAGCCGACCAAATGAAAACAACACCCTCAGCAGACATCACTTCCTTTTCTAGTAATGAAGAGGAAACATTTAGTTGAAACAGTCACATAAAAACTTAAAGTGATCTCAAGACGATTACAGCCTTGTACTGCCCTGAGCTGGCGAGATTTATCTTGTTGACTTCAAGTTAAAGGATAAGGAGACCTTGCCAAAACTGTTGGATTACATTCCAATGAATTGTCCTGAGACATAGTCTTTTATTGTGGAAAAAGCGTTTTCCTGTTTACCAACAAATGATCTTATGTATTTGCAAATATTTTCATGTGAAACACAGAAGTGCAATTAAAAAACATGCCATGAAGATGTCCCATTTAGATCACCAAACGATAAAGTTTTGTAATATTCATATTCTGAACCTTTTATGCAAAACAATGTCACAGTAAATATTAACAGGAAATATTTCACTGTACTTTCACTGTTGTTCTTTCACCTGGACTGTTGCACACATATGCTTGTTATCCTTTTCTATTCAAATGTTGCACACTACTGTATAATGTCAAAGATTAACCTTATTGTTAACTGAGCTATGGAGGTTTATGTTAAGTAAGGCCATAAAGTCCTGAATGTGGCATAAATAAAAATGCACACAGAATATTCCTTTTTTGTTTGTTGTGGCTCAATGTTCTTTTTGTCATCCCATCCTGGTTCTTTATAGTCCACCAGGACAACACTTTCAAATACAGCACCTTTAGAATCTGTGAGGTAGTTAAGAAGGAGTATTTATGAGGGATTTTATTCATATGTAAGCTGAGGTTGCTGTAAACTGGCTGGTTGTTCCCGACATCCACATCTGGAAAACCAGCAGTCTGGTCGATGGCACCTTCCGTCTGGTGTGGCAGACGCCCTGATGTGATATGGTATGTTGTGCAGCCTGAATACAAAACATTAAGAGGACTTCTCATATTCATAATAATTCAAGAACATGCACCAATATCTCATTATTTTACAGATACTGCAGTGTAACTAAAAATATCTTCAAATCAAAACTTTAAAAATATTGTAAAAGTTTACCCAGTGGATTTCTTTCCTTGAGCCTCATCTGGAGCTTTTCTTGAAGCAGAGATTGGATAACTAGATGAGGCCTGTAGACTTGTGTTGGATGCCACAGAATCACTGAGAGGACAAGGAAGCTTGCGTTTGCATCCTACAATGGAAAGGAAATGATTAATAAATAGAATTGTAAAAACATCTGTTAAACCTGACATCTCAAATGGATTGACACTGATTCTTGGTTGAATGAAACTGAAGACAGGCAAATAGCAAAGGGTCATAGAAAGACGGTAAACTAACTCATTAATGTACAATATGCAGGATAGCTTTATTTTTTACTAATAGTAGCTTATGTTAGCCACCATAAGCTAATGGTCAAACCAGACTAATGGTGGCTGCTGCAGCAAAATGTTTAAGTGTTTTATATAAAGAAAGGATGTTCTATTGATTATGAATACAACTTTATATTTGAACAGGAAGAATGTGTTTGTCTTCTTTTGAAGGAGACGCAGTGCCACTTTAATTTTACAAAACCAAAGACAAACGGCCCCTGTGAATATCTCAGCTCAAAGCAAAGCATTCATAAAGGTCTTTCAATTTCCGGGGTCATAAAGAAAAGAAAAATACTCCCAATACCTGCTTCACAAGAGCCGGCTGTTCTCTGTTCCTTAAAGTCAGCTCTGTTGACCTAGAGGTAAAACGGAGAATACATGGACACATTTTGGAAACTATAAAAATTTGAAAAGCTGTCTTTTTATTTCATTAAGTGAAATGTGTAAGTATCACCTTGAAGCAGCATGGCTTTTTGATGTTGAGAAGAAAAGGATTGTATTCCTTCAGATTGTAAGTTTCTAGAAACACAAAACCCTGAAGATAAAAAAACATGAAAGTAGTGAGAGAAGGTTAAGTAGTCATATCTCTTGTATGCATTTTTTCCTTTTTTTAAGTATAAGAATATGCATGTGTGACCTCTCACATTATTAAAAAGCCTCACAGTAAACAAACCAGAGGATGTTTCTAGCACTAACATTAAGTTTGAAATAGATTTAGAGCAGATTGACTCTAGACTAGTTCCACCTTAGCATTGCAGTGATGGAGGTAGTGACTGTATAAGCTCTGACGTCGCTTGGCTTCCATCGGGCCACAGCTGGACACACGTTCCTCAACTCTACACTGGAGTGGAAACCACACACGCTCTGTCCAGTGTTTGTGCAGCAGCTCCCTTCTCCTCAGCTCTGTGACATCCCGCTTGCTGAAAAACCTCTCCAACTCCTCCAGGAAGAGAAACAGATACAAAAACAATGCCGCTTGCAAAACAAAGGGCAAAAAATATGCACAAACTATAGACAGCAAAACTTCTTACCTTCACCAAACCATTTTCAGTCTCCAGTAAAGGTTGGATTATTCTATTGGCTTTTTGTTTTTCAGCCTCCATCTTTTCCTAGAAAGAAAAACATGCAGTAAGAAAACTCACCTCATATTTCTCAGCAGGTGTGTTTCGTTGAGTGTAGTACCTGCAGTCGTCTGAGGGAGGAGTCAGAGAGAAAGTGTTGGCTTGTGCCCTGCTGTGGCTCAGGGAGTGAGGCCTCAACTCTTTGCTTTGCTTTGACACCGTTAAAGGTGCTCCTCGGCTGATACAGGCTCCTTTTGCCCTCTGTATCATCCTTCAGATCTGCTATGCACACCTGAAACACCATTCAGATCAGTTCAGCTTCAACACACTACTTTCTTCTGCAACAAAACACAACATTCTGTAGTTTTTATTACAGGTGAGAGAGGCATCCGATGAGCAAGAGGTTAAGTTTGAGCCACCCCTTAAGCTCTTTCAACAGACATTCTTAAATTGTTTCCCAAGTGGAAAACATTAAAATATTCTGAATAAAGCTGTACTTAATCTGTCTTATGTCGTCTGAATTAGATTTAAAAAGTGATACGAATGAATATACTTGAAAAAATGAGAAAGAAAATCTATTAACCTGTATCTATAGGTACATTCTTTTTTAAATTTAGCTCAGGTTTGAATGTCATGTCAATTGTTTTATTGCCTGACACCTGGGGGAGGAGACATTTTGCCATGTTTTCAGGGTCCTTTGTCATAGATGCATTCCCTAAAAATTAATTCGATAGGAAATATCATGAAATAAGTACAATTTGGCTCATACCACACTCTCCCCAAGACTTTTTTTCTTAATAAAAGCACTATTTCGTTTTTTTAAATCACACTGTTGTACGATCACATACTTTATACTTTAAGTATTGCAATTTAGAAGTGAGTGTATAATTATCAAAGACATACAATGAATGTCAGCACTCCCTAGGGAATGTGATCTCTTGTAAATCCCAGGTGGAGTTCAAAGACAGAGCAGACACAATCATGTAGGTGAACAGAAGGCAGCGGAGGCCAGCACAACAGGCAGCAACAGATTATGTCACTACCTGGAAACCTGAACTGTGTCTCACACTAAATACAAACACATATGGTGGGACATAAACATCAGTAATCTATGCAACTTTAACAACAGGACAAACAGCAGCTTCCTAACTGTGTTTTTTTCTGTTTTGTTGTTTAATTTAATTGTCTCTACCTGGCTTATAATTGATTGTCAGGTTTTTCCCTCTGCATGTCATCTGATATGCACTAAGCTTTCGCCCCTATTGTCCTAAATTAATAGAGGATTACAGTGGCTACAATATCTGCCTTTCAATAACCTGAAACCTTTCCATTCATCTTTCAAAGCCCTGAGATTCCATCACTGTATATTCAGATGTGACAGGGCATAGACAGAGAAAAAGAAGCTTTCAGTCTGGCAATAAACACCCGGCCATAGTCTCTAAGCTGGTGTTGGTTCACACACTGAACCTGCACAGCCTCCATGACATTAAAAGGCCGGTAATAAATTTGTAGTTTGTAAGAGTTCACTTAAATCTCACTGTGAAGAAAAAAGTGGAGAGTGAGTGTACATGCAGAGAGAAAACTAGCAGTATTGATCTTCATTGCCTTAAGGTAATGATTAGATTGTCAGTTCCAAAAGTACCTTTTTGAATTTAAAGTAGGATTCTTTAGTTAATAGTCTATGATGCAGGTTTGTGTGGTGTGGGGGTGTTTACCTCTGATTCCAACAGGCTAACAGGAAAATGTGTGTGGAAGGTGATCACACCACTGGCTGTTCTTTTCTTTGTTGGGCTCATCACTAAAGCAAGAAGAAAATATTTGATAATCATCATTAAGAACTACAGTCATAGCCCCAATAAACCTTAATCTAGAGTTAGCTAAATACATCATATCACTTAATGTAGCCTACTCTGTGCAAGAGAAGTAGCGTATAAATCGAATCAAAATGACATTAATTGTATATTTTAATTTAGTATTAGCCCGTGTAACCATGGCAAAGTTATGGTTTCTTACCTTTGTTCAAATTGTGTGGGTCAGACGTTCATGGGAGAAAAAAAACGACCCTCGGGTTTAAGTCAGAACCGTTTTATCATTGTAAAAAGTGTAAAAGGGCTGCTACTAGCTTCAGCAGTCAACAGAGGCACAGAGTGTGGAGGTAGAGGCCTCCTCCAGGTGTCCTGCCGGCTGAAGGCTTTCCGTTGCTATGACACCGGTGCACGTCAGGACGCACGCGGATTCCACAGCAATCTATTCTAATCTACGGTATGTCCAAGTCTGAATGTTAAACAACACATTAACTTTATAATTTAAAAATGTACCAAATGTGTCGATACAGGTGTAAATTGATCATTTTTTTCCTAGATACAGAAAACATTAGTTTCCTTCGTATTTAGGCAACAATAATTGTTAACCAATTGCCTATTTTAAAACCCAATACCAGAAATAGATTATAATATGGGATTGCAAAGGTGGGTAATAGCCTAATGCATTTTTTTTTCAAATAAATAGGCTACTCTAAAAATGTTCTAAAAAGATAACTTTAACCCTTAATTTCAATGTATTATTTAGCAATAAGTGTCCAGGTGTAATTGATTATTTTGGGAGAATCGAAGGTGCAACAGGTTACTGGGTTGTGTAGGCTATGACACTAAATGCTTCTGCTGACACCTCAGGTGACCCTTGAAGGTGTCCCGCAGATGCTGCAACACTACTCCGACACCTGCCGGGGATGCTACGACTTAATGTTTGGGCATTAGCTGCGTAAAGGCAGGGCAGGGCTTGGCCAGATCATAACTCGGGATTTCGGCAGCTTTCTTTCTTTTCGTTGCCGAGCCCGGGACCGGGGGGAGACTACATGGATTGGTGGACGTCGTTGGCAGCGAGTATTGCCCTGCTGTGGATTTTCTGCTTCATAGACGGTAAGAGAACATGGAGCTATATGGACTCTATTGAGGAACAAAACCGTTTACTGCCTATGTCCTAAATTCTTAGCTCAAGAATAATACTTTTTTTTTTTTTATCTCTGCAAAAATAAATAAATAATAATGTCAAGTTGGCTGTGTGTTCTATAATTGTAGGCTATATTTTGTTTTGTATCCTCAAAATTATTTGGGTTATAAATCAGAATGCATAGCCTAACCCAGGAAACAATGTCAGCTGGGATCTCTACAAGAAATCAGTGTTTTACGCGTTTCCTAAAATTAGATCAAATCCTATGCCTTATATTTTGTTTTGAAGTAACAATGCCTTATTTAAAAAAACATTCTATCTTGCACAATCGTTGTTTAACTCCAACGGATTTTCTGCCAAGCTCTTGTAAAAAGTGAAACCAAATAAATAAATAAATAAGCTAGGCCTGGGTTTTATAGCCTAACTATATTTCAGCCTGTGGGTTTAGTGTTATGGGTACATTTGTCGTATGGGTCCTGTTCTGAGGGCCACGCGCAATGACGCGCTAAATCGCCCTCCTTGCGTGCTCAGGTGATACCCACTGCCCACATTGGAGAACAAACTTTAATCCAGTGGCAGACGCTGTTTGTAATGGTTGCTGACATTAGCCACACTGTTAATGAGACTCCAGCTAACCCAGTTACCCTCTTATCTCCAGGCAATGCCGTCCTTGAGCTGCGGCTGCTCTTCCATGCACTGACCAAAGCCGCTTGCCACCTGTACCTGGCCCTGCTCCCGCTGCGCCGCGCCGCCAGCCACTTCACCGACTGTGCGAGATACCTATTTAACCATGCCCAGCAAGCTCCGTCTCCCCAGGGTTATCCCGTCCAAAGCCAGCCCCTGGCCCGGAAAGGCACGCTACACTTCCTGGAGGGCATGTGCGTGGTGTGTGAAACTGTGCCCAACCTGATGGGCGCAGCGCTCAGTGTTGGCGCAGCTTTCTGCCACATGATGCAGGGAGGTTTCTACGTCCTGGCGGCCACGCTGCGCACCATCCAGGTCAACCTGTTCTCCCAGATGAATGGCGAGAAGGATAGATGGGACAAAGAGCGACACAGAGCCAAAGAAAGCGAGAAAAAGCTCAATTCTAAGGTGTTGGAATACATCTCGGTTTTTTGTCAAGACCCTGTCAGCGCTTTACGCATCAAAGTCGACGTACCACCTGTGTATAGATAATATGTGTCAATGCTAAACAATCCACTGGTTAATTGGCACATAAGGGGCCTTCTTTTAACTTCTGAGGGGAACAGGTGAAGCAGAGATGACAGGAGGTTGGACTTTGATCTCTGTTCACTCACTCACAGTGTTGAATAGTTTCAACAGAATCAGACATGATAAGTGTAAAGAAAATAATCTATGGTGCATTTTATTACATTTGTTTAACATTTATTGAGATGTAACAGTTAAAATAAATGTGTCACACAAACGAAACATTACATCTTTGATGGGTTATGGTATTTATTATTGTTACCTGACTTAGATTTTTTTTGGTTAATGTGGGCTATTTTACATACAATCACATGTCAGTTTTTACTACATAATTGCACTAACTATCTGCAATTGAGTTTATCATAAGGTGCTCTATTGATCATTCATTTAGTTTAATGCCAGGCGTAATCAACTAAGTATCTTTCGGACAATCATCATCACTTGTTCATGTATCAAATTCTGATCATCTAACCACTCCAATCCATTTGACATAATTTGCAAAATCACCACATTCAAAAGGCAACCATTTAGCCCTGATATCACATTAATGGTTGGAAGTTCAAATGGTGTGTTTAAGTCATAATTGTGTGTTCAATGTTGCAAATAATTGAATGAATTTAGAAAAGTCTATAATTTAACTGCTCCTGTATATGAATCAGCAACTATACTAAAAACTGAGCAGGACATTAGACAAGCCATCGACCTAACATTAGATAAAAGCTTACATTAACAATCAACAATCCTTTTATGGTGAAGTTAGCAAGAAATAGGTTACTTGTAAACAATAGCCTAGCTGCTGTCGAACAGCACACTAGCTAATATGACTTTATGATAATGAAAAACGTTATAAATTCATAGCTAACTCTTAAATTAGCTTCTAATAAATTCATTGCTAACAAAAGGCTAGCTGCAGACTGATTTACACATTCAATTAAATTGATCTTTTTCCTAGTTTTACACGATACAGATTGCTAGCCAGCTGTAAAGTTAACCAGAATTAGCTTTAAAATGGCTCAAAGTAGCTTTTGGGTAATTGTGTCGTTAAACCAGGTCAAACATGATGTCCCTCCAGATTTTAACTTAAAATTCTCTACCAAGATTTTTGACTTGGAACCCAGTACAACATTGTAACCGCATATAGCTTCCCATCCAGAGGGTGATGTCAGAGGAAAAGGGCCTTTGTGTGAATCTGTCGAATTTTGTGACCTTTCGGTCTCCATATCAGGTCACGTGGTTTAATCTTAGCCCTGTCAGATCTGTGAGGGATAAGAACAAGGTAGAGGGAGGTGCAGAGCAAACGTTCAAGAGTGGAATTCTGCCAGATTAAGTCTGGTACCTGGCATCTAGGATAAAGGTACTTTGTCTAAGTGCAGAGTCCCTACAAATATCTTCTGTCAAGGCACAGGAGGGCGAAGAAATGGTCACAGAAAGGACGAAACGGGGTCAACTTGGGTTAGCAGGACTGTGAGCTGATACAGAAGATGGCTCTGTTCCAACAGAGACTAAAGTCTTGTGCCAGGTGGAGCATGGAGAGGCTGTGGAGGGATTTTCCCAGCTACAGTGACAGGAAAAACAAAAAAATCCCTTTAGACTGCTGTTGGTCAGTTAAACAAAAAGAAGCAAGATTAGCAAGGACATTCAAGCTAGTTAGCTGTACAGTAAGATCTTAGTGGAAACTTACAGAGCATGTCTCCAATTCTTCTAACAGCGTCTTTCTTTACTCTGAATTCATTCTGCTCCGACCTGCCACAAAGGAACAAATAAAGAAACTTAAGAGCATGGCTGTGGCATTAGAGATACAGACAGCTCAGAAAATTAGCTTAAAACCAAACAGGTTTGCAGGGGCTAATCTCGTTACTCACACCCTCGACTTTGTCACAATCTCCAACCTTCGCAGAGCTGACAGAACGTTTTTCTGTGTATCAGACGAGAGGGCTTCATAGGTGTAGAGTTCGCCTGACACACAAACAATCAGTTTAGGTTAGACAGCCCGAGACCGTTCCTGAAGTCTAAGGTCATTTCTGCTTTCTATTTCACCTGAGAGGATGAGCTTTGTGGCCAGGTTTCGCACAGCAGGTAGGGACTGTTTCTCAGAAAAGGAGTGAACTCCATCTTCGCAAAGGTACCTAAACACCACCTGAATATGAAAAAAAAACACACCTGGTCAACATAACCCACCAATTTTTTTAGATTTAAAACCCAACCTTGTTATTGTAGTCAAGGCTTTAAAAACAAACTTCATGCAATTCCTCCCTCTACAGTGATGGAGAGGAATGTTTGGAGTATAGCAAACTGTGAATGAATCTATGTAGTAAAATCAAAGACTGCAAGACTTGCAAATTCTAATTCCAGTCATTAGATTTATCTTGTTGACATTAGTAGATAGAACCAATCAATGCTAGCTTACATGTCATTGTTGTTTTGGCACATTCAGACACAACTTGTGTGACCCAATGTAACAACCAAAAATCACACTTTCCTAAAGCAATTTAGGTTGCAGGAATATTCTTGCACATTCCTGCAAGAATATTCCTGCAACCTTGGACATTTATATTGCTTATCTTATCCCATTTAGGTTTCTTGGGGATCAGGGCACTGCTTTTCACTTTGTTTTCTTTTATTAATGATATTTCTATGTTTACTTTGATGCACCAAACACCTAGTGAAATTCCTTGTGTGTGTAAACCTACCTTGCAAAAACCCAAATTCTTATCTCCATTGCAAATATCCACATTTGCTATGAAGGTCTTAATCCTATTCCATTTTCAACTCCACTATACTAGGAACTATATGCTGTTGGGGAAATACTTTTTTTAACCTTATGTATTCACATTGGGCTGCTTAAGCCTCCAACTCCCAGAGAAAACAATGAGGTCATGATCTCAGTGTCCTCAGGAGGCTCCAAACTCTGCTAAGACTGTCTGGATTTAATTGAACCCTCAAAGTTTAAGTACAGGGTTTGATCGCTGACAGAAAATAATCTGTATTCGTATGATGTAACAGAGAGAAACTTGCATTAATAAAACATACTCCCCTCCCCACCAAACCTGAATCTCATCAAAGTGCATGGTGAGTTATCATGATCCCTGAGTTAAAAAAAAAAGTACCTGGTAAGTGTCTATAAAGGGTTTTAGAAGCGCTTGCAGGAAGGAGAGCACCTCCTGCCCAGCGTCTGACACCGTCGCTTCCTGCTGACTGACATCGATGGCTGCACATTTCTTCAAGAAGAAGCATGCCTCCTCAAAGTCCTGACCAATTAGAGGAAAGACGTCAACAAAAGGGGTAGACACAATAACAATCATTTTGTTCTGGATGGCAAAACTTTCTTTAACCTGAATATTTATTTTACCATTTTTAACATGTCTCACAAAAAAGTACAGTAACTTTCATCCATCATACCTGGAATTCTCTTTTGACTTCAGACATCAAGCCTGGGCTTGGTAGTTAAGTTTGCAAAAAGCAGATGTGTGGGCATGTTTGCACCTTTGCACAATAACGCTCTGTATGCTCTTTGCTCTGAGGCGCTTGAAGGAGGCCGATACCTGAAAAAAGGATGTTACCTGAGACGACTTTCCAGGAATGAAGATGAACTCATTGGCGAAGAGGTCTTGTAGGAAGAAGAAGAAGGGGAAGATCTTGTCTGTGAACATAATAATGATTGATGAAACATAGGGGCATTCAAAAAAATCCTACAACGCACAAATCCAATCCATTTCCTCAAGGCACAAACCCCGAGCAGAACCAGAGTAATTGAACACGGTGTGCAACCCTCACCTCTCTGTGTTGTCTTTGCGATGTGTATTGCGGTAGCGACCATGGCAGGACGCACAAAAAGATGCAGACACTGATTCCTATAGGACGCCATCATCAGGACCGCCGCTGCCGTCCTGAACGCACCTTCCTCTGCGCTGATTGGACGTTTCCCCGCAGGCTCTTCCTCCCGAACCAGGTAAACACGCCCTGCTTTACGTTGAACTATAGAGCGATGAAGGGCCACGCTGGACGCCATCACATCTAGGTCAGGGATTTTTTCTACATAACACAACATCACCATTATCAGTTTATGAAGAGGATAGAGGGTTGTTTCAGCCTCAGTATGCCTTGTAATGTATTTGTGCACGTTATAGATCCTGCATGTGTGTACCAGCACACGACCTGAGTCCTACAAAGTGAGACGGTTCAGTGGGGTCCTTTGAGGATAAGTTTCCTTAAGTGCATTAGGCAACTGAACATCTCCTAAGTGAATCTGAGCTCATGTGCCAACTCACATCGACGTAATCTGTCTGATCTACCTCGGAGCGCGTCAAAGGACCCTCTTTGGTGAAAGCTGACAGATTTACCAGAAGGGTACCCAGTCTGTTACCTTTCTGAATTAACTTTGTCTGGCTTGCTTGTGTTACAACACACAAATGCCACCTGTTGGTCATGGAAGGGATTGGAAAATTACACCTCACAGACAAAATAAACCCACCCACCAGGCCAGTTCAAGCGAGCCCCAAAATCCAGCGCCAGTTTCCTGAGCCAGAGTGTTTTCTCTGTGAGCTGCTGCCACAGCAGGCCCTCCTCTGTTAAGACTGTGGTCGGAGCCTGGAGAAACAGGCAGGCCATCAGAGACCAGGGGCTAATCAGAGAGCCCTCCTCTTGGATCCGTACCACCAGATGAGCCAGCCAACTCACGAAGGCCTGAGCCTCAGCAGTGGGCTTCTGAGGGAGGTCTCTGTGAATAGATGTCAAGGGGGAAGAAGAGGGGGGAGTTAACACGGATAATGGAGGGGGCAGAGACTCACAGGCTACACTGAGAAAAGATGGCTACAGATTTTCAACTTCTTTGGACACAATGTTTTCCTACATTAAAGGGATACATACAGAAAAATGGACATAAATATTACAGAAGAAAAGTTAAATGTTAAATAGTTCAATATCTGACATTTAGATGGGATTTTGATGGGGGAATTTAAACCCATGGGCTCTTTTCCTGGTATGAACTCAGTCTGTGTATGGTGCATACCTTCGCTAAATTGATAAGATATCTTGTACAGATCTATTCTACCTGGGTATGAGGTTGTACTGGCAGCGGTCTATCTTGCCCTGACACAAATGTCGGACTGACAGAGGGCGACCAAAGTTCACGTGCATGCTGCCGTAATTTTCCTGCAGCACTTTGGTGGCTTTGAGCAGACCCTGCCGGGAGACAGAGAGAGAGACAGAGAGAGACAGATAGAGATAGAGAGAGAGAGACAGAGAGAGAGACATATATAGAGAGAGAGACAGATAGAGAGAGAGACAGAGAGAGAGAGAGACAGATAGAGAGAGAGAGAGAGAGAGAGAGAGAGAGAGAGACAGATAGAGAGAGAGAGCGAGAGAGAGAGAGAGAGAGAGACAGAGAGAGAGAGAGACAGAGAGAGAGAGAGAAAGCAGGGCTGGGAGTGATTAAATAGCAAGATATAATCAGTTTTAAACATGCTTGAACCCTTCTGATCTGTGCTGGTGTTGTCAAAGTTTGAGACAAAATTATATTTGTAATTACATTACAATTAAATGAAATGAGGGGTCTGTTTTTTACGACTTCAACAAAAAAATTACATGTTATCAGGGACTCAGAGATCAAAATTAACCTTCATCAAAGACAGTTCAAATTGTTGTAGGTGATAAGCTTTTTGTAACCAAGTTCATTATGACAGTTTTATCAAGTGAGTGATGTTAGCAGCATGTACCGTGGTGCTTTCTTTGGGTTTTGGGACACCCAGTAACTCATGAGCAAGCAGGGATTCCTCCAGCACTCTGTCGTAGCTGATACTGATGGGCACCAACGTGACGTCAAACACCTCCCCTTTAAAGTAGGGCTCGAGCACCATGTGCATCATACCTGCAGACAAATGAAGAGATTGTAACAGTCCATCCTACAGCCCTTGGAAAAAAATATCTGACTTTTATCACATCTACAAAAATTGATGTCAACTTCATAGTGCCAAAAGCTGCAGTTCCTCAAGTGGCCACTTGAAGCTAGCTCCAAAAGCAAGTCAATCCCAGTAGACTTCAATGTTAAAATGTAAAACTTTAAAGCAGTAATAAATGTGTTCACTGTGGTATAGAAGTATTTTTTGGTCTCTGAAGCTTAGATCATGAAAACTGCACAAGGAGTCCTTATTTCCCCCTCATTTATGTTTGGATTTGAAGTTAAGCTTATTTATCATGTGGCCATTTTAGTGACAGGTGGTCTACTACTAGCTGTCTTGTAGGGTTCATCTCAACGAAATCAAAACTTTTGAACTTTTACTCCAAATATAGTCACTTATGGCACCAAGATAATGATGGCCAAAATCCCCAAACTCAAGGCTTTAAATGGTAACCAAGAAGCAAACTAGAAAACACCAGCAAAATACCAACATGACACTTACCTAACTTGGGTGTCAGAGACTTCAGTGTGCGGCTCCGCAGGCCTTCCACATAAAACTCCACAGGAGCGAATCCCCTCTGTAGCAAACATTTGATTGAATATTTAAACAAGCTGAGGATATTTAAAAGAGTATGACGGTTCAGATTTCACAGTGCAGCTGTGGTGCTTATTGTGTCTTACCCTGACAATGGTTTTAACATATTCTGAAAGCACTGCCCAGTACAGTTTGTCAGAGCCAATGGCACGTCGGATAAAGAAAGCTCCAGAGCGACGCAGTATCTCTCCCACCATCTTCATCCCTGCAAGAGCTTTACAGTGGCAAGAAGAGAAATAAAGAGAGAAGTAAGGACAATGTGTACCAGAGACGTTTTCATTTAAGTCAGTGTTAACCACATTCATCTGTTGTGTTGGTCCAAATAGATACTTGCGACTTCCTGCAGCAATTACTGGTACGGGGATGTCGTAGGTGAACAGGATGTAGGAAATAACCAAGAAGTCGACATAACTCCTGTGATTGGGCATCAGGATTACAGGGTGTTCTTGAATTGCTTGTTGGAGCTGAAAGGTGAAATAAGAAATAATGTTCATGAGGAAAACAAGAAAATCAAAGATCAAGTCTATTTTTACAATAGTTTGTGAATTGGTACATGATGGAGGGGAAACTCCTCACGTGGTTATCTCCTGTTACAGTTAGCCACTTTTCATTTAATTAACAGACATTGAAATTTTGACTTTTTGGGGGAAATAATGTTAGACTTCATCATCCAAAAGTAAAAAGGTCTGTGTGCAGTGACTTCTTGGAGAAACATAACCTCGAATAAAAACTCCAACCTATGACCTTTACATTTCTATTTTGGTCCATCTAACACAAATGACACAGTCACACTGTAATGGTTGTTGTGGACCCCAGAATGGTTATCCTAACACATTAAACTAAACTAAACTAAACAAACAAATGAAACGCATCACGCTAAAAGAAAACGGTCACAGGGTGTTGATGCTAGTTGGAATTTGTTTACATTAGACAGGGTCAGGGTGGCTGTTTTTTGCAGTCGTGGTGCTAGGCTAAGCTAACAACTTCGCTAATGAAACTAGCTTTAGATCCATATTTCCAGTTACAAAAGTAAAGAGGTAGCATTTTCCTACGTGTCTAACAAATGCACAAAAAAATTATTGTTAAGCAATTCAAGAAAACGCTTTAATAGAATCTAACAGAACTTTATCTTTTCATATTTGTTTCTGTATGGGACTTTTTAAAGTGTTGGAAGCAAGAAATGCTGATAAATGCAAACAAAAGTTGTTCTTTTTCATTTGGATAAAGTTATAGATCTACCGTATTTGTATGAAAACTACTAAGAAGTTCTATATTGTAGTAGGAAGTGGAAGCTGTCCATCACTGGCTCTATGATGATCCTGAACAGAACATAGTGTGTTGTTGTGAAGATGTTTTTGATAATTGCGCCTGACCCTGTTGAGTCCCTCCATGTTGACATTGATGCTGCTGAAGAGTCTCTTGGACATTTTGCTGACAGTGTAGCCCATCAGCCTGATGAACCCCAGCTGCAGGTTTTGAGACATCTCCTCCAAAATCCCCGTCGCCTCCTCTCTCACTTCCTCCACCGACGACCCCATCTCTGTGGCGATCTGAGGAAGAAGGAGGAAATGAAAACAGTGTTGATGGCGCAATAGTTTGAAACGACTTCACTCAATCTTTTCTATTCACCTCCTTGGCCATGTAGCGGAGATACTGGGACTCCAGCACAGCCTTGTTGAGGTCAGCTGTGGAGCAGGAGGGGGCTCCTTTGTAGGGGTGGGGGCTGAAAGTCCTGAAGGCATGGCCGAGATCACTGCTGTTTCTCCTCTCCTCTAATATATCCACAAACTCCTCCTCGTTGACCAGATCACCTTTGACTGAATCCATATACTGCGGTGAGAAGTTATGCTTCTGTAAAACACAGGAAACACAACAAATTGAAGTTTACTGAGGCATGTTGGAAGAAAAGAAGAAGAAGAATTTATTGATCCCGCGAGGGGAAATTTGTTTATTACACTCTGTCTAGTAAACATGCTACACAAACATAGGCTGAAATACACACACATGATCCTGTGGACATGCACTAATGGAGGTCTCAGAGTGACGGGGCTGCCCACAGCAGGCGCTCCTGAGCTTGTGGGGGGGGGGGGGGGGGTTAGGTGCCTTGCTCAAGGGCACCTGGGCAGTGCTCAGGAAGTGGCCTGGCACCTCTCCAGCTACCAGACCAATTTCCGGACTTGGTCCGTGCCGGGACTTGAACCGGCGACCCTCCGATTCCCAACCCAAGTCCCTACAGACTGAGCTACTGCTGCCCACAAAACACAGGAAGATGATCAAAAGGAGAAAAAAAAAAGTAGTAAAACGAAAAGTCAAACATAAACACAAAAAGACGCTTTAGAGGGGAACTTTCTCATGCTCACCTCACTCATGTTTGTTTAGTTCACAAACTGGCATGGTTTAGTGACATCACAAATGTCAGCCAATCGTGATCCAAAGTGTTCTAATTCAAATGAATTTGATGTGAAAACTATAAACATCCAGTCCAAATACATATGCAGAATCGTATCAATAAAATCTGGATTTAATTGATGTCTATGAACTACTCCAGATGTAGTAATCCTAGATGGGTTGTATCCTAGAGTCTTGGTTAAGTCATGAGCAGAAACAACGCCATCTCATTATCTACTGTGTATATTGTTTGGACTCTGACCCGCTAATGTTGGATGGATTACTGAATGTTTCAAAGTAGGTCAAAGTTCCAGCAGCTAATACTCCTCAGCTCTATTGAGACATGCTTCTGGTGCACTTTCAAACAGCTTCAAGACAGCAAACACAACAATGCATTTTGGACTCAATCTGTTTCGATGTCTGCCCTTGCATATTCCTTATATTTTTTTTTTGTACACCGTTTTAATTAATCTACTTTTAAAACGTGTTTAAGTTGAGAACATGCAAGAAATGTAGAAACAAGCGACAGGCTAAAGTGAACGGATGCAACAACGGATGAAAACAAACTGGGATCAAAAGCTCTCACCGTATGAGTCATGAGAAAAACGCGACCTTTGCAGGTGTTCGTCCTCGTCCACGTTCTGTTGAGTCCGTTTCCGCACTTGCCCGCACACTTGGATGCAGCCTGTCAACATGCAGTCAGCATCCCCAGGGCGCGAGCCAATGGAGTTGTTGGGTTTTGGAGACTCCTCCTGCACAGTGTAACGAGCTGCCCTCTAATAACCCCCAACACAACACTGATGTGCACAAGCAGGGGGGGGGGGGGGACTCCGTTTTCTTCCTTCTTCAAAAGAAATATCTTATAGATCACACACACAGGCTGGGACATAGTGTGTAATTGTGCTTACTTTCATCAACAATACTTACTATGTCCATGTTTTTGTAAAGAATCAAATCTGTCTTTTTAAGAATATATGCACATTTGGTTTAACTATAGTGTAAGAGAGCTGTAGCTTTCCTGCTTAACTATGCTGGATCTTATTGTGTAGAACTCGCTGCAGGTGATCGGTAAGAACCACACGTCTTTAATTCCACTTTGTTTATTCGTTACCACCACCACCACAGCTGCATAAATCCTGTTCTCTGATGAATCAGTGGTTCTGCATAAAGTATACACAAAACAGGTAAGTATAAACAGACTTCTTCACTAACAGACACAAGACATTGTATGACAGGTTTCTGAGCATATCAAAGTAGCTTATTCATTTACATCAGTAAGGCAGCACTGCCCGCTACAGGTCATAATTCACAGTGACTACCTATCTTAATGCATGTGCATGTCCTGCTAAGTAACGAACAGAAATGGCTACAATGCCGCCATTCGGCATATCTCCTTATCAAAAACGTCACCTAATAATCAATAACTGAACTATAGTATATAGCCACAGTCACACAGAACTCATGAATTCTCATCTTTGACGAAGATTATACAGTTAGCTGCTAATATATAACCAGTGAGCCAAAACAAACCTGTGCTCCATTAGCTTAACAGGCAAAATATATATAAAGTATTGACAAATACTCTAGCAAAAGATAAAACATGTATTCTCAACCCTTTAACTCACTTGCGCTAGACGCACTTCACATCAGATGACAATTGGGAAGGATTAACATCCAGGAGAACTTCACAACGTGTATGGTTGAGACGTGTTGAGTGTCTGGCCACAGTCAGGGAAAAAGTGAAAGTGAAAGCTAAAGAGGAAAAACACTGGCAAAGACGTCTTCCAGAGGGCGCCTTTTTCACATATAGCCTTAATTTATTCATAATTAAGAACAGTGACTTTAGGAGCTGTTTTAAAAAAAAAAATCATTTGAGGTGTATTCTATGAAGGTAGATGGGTTGCAAAATGTGAGCGCTTGTAGAATGAGATGTGAGCTTGTAGAATGACATGTGAGCTTGTAGAATGAGATGTGAGAGCTTGTAGAATGAGATGTGAGAGCTTGTAGAATGAGATGTGAGCTTGTAGAATGTGATGTGAGAGCTTGTAGAATGAGATGTGAGAGCTTGTAGAATGAGATGTGAGCTTGTAGAATGACATGTGAGAGCTTGTAGAATGAGATGTGAGAGCTTGTAGAATGTGATGTGAGAGCTTGTAGAATGTGATGTGAGAGCTTGTAGAATGAGATGTGAGAGCTTGTAGAATGTGATGTGAGCTTGTAGAATGACATGTGAGCTTGTAGAATGAGATGTGAGAGCTTGTAGAATGACATGTGAGAGCTTGTAGAATGAGATGTGAGAGCTTGAAAATTGAAAATTGCATATTTAAAGCGACAGGCCCTTGATAATGGTATTAAGGCTTTTTTTTAAAGGCCTCCTATACTAACTAAGAGCTGTGAAAGTTTTGAGAGGATGTCCAGGACACATGAGAGGTGATTTGATGTCAATAAAATAAAAAAATAGAAATCTATTGAGATTATAACCTTGAAATGTGCTTATTTAAGGCAATATGTCATTGATAATGATGATTTGCAGAGTTATTTTTATTTTTATTTATTTTTATTTTGTATTCATTGGTCTGAAATGTTAAGGGATGTCACCTTCTATAATAGCAGATGTCTATGTTGAAAAACAAAGAAGTTATTGAATATTGAAATGAACTGTATTGCACTTTTACGACGGTCCCTAACTCCGCCTATAGTCACCGGCGCGTTGGACAGACATTCAGTTCTTTGAGCTCCCAGCTACATCGTCATTTTTGGTTATTTGAAGTTTATCAAAACTGTGAAACGTCTGCCTTAATCTGCTCTCCAACATATCCCCAAACTGTGAGAAATCGAGGCTTTGACTCGGAGCTATTGACGGTAATCGACGCGAACACAGGCGACTGTCAAATATGAAACCATCTTCACCCCGGTACCTGCAATTAGTAGCCTAGTGATTAAGATTTTGAAACTTTTACTTCAATTCCTAAAAAAAGCTTCAAAGCAGATTCTAAATGCACATTGACCTGGTAATGATGTGTCAACCTTTTTTTTTTTAGATTAAGAAAAAGCTTTGTACCTCTTTGTTTCAATGTAAGTGTTTATCTGTTAGTCATGTAGGCAAGTTACAAAATGTAATCAAGCATATTTACTGTAACATTTTGAGATAACTGTACTTAACTTGAGTTTTTTCATTTTATGATTATAATTCTTCCACTTAACCACAAATCTTTATATTCCTTTACATTTTTGTATTTATGTAACAAATAACTTTTGTGGTAACAATGTTTTAGACACCACGTGGTCAGTGAATTTGTGATTTTTCATCATTCTAAGGTCCTGAGTGTGTTTGGAAAAATTATTAAACTGTACCTAAGTAATCAAACATTTTTAACACCATAAAAAAAGTGCTGATATTACCTTGATACTTCAACATGTATGTGGTGTTGTACGCAGGATTTTTACCTGCAGTGGAATATTTACACAGCCTGACATTAGTAAGAAAGCTGAATACTTCTTCAACAGCCGTTTCCAGGCAAATGTGATGAAGGAAGAGGAGATAAATACAGTGGCTGATAGGTATGGACACACGCTTACTGATGTAACAAGGGCATTTTATTGAGTTTGATTACACCAATTTAACAGTGAACTGGTCAAAAGCAGTGACGGGGATTATATGAACAAACTATTGATCACTTTCATGCTCTTTTAGCTCTTTCATGGAAAGAATAAAAACAGTTCAAAGAATTATAAACAAACGATAAATATACTCACACCTACTGCATGTATACTGTTGTTGTGGTTTATGCACCTTATGACCTCATGTTATATGTTTATTTAAGAGGGAAAGATCACATCCGGTCTGATGAGGATTTTAAGACTTGGCATTTGCCTGAAATGATGTTATTAACTAATTGCATTAATGTCAGTGTAAAAGAACCACTGGATGTATGTCAACACCCAGGTTTCAGCTAAATACATCAGTCAGTATCTATTTAGATGAATGTTCTTGGTGGCATTTGTGTAAACATTCATTCATCTTAGCGTAGAGGTCAAAATACACCTGATGATCAAAGTGTTATTGTACGACCAGTAACAGTACAGATGAGTTAAAAAATAATTATAATCCTGAAGGCCACAACAGACATGACAATCTGAGCACAAGATTAACTCTGAGTGATTTCAATAGAAAAATACAAATTAATCAGCACATGTATTTTTTAAGAGAAATGAAATAAAATGTGCTTTTTGTTTGCTTGTCATCATTACTTTTTGTCAACAATAAATATATATTTTTTTTTTACAATGCGCTTACTGCCAGGGTTCTTGTCCTCTGATCATTATACCAAACTCAGAGATTTTCATTCGTTCATTGTGCTCTGGAATACATTTAAATGTACCATAATACTGACTTCAAAACATATAATAGATTACATACACGTAAGTTGCTCCTCAGTAAAAATGAGCCTGCATGTTTATATCTGCAATTCCATACCGTTCGAGGATCTATAACAGTCTAGTTTTTAAAAAGTTCAGAGTAAGAAAATAAATTCTGTTTTGAGTATTTGGCACACGTTTCTATACTTCCTGTCTTATATGCACAGTATGGTTGTGTTCAGTTCAATAAAGGATGCTACTCTCTATATAAGAAACAGAGACAGTCTTGCTACTGAAACAATGCCAACACTCACTCACAAATAATATATTTGCTAAGCTGCCTGAATAAATTAGGTTTTTTCTATAATATACATACGTCTATTCAGAAGGCTACCGATGCCATCTTTTGATAAAAGTGCGTTTATACATCCATCATGTGCGTTTTATAGCAGATTCTTATATGGCTCTCTGCTGTGCACTCAAAAGTGCTCAAATGTCTACACGAAACCTACAGATTCATAACAAACACACATGTAACCATCACTATCCAAATAACTGCTACATCTCAAACACACCACTAGTCTGTTTTTTTCTGCTCAGCAGGCTGCAGGTAGTCAGCTCTCAGTGCGGGGACTCTGTGGAGGTGTAGCTCCATGATGTTCCACACGGGGGAGCTGCTGCCTCCAGTAGGTGAAGTGACTGAACGTGTCCGCGCAGGGGAAGTCCGAGGAGGAAGCTCGCAGTTTCAGAGGGAATACATGGTCCACCACCTCACCCAGACGGACATAACTGAAGAAAGGAAGAGAGGAGGAGACCACAGTCAGACAAATACAATGCAACATTTTTTCTGATGTATATAGTTTTTGTTTTCCTAGAATAGAAAAAGTAAACAAGATCAGGACTTACGATGAGATGTTAGTCTTGGCATGCTCCTGCACTAACTCTCCTTTAGGGTTTACTGTAAAAATCCGGTTTAGTGGCACTCCAACTTCTTTATAGGAAAAAACATCCTAAAAAAACAACAAAAGAGGATTCACTGTTTAAAAGGATGCACAACTAAATAAAATAATGCAAATACACATTAGCAAAATAATATGTAGCAAAACAGCTTTCATTTTAAACCAAATATTCTAAACTCAGAGGCAGTTTAAATTAAGCGTTTTAGCCTGATGAGTCTGAGAAATGTGTGTGTGTGTGTGTGTGTGTGTGTGTGTGTGTGTGTGTGTTTGCGTACCGTTGGTCTGTTGCCAAACGCTGCATAGAACGGCTGTGTGTTTGGGTAGAAGAGGTTCTTGATATCTGTGAGACACTCCACCTTGAATTTTTCTGGTTTCTTCTCAATAACTTCCCTGTCAAACATCCATCACAGTACAATATTGATAAAGTCACATTGTCTTTTGCATTATTTTGCATATTGTAACATCACAGTAGAGCGCTCAAGTGTGTGTGTGTTTGTGTGACTGACCTGTGCAGAGCTGAAAAGAGGCTGCTTGGGCTGAGCAGGACGGGGCCTATAGGGAGCATGGTGCCTCTCTCGTTGACCCAGTGGAGGTAACCTCGGGTCATGTCAGCCATGCCGATGGCTCGAGCTGAGCAGTAAAGGAACTTGTAGCCATTTCTGATGGAGAGGATATGAAGAAATGTATCAAAAATCAGGGAACTTGTTTGAAGACTGTTTTGAAATCTGTACATTAATTTATTAGCAGTTAGTCCTTTCTATGCTTTTTAAATCAGTGCTTACTGGCTGACTTTGTGGTAGAGTTGTGCGATGCCCTGGTGGGTCCAGTCTTTTCCCAATGTGGGCAGGATATGACCCAACGTGTCAGACCTGAATTGAAACACAAATAAGTGACGTCAGACCATGTGAGTACTGAATTTTTTCAGTTTTATAAAAAATACAAGAATCATGGACAAAAATAAAGAAGGACAGCTGTTTGTCACACCTGGTGATGGTTCCATCTATGTCTGAGATGATTATCTTGTCGTCCCAGTTCCAGAGGTAGATGGTGCCCTGACAGCGACAGGTTCCCTGGTACTGAGTGGTCACACTGAACACAACATCGTTAGGACCCTCCTGCAGCTGGAGAGATAGCTGTGTGTGTGTGTGTGTGTGTGTGTGTGTGTGTGTGTGTGTGTGTGTGTGTGTGTGTGTATAAGATGAAGAGAAAATGAAGAAAAGAATATATGAGGGTTAAAATGATGAATATTTATATATATTAAAGTTCTACAGTGTTTTCAAAGCAAACTTCTCACCAGCTGCTCTGATGTGAGGCGGAGTGTTTTCTTATAAGACACGCCCCCTTGTGTAAGCACAGACTCTGATTGGCTGGGGACTGAGCTCTGTTTGGCTGCCCTGTGGTCTTCATCACTAGAGGAGGACTCTTCTTTATGTCTGTAATTAGAAAGTGAGACAGTTTGTTTAAGATTGTTCAGTCGAGTCAGCTAGGATGTTTATTAACCCCATTTAAGAAAATGTTCTCACCTGCCGGTCATTTTCCCAGCCTGCTCAGCGGAGCCGCATCCACCAGACACTGAATCCTACAAGAGGAGTAACATTTTTAGCAAAGAAGGAGAGCAACATTTCAGAAACTCAACCTTTACAAACTGATAAGAAAATAAGAATACCGATTTGGTGCTGCTGTTTCTGCCTCTCCAGGAGAACCACCACCTCCCTCCTTTCTTGGGCATCTTCTCCTTCATGATGTTCTCCACTGCAGCCTGTGGAGGAGTACACACAAACCCCAAACAAACACAACACAACACCATAAACACACTTAAAAAAAAACTGAAGCCAAAAAGCTGAACTCAACAAACAGTAACATAATAACAACAACAAGTCCGTGGTTGGAATGGGGAAAGTAAAGCAAGGATGGCTGGGAGGCGTTTGAGGGATCAGGAGTTTGATATGGTACAAATAATGAGGAAAGTGGAGGAAGTAAGAACAGGAGGGAGGCTCAAAAGATATCAAACGAGATAGTAGGCTGAAAAGATTGTTTTATCTGACATACAGAGCTGTAGCCAAGCATGCCAGTCAGACAACAGAGAAGCAACTCTAAGGCTGAATGAATATAACTGAGGCAAGAAAACTAATGAATGAGTGGATGGATGAGAAACAAAATAAGGGGGGAGAGAGAGAACAGATTCAGTGGTCTTTCTGAGTCTGCAATAACACAACGTCTATGATGTGAAGCTCAAAGTCACAGATTGCATATTAGGTTTCATGCAACGAGTGCAAGAGGGGAAGAAGTACGAGCGGTGTAGGGATACAAACATACAGGCTGCAGTTCCAGTTTTGGCCAAGAGGGGGAATTCATGTAACACAACAAGCCTGCAGCTTGAGTCATTAGTATCAGTGTCTGTGTATCGATTTCTTACCTTTGGCAGCGGTTTCTGGAAGGCTTGCATAGCCAGCATAAGTGGAGCCGCAGTGCTCCAATTATAGTACCTGCAGGAGAAAACAACATATTTTTGTATTCATGTCATAACCACACAATAAAAGCACTCTACCTGCCAAATTTCTTTGCAAAAACAAACTTTGATTTTTCAAAGAAAATCCTGCAAATGATGCAGTTTTTACTGCAATGTGAGGTAGTTAAATCCCTACAGAGGATTATATACCGTTTAATCCTACTCTTTTGCATTAATTATAAAAAATGTGAATGACTTACTTGGAGCCAATTTTCACAACTAAGTTGGGGTCGTCAATGATGGAGGGGTTTTCTGCAAACTGCTGGTAAGAGATCATCTTCTCGTGGAACTGCTCTGTAAGTACAGATTAAAACATTTATGTTTTACATTTTCCCACAGTGTGAAGTGTATGGTGCAGAATAGATGTGCTGTCGGTATGAGAACCTAACCTTTAGTGATCTCTCTGTTGTCGTTGAGTCCTCCACACAGAGAGATGGTGATTGCTGGCAGGTCAGCCATACTGTCGCAGTAGCTGTCCACTCCGCTGTCTCCTCCTGAGCTAACCGACTGCGGGGACAGACTGGTGCTGTGGAAGCCCGGGTCTGAGATGCTCCTCACTGCTGCACCGCCATCACTGCAGGAAAGATGTAATTTTATAAGAACATGACGTATAAATACGGTTTTCTGTGTATGATTATGTGCTTGATTTTTACCTCTTAGGGAAATAAAGGGCTGCAACTTCAGGCTCCAGGTCTGTGATGTCATCCAGGTAAATTCCATCAGAACCAAGATGCCGGCTTCGCTTGTCTAAAAGAGAGCTATTATGTGCCTTCTTATATACCTGCTCAATAATGAACACAACCTGATATTCAGATATGTAAAATCTAAGTGTTTTTTATTTTGCCATTAAATGGAATGTTACCTTTTTTCTTGGATGGAGAGTCCGTCTTGCCTAGCAGACGAGGTATTGTCTCCTCCATGTCGGACATCATATGAGCTGCTGCACCTTCAGCTGCTGTTACCTGCGTCTCAGTGGTCACAACAGTCTGTGACTCCATCGTCATGGACTCAGACTCCATCCCGACTGTTACGACGGTTTGCTCAGAAGTCTCCTGCTGCATTAAAAACCTCAGTGAAGATACTTCTGAGCAGGGTCTGCGCTGTTGTGAAGACGTCTCATGAGTAATGACTCTGAAGTGTGTGCTCTCAGACACAGGGATGGAAACAGGGTACACTGGTTGAGGGTCGGATTTAACTGGGAGGAAGGACAGCTAAAAAGCAGGGAAGAGGATGAAATGTTAAAATGCAGGAAAACACATAAACATAACATAAGAATTCTAGAGTGTATACGGTAATTGTTCTTTGTTTGTTTATATATAGGAAAGTTTGGTTACCGTGGCAGCCTGAGGCAGCTCCCCCCACGCCCAGTGCATGGCTGGATCCTGATTATCTGCGTCTGATTGTTGAGTCATTAGTTCAGAGTCACTCTTGGGCGAGTTGGGGCGAGAGTTTCGAGGGCTGAAAGAGGAACAGAAAAGAAAACTATTACAAAAGCTATTTCTTTTAGAGTAATAAAAAGTAGGTCTTAATCATAGAGTAAATGAAGCACCTCTGAAGAGGACTCCACTCTCCGTCTGAGCGAGTGTAGATGCCACACTGCTTGAATGAGCCGCTGGTCGAACCGACTGCTGTCTCATCTCTTAAGAGATCCCGAGATGAAGTCCTAAAACACACACAAATACTGTTTATGTATATCATGACATTGTATATGATTTATCTGCATTCTGTAATTACAAAGGGGCATTTCTTTTGTAATGGTCTGTTATTTCCCTTTTTACTTTTTACCCAATTACCAAAATGATTGTCAAGTTCTGCATAAATCATGTCTGTGCTTTTTGCAATCTGCCTGTGTATGTAAGCCTGGGTATGTTGAACTAGCTTCAGTGTTTCCCCTACTTATTTTTGGGCTTTTTGTGCTTTAATTGTAGGGATAGGATAGTTAATAGAGTCGGAAATCAGGGAAATAAGTCATTTAAGGATACCTTTCCGATAGAAAAGGACAGCTGTCATTAAAAGTAACACATGAACACCATGATTCCTTCAAGTGTTTGTGTCGTCGTGTCGGCATGTTGACTTGTCCCCACCCCCCCAACGCTGTAAACCTAGGGGAAACAGTGAGCTTTATGGTATATACCCATCTGGACTCACAGTAAGCTTGAATGGAACAAACACTGTAGCTGTGTTTTACAGTTGTGTATAGTAGACATGAGCCAGAGTTTAAATATCCCCCTCTCACGTGCAGCGATGAAAATACATCTGTCACGAGACAGCTATTTACAACTGCTTCAGCCTTCATTCATGACAAATAGACTTTGACGTCAACAACAGTACAGTATGGGAGAACCACGGCTCCTATAGATGCAAGCCTGATCTGCCTTTGGACTGTTTTAGATGGAATGCAGACAAGAGGGCAGCTTATCTGTTACTGTATGCACACGAGACATGAACTCCTTCACCAAAACACACACACACACACACACACACACACACACACACACACACACATAGTGGCGATATAATTGATTTTGCTGCATAGAAGAGCAGAAGCTTTGCATGTGAAAAAAAACTCAGCTGAAGTTTTGTGTTTTCATGCTGTTTCGTGTTTTTTTGTGTTTTCATACTCATGCTTGAGTGTGTGTGTGTGTGTGTGTGTGTGTGTGTGTGTGTGTGTGTGTGTGTGTGTGTGTGTGTGTGTGTGTGTGCAAATTCCACAGCTGGAGGCCTCTCCACTACAGACGCACTGGTGTGTTTATTCTAGTCTGACAGACTCCAGTTCTATAACAGCTTCTCTGAAAGCTCATTTCAGTGATGTATTTTACTTTCTTTTTCACTGCTTTGCTGTCAGCCCTTTGCGTTTCCTTTACTCACGTACATCTCTTATCTCTTTTGCTTGAGTATGACATGTTTTCTTCTACCATTTTCCCACAGTTATTCCAATATTCAAAATTAAGCTTTTAATTCCACATCCATCTCTAAACTTTCTCCACGTTCTGTTTTTCTTCTTCTCACCTTTCCATCTCCGTGCCCTCATCAGAGCTTATATCTATGGTGAACATGTCATCATCCTCTGAGTACTCCCCGCTCTCCTCCCTCCTCATGCTGTCTGCCCGAGCCTTCCTCCTCCTCTTTCTCCTCTTCTTCATAATCCCGCTGCCAGTCTCTCCAGCGCTCCCTATGGAGCCCAGGGATTGTAAGGGTGGTCCGCAGCTCTTTCCAATCAGGGAAGAGCTCATCAGGATGGCCCCGTCCGATAAGATGGGAGAGGTGGCCAGGTACGAAGGCACCACTTCCTGTTTTGATTGCAAACAGAAGAGAAGCGATGATGAATGAATCAATATGTCGTATCTAAACAAACAGCTTCAAACTACATTTCAAAATCTTAAACTCCTCCAACTGAAATGAGAACCGAATCTTGGTGTTTTGCACAATTTTATTTTGAGGCCAGTGTGTACAATAACTGCCAAACTGTTCTCAGCAATGTCTGCTGTGAGTAGACCATCCGCCATAAAAGAAAAAAAAAACACATCAGCCGAGCCAAAACTTGTTCCTCACTTCTGTGAAAAGAGGCAAAACACCTCTTTCTAGGAAAAGACTTTTCAGGAGGGCCTCAAAACTGTCAGCCGCAAGGGGTTTAAATGTGTGTGGGTTTAACAGACATATGGAAAGAAAAACAAAAGGAAAACGAGAGAGAGGGAGAAAAACTGAAGCATAATTAAATGATTTGTGGGTCGGTGGCTCCCTCACGTTTTTGGCTTCCTTTTACGGAGAAAAAAAAAAGGGTTCACAGACACAATGCTCCTCCCTCTCCTTCAGGCCTGGGAATCTGACACCACTCTATGGAGAATAAATCACCAACTCGCTTTGTTGGCGCTGGCCCCTGTGCTCAGTAGTTTACCGCTTGTTTATGTCTTTCAGCTGCACACGTTGTCATACGCGCTCATACAAAAGGGAAAGAACAATCCAGAATGCAGGTTTGAGTGACTTGGCTCTTGGACCTTCAACTCAAATTCTTAGAAAAGAAAAAAAAAAATCAAAGCTTTCCATGAATTTTAAATTTATGAAGTACATTCTGAAGCATAACTCTGGTTTCTGGTTCACAACTCTGGTTGGTCTAGTTTCTGGTTTATCCTCATATGTAATCTGTTAGCATTAAATATAGGTCAGAGAGCCTGAGTTGGTAAATGCTGCATTCAGGTCTCAGTCACTCTCTAATGCACAGAGGAATGCTTTCAGCCATAAAGGAAAGGAAGAAAATTCCTGGACACCGTGCCAACTCTGCACACACTGTAATGCTTCTGGCTTGTAAACATGGGTGTGACTAGGTTTTAGGATGTCAGGAGGGCGGAGAATGAGTGTTTTTATTTGAATCTTGTAGCTTTTAGAAAAGATGACACGTGCGCCATTTAACGGTTCTGTACTTCGAATGACTGCAAAACATCTGAAGCATTTTACAATGAAAGTTGCTGCTCAGCTATAATTATGGTAACACATACCTGATCATTTTCTGTTTCTTGCACAAAGAAGGCTTCTCCATTCTCCCCAAGCTTCATGTGTAGATCTACAGGTTCTCCGTTGATCTCCATGTCCACCTTGTAGAGAGGGGGAAGGGTCAAAAAGGAAGAGAGGCCTTTACCCTCATGCATTAAAAAAATACATGACTTTTCCCTTAACTGGAAAGTTGATGTTTTTTTTAAATCTTTTTTTATCTACTTACTACTTTCTCCCGGGAGCGGAGGACGCCCATCTTTCCAAAGCGGACATGGAAAGGTGAGCAGTGCAGGGATCCATCAGGCTGTCTCACTACGATGACATCGATGCAGCCAGAAAGAGTGGCGGGATTGAGGCCTCGGTACAGCTCTTTGACCTGGACAAACACCTGGCCTGCCAGCTGGCCCACGTAGTTCATGGTCTGACGTGTCTGTAGGAGAACAGACAGAAGACATTATTGAGCAGGCAAAAACATCCATGTCCCCTTAAGTAATGTAATCTTTCAAGAAGTTTTCTATGAGATCAAAGGAAAGACTACGGCAGCATTAGGATGTTTAATATGTATCACTAAATTTCAAGTTGAAGTTTTAATGTTACTTAATTCTATAGCTATTTTTAGACTAAACTAGTACATGTTTAAATAAAGAAAAAAATGTTGTTGCTTATTCATATTTTCCCCTAAATGCTGCTTCTAGAGAAATTGTATAGAAGCATTGTCACACTCGGGATGGAGCTGTTATACTAAATATTGGCAAGGCTATGATTTTCTTCAGCACCTGGCATGCAACCTTGTGTCTTTAACTGAATCAATGCTGTGCTGATATTCAGTTCCTGTGATACTGCTTAATTAAAACTTTCAATACAACCCATGCCAAATGGTCTTAAGTTGCTTCTTAAACCACCTTGTACAGTAGTAGTGACTAAGCCAGGAGTAAGCATGCCTTGGATTCAGTCAAGCTTCAAAAGAGGAGATGTTTATGACCCGACATACTTCAGTCTGTAAATCAGACTGAAGTATGACGTGTAGCCCTACCTCAGGTGAAGTTATTCCACAAGTGATTTAAAGTCAGTTTTGAGCTGCACCATTACTGGAATAGTTAGAGAAAGAGAGCACGCTGACTTTCTCCTGTTCAGTTCTCTGAAACCAGTGTTTCCCCTACCATTATATTAGGGGGGCGGCCCACCCCCCCAACCTTGAAGGTCAAGTAAAAAAAAAATATATATATATCTTTTAGATTTTTTTGGGCTTTTTGTGCCTTTATTGTAGAGATAAGATAGTGGATAGAGTCGGAAATCAGGGAAATAAGTCATTTAAGGATACCTTTCTGACAGAAAAGGACAGCTGTCATTAAAAGTAACGCATGAACACCAAGATTCCTTCAAGTGTTTGTGTTGGCGTGTGTCCCCCCCCCCTCCCCCCCTCCCCCCCTCAGGGAAACACTGAGAACAGTCTGTGGCCTGAATACTGTGAAAATGAAGACCTTGGCACTCTCTCCTCTGTATCTTCATAAGTCTAGAAATCCTATCCACCTGTTTTCCATGAAGCGCCCCGAGACAGCAGAGGTCAAAGGACAAACTAAGTTAGACTCGTCCTACTCATGTAGGGAAGGTGATGTCAAAACGTGGCACGGTGTTTATTTGCTGAGCTTCAGCGAGACGTCATGGGAACCAACACCTAGCCAATGCTATTGGAGACATGAGTATTGCGAATGTCTTTTAAAGGTAAGGGATACTGTGACACAAGAACTAGACTAAGGTTCACAGTAGACAATGGTAGACAGTCATCAAACTCGGCACTCCAAGTTTTGCTTCCTTTTCCTTCAAGTCTGTTTGTTTTTTCAATTGTAATATCCATTATTATTATTAACCATTACCCTACACACAGTAAAATAGTGGTTCTTCAGCGGTTCGTTGAGGTGGTTGAGGTGAGATATAGCACCAAAAGAGGTTCCCCTTTGATTACGAGCCAAATAACCAGTTTAAGTGCTATTTAGCACCATTTCTTTCTTGTGTGTAGCTGCTTATACACATGCATGTTAAAAGCATATCGACTGTTTCGACTGTAATCCCTGAAGACTATTTTAAAAAACTGCTAGACCATTATGAGTTTTTACTAAATAGCTTTTAAATGACTTCTTATTTAAATTGAGGTGTTTGAACACAAATAAGGATCTTTACTCTGTAGTTTTGTGGCAGTACAAACAACCTTATGAGGCCAATACTGAGCAAACACGTAAAGGCTGTTTCACACTTCCTCACTTATCTTCCTAACTCATTCTCCATAAGACATAACTGAAGAAGAAATCCTGATAACATTTGTACCTTTTCTTTCGATTCGGAAACAAACGCTTGGGTATAAGCCATTTAAAAAAACAATGATTGGTGATATCTTACTTGGTTAAGCTATCATCAGCTTGAACCTCACAGTTGTTGTTTGTGACAATTAACCTAAAACCAGTCCATTCTTGGGGCCTAATAGGACTAAATAACTGCATCAGGTCACAGTATTGACTGGCATATTTTAAACTATACCACATTTTGGGCAGTATTGGAGGACTATATCGATACTGATATCTGTTTTGGAACGACTCTAATCAAGAGGTTATTGAGCGAAATTACCCTCATCCCGATTGGGTTCCACAAATGTGGGCACATAGGCATTGATCCTGTGTTAATTTCCTGTCTTTGTCTGCATCCTCACAGTCAATCACATTTCCCCCCACTCGTTGTGACAGATCATCCTTTAAACAAAGAGTATGATGCAAACACAAATAGCCAGATATGAAAAATCCCATTTGTACAGACTCTTTGGAGTTGCAGCTGTCTTGTATCAGTGACGGAGCCTCTGACCTTGACTCAGTTGGCAGTGGGGGCCCCAAAATGATTGCAGCAACAGGGAAGACAGGTTTGGAATAATGCCAACATATCCCCCCATTTGAGCGCACGTGACTGTTACAACAGGCTCTTTACACAAGAACAGGGCCTCTTGTTTTAGAGCAGCCAAAATATGAAATGGAACATAAGCATGTCTGTGTTTTAAGATACTCCTATAGATGACCTTCACCATCTTTATTCATTCATTTCACTTTTCACTGCAGTATTGAGTGACACGGATGCTGGCAAACCCAGCTGATTATCAAAGCAGAGGACTTTTAATGTGAACACAGCGTTTTCTAAAAATAGATTGTCTTGTGTTATGGAAGAGACAGAAAAAGGAAGCGTCTGAAAGCGCAGGCATTACTGCTTGTTTTCACAAATCAGTGGTTGTGGATACAATGAGAAAGTTGACTCATGTTTAAGAGCGGTATGCTTGTTAATTTAATGGCTTTCACAAGCTGCAGTTGTGAAGATTTCCTTGCAGGCAGGAATCTGGCTGGGTCACTCAGCAGATCATTTTTTGCTCTACCAGCAAACACAGAGTCTCATTTAGTCCCTTATAACAACATCAATTAAAGTCACATGCCTCCCAAATTCATTTTGGGAGGCATGAAACTCAGCAAATGTAACATTCATGGGTTGAATAATAAGGCAAATTTAATTAATAATGGCAGTGCATGTGCCCTATATAAGCAGCCAATAGGTTTTCATTATCACATATTTAAACGGAGAGACATTTTTGAATCATGTAGCTATATAGGCTATAGCTGTTTCACAACATCCCGATAGTGGTTATGGTAAATTTGAGGCATTAATGAGACATGTAGCCTATTATGTCTATAAGAGAACAGGACATATCGTAACAGACACAACTGTGCGAGGGAAAACAGCACGTCCACTCATTAGACATAACATAAGACAGGCAGGTGCGGTCAAATATGACATAAAAATAGGCTCATACCTTGTATAGCTGAGTATGCTGACAGCCTTTACTAATACACGTAGCTTGTAGTTTCCTTAGCGATGAATGGCAACCCAGCAAGACATTTTAGACGCGTAATTTCCCCAAAGAAAGTGTTATTTCAGGGTCTGATAAAGCCACGTTGTTGTCATCGACTTATAGCGGCAAAAACACAGACTATTTAAATGAACGCGTTACTCGCCTCTCTCTCTCTCTCTCTCTCTCTCTCTCTTGACAATTGATGACATCACGTACATTGAGAGCCCGCCCACTGACCAATCAGCACCGAGCTTGTCAACTGCCACAGTGGCAACAAAATTACAGCTACTTGCTTTTATTGCTGAAAACAGATGAATCAGATACATTGTTACTGAAACTGGTATTCTCTAAATATTATTTGGTATTTGCCGTGTTTTATGATTAATAGTCGTTATTTTTATTCTATACAAAAAAAACCACCGATATAGCCTAAATAAAAATCCATAATCTTGGCCCTTATAGGCTATCTGATTATAAGTGGAATTTAAGTGGTATTTAAGAATAGATATGATGAAATAGTGTCGAGCCGCTATGTTATGACGGCAGGATATAATGGTCCTACGTCATCGTCTGAAATCCCCGAGTTTGCCTGATGCAGTGAGGTGATCTTTCCAGCCAATCACAGCCCAGCATGAGAGCACATGCGATGTTTGCAGTTTAACCTGAGACCCTGTAGCCTACTGTGTGTCAAAAGGATGTGGTTGACTGGTGAGGGATTGAACAGAAGTCAGCACTAGAAAATAACTATTTAATGTCTGATATCATGTCGGAGAATAAAAATGCCCTGAAGTTGTCCTGCTTTTTCCTGCACTTCTAGTCCTAAACTACATTTTTTCTAATACTGAGTTTAAATGGAGCTCTAAGATGCTAAAGTTTTCTTGACATACATTTTTACGATATCTCTGCCAAGGATTCTTTTTTTCTAAGCATCCGTGTGTGTGTGTGTGTGTGTGTGTGTGTGTGTGTGTGTTGGAACAGAGCCAAATTTGTGACAGAGAAAAAAAGTCTTTATGGAAGACATCCCTGCCGCAGCCCAAATATTTCATGGGCTACATGCATCAACAAGCTCACGTGTTCCTCTCCTTCAACAAGAGCCAGTTCAGTCAGAGTGGCTGTGTGTGTGTGCAGAAACTAATTGTTTTTCCAGATGATGATGAAGCCTCTCTGGACTAAACCAGTAAAAAGAAGAATTCTTTGTTTGGGTTTTGTCCACCACATAGGCTTAGCGTGTACTTTCTTAAAAGATGACACTGGCTTGTACTTTGTGTAATAATATGCACTACATGTCCCCACCTCATGTCATATATTGTTTTTCTCATCCTGTGCAGCAGCGACTGCCTGTGTGTGTTTGCGGTTAACAACCTTGCAGGTTCAGTATGTCTGGTTTCAGTTTGTTATCTGAGAACTTTGTCTCTTTAAACTGTTGACCCGGCCTCAGCCAACACTAAGCAGTTTTATGAATAAATACACTGGTGGAAATGTTATTTGTTTTACTGCATAAAAAGTTCTGTCAAATATTATGTCATGGGGTTTCCCGTTTTGTCCTTTAACACATTCTTTTCTTCATTGCAAAACGAAAATATATGTAATGAATGAACTGTTGGTAGGAAGTTTTTTTTTTACCCCCTCTGTATCTTTCAAAGTTACTTCTAGTGACCGATACAATTTTGTCACACCTTGAATGCACTATCTGAGCTCTTTCATTACATTTAACACCTAGGACATATCTGCCCATTGGAGACCTCAATATATTTTAGGATATATAAATGTTTTATCCATTTTATGATTACTAACATTTAAAGTAAAAATGCTGCAACAATTAGGCCACACACACACACACACACACACACACACACACACACACACACACACACACACACACCATAATACAACACCAGCATTCGTAAGACCTTACAGGCACTGCTTCATATTAAAAGTTGTTGTCACATCAGTGTCAGAGAATTCTCCGGTGATATATGATCCACACAGCTGCCTTGAGACATGTTTCTAAGAACAAGCTGCTTTGCCAGGAAGAGCTGAACTCACTGATGTACTCTGAACACAAACAGCACATGATTGCATTTTCACAGTTTACATGGAGTATCAGGCTACCAAAAACAAGCTGACATAGTAAATGGGAATGTCATCAAACCACTCAGCGATATTGTAAGTACAATAGATAGATAGAAAGAGTAGATAGAGAGATACCCCACATGGTCTGTTGTTTGCCATCCAAGTTTGATGTATGTTCTGGTGTTTTCTAAAGCTCATAAACTTGACTTGTACATGCTTTTAGAATGGTAAATGCTTCTTGGTGTGCTACCTGTAGACTGACCTTATTTAGCATCGAAAGTTCACCCTGTCTGCTCGGAGGTATGTCCAGCTGGTATACGTTCACACTCCCATCAGCCAACCAGTATGAGCTGACTGTTTCCTTTGCACTAATCACATCGAAGTAGGGCAACTATTTGTTTGCTCAACATCTGTATATCTTTCCAGAAATATTTAGGTGGTATTTAAAGATGTATGAGGGGGGAAAAAAACCTGGTGTATGCTACTGAATCAGAAAACACCCTGCCACACTCTCTTCTTACACCTCATAGATATTTAGCAAACAGCAATTCTTTATTGTCAAATATGTGGAGGTTTAATGTTTGCATTTCAAACTTCTCTGTTTATACACATCTATGCATTCAAACTGCGTTTAAAAAAAACACGACTATAAGTCTACTGTATCTTCTCCCAATTGGTCTGTAGCCATAAAAGTGACAGTACCAGTCATTCTGATGGGATGCCCCAGAAAGGACATGCTGCTTTAACAGATTCATTGCATAATCTTTTTACACACTTCATTGATATCAAGGCCTCTGATTGGCCGCATGGTCTGGCCTGACAGTCATAAGACCTGACAGAAGCATTAGCTGGAGCTGCCAAACTCTGATACAGTGATTAAAAGGGGAAAAAAAGTCTTTGTTCTGGATTAGTGAGACTATGAGTGTATGAAAAGTGTTTAAGCACCCTCTGCTCGGAAAATTACTGTTGACTTATGGCTTTAAAGAGGGGACAAAATGAGAAGGGCTTATAGGTCTAGCTTTATGATGAATAAGTCAAAGTATCCACAACTATTTGTTTAAGTGATTAAGTGATGAAAAATGACCCCAAAGTCAGTGCACTCGCAATTTCATTCATGAACCCATGAGTACATTGACTTGTTTGTTTGGTCAAATCTGTATAATGCCTTTACACCGGTGGCCTAGTGGCTTGTGTGCGCACACCATGTACAGAGACTGTATTCCTCAACGTGGATGGCACGGGTTCGAATCCAACTTGTGGCTCCTTTCCCACGTCATTCCCCACTCTCTCTCTGGCCCCAATTTCCAACTCTATCCACTGGCCCGTCTATACAATAAAAGGCATAAAAAGGCCCAAAAAGAAATCTTAAAAAATAAAAGACAAAATCACCTGATCCATGGGCTATCTTGCACCCCTCTTCTTCACACCTTTTTTCTCCTTCTCTAGAGTTTCAGTCGGTGCGGATCATCTTTCGGGGGGGGATTACTAAAACGCATTCCCCTTGTCTAACAGGCTAAGGACTCGTGAATTAAAAGCACTTTTAAATCTGTTAATGTGTTTATAACCTGTTTGTAGCCTTCATCTCTTGTGATACAAACAACACAGCAACGTACTTGGATGCATACATTACATACCCAAATAGAATCATAGCAAAGTTCTTCTTCTTATCACCCTTAAATCCAGTGGTTACTCTTTTTTGCCTATCTTCCATGCTTTTATTTCCATTCCTGACACAAAGTTACAAATCACTTTACCCAGCTCCAGGTGGTGTCAGTGGCATACTGCTCAGCAGCCTCATCAAACTCTTCATCATCATCTCCTGATATCATGATTCCATAGTGTTTTCGACCCGGACTGTAGGTCTCTGGCCCTTTTTTTCCTAAACCCTGCAGGTCTGGTCCGATCTAGAACTTGTCTTCACTCTGTGAGCTGGTCAGAAGTCTGAATGCCATGTGCAAGTGGACTGCAAAGTACTAAATTTACCTGGACCCTCTGGTCAGAAACCTGAGACGGTCCTGGATGTGTCATCATCCACCAGACCCCCTGACTTCTTAGGCATTTGAGAGGGGGACACATGTCAGGAGACGTGGGTTTCCTTATGCACACACACAGTCACACATGTTCCCACAACACTGAGACAACAAATTACCTTGGCACAGAGCTTCCCTTCCTCATGCATGCCTGATATTTTTTATGTGTAAATTTCTTATTAGCTAACACAGCGACTGTGACACCTGTTGTTGCTGTTGACCCCAATGTTGACCATGCCAGTGCCTCAACTGACATTCAAAGGATAGCAGAGCACCTGTTGCCTTGGTTGAACTCCAAGTCTCCCTGATACCCAATGACACTTCCAGTGACCAATGTATTTAATATGACACTGTATTTGCACTGATGAGTTTGAACCAGTGACCTTTATGGATTATAATTGATAGGCCAGCTGACTGCATGTAACTCTAGCATCATTCTCTAATGTGTAGTCTTTTAAACAAATGTCTAGATTGCCCTCAAGTGGTCAAAAGGGGTAACTACATGCACGCTTTTTGGAAATACTCGAAATACGGGTTTAGTGTTGCCTTCACTTGTAACATTTAAACTCTGACATACAAGCACCTGCTATGTTTGTTTAGAAATTGTATAGCCTACATCAGGGATGGGCAACTTTGGTCACAGCAAGGGCCACATTCATTGAATTCTCACCGCCAGAGGGCCAAATTGTAGAATACAAAAACGATTACAGTCAATTATGTCTCAAATTTATGTCAACATATACCAGTGATCAAATATTATTATGGACATATTTCTGGTTTTCATGATTTCATGGCAGATTTTGTCATCTTTTCTTCATGTTTCCAATTAATTGATATGTCAAAATTGACCTGAGGGCCACATTGAGGGTTGATGGGGGCCGCCAATTGCCCACCCCTGGCCTACATCTTGACCTTTTGTAGTAGACCTAAATGATAAGTAATTTACTAATTCAAAAAAACTAAACCCATCCTATAGGAAACACATCCTTTAAAAATATCTTAACATCGCTTAGGCCGTTTTTTTTTTTTTTTTTGCTAAGTTTTTATTATTATTACTATACATAGGCTACTTTAATTATGGTCAGTTCAGATTTGTTGGTAATATCACTGAAATTAATGACTTTAGGTCCATGAACAAGCTTTTCAGTCAGAGTTAGTCTTCTTAAGGGAATGCATTTTACTTTGTTGTACAAAGGTTTGGATTAAGTTGAAGCTATTTGTTAATAAATACGTGATTTATATTATGTTATATTTAAACAATGTACAATATGCACTCAATAATGACAACAAACCAAACTTGTCTCATCTACAACAAAAGACATTACATTACGGCATGGTTGTTGCGAAGAGGAATATTCTGTCTCTCTGAGTGAGAGTGGAGATAAACCCTTTTTTAGGACCTGGCTACAAGAAATGACTAACCTGTTACATATGGAGAGGGTCTGATATAGTGTCTCTCTCAGCTCTACAACCTTTGATAAAATGTGGCATTCTTGTCTTACTTATCAAAGACAACCTAAAGTTTTATTCTGCTTGTATAAGTTTGTGCAAACAGTTGTCCACACTACTTATATGTATAGAAACCATGTACTTATACTGTCTTAGGCCAATGAGACACACCGTGAGCTTACTGTATTGTAAGATATCCTATAAGAGCATGTCTTTGTTGTTGTTTTTCTTTATTTTTGCCCTGCCCTATGTTTCTTATTTTTCCTAATTCCTCTTTGTCTTAGGGGGGCTTTTTTGTTGCTGTGCTATTTGTTTATAAAACTGAAAATATATAAATAAAAAAATAATAATGACAACAAACCCATTGTTAAAATGAGCAAAGTAAGACCCATTCATATGGAGGACTAAAAGTGCCAAAATGAAATATATAAATATATAATTAATTAAATCATTAAATGTGTCATCAATTATTTAATATTGGAAATAAATCAACAATATATAGATAAATATATAATTATTTAATTAATTAAATCCTCTGTGATTGCTGCCATGTTTGATTGTTTGTTTGGCGGGAAACCGCCTAGTCTGGCAACCCTGCAGACCAAAGCAATGGTTTGTGACTCGATCAGCGTTAATCCTGCCCACTGAGTTTGATGGGACAGGATGACAGATAAAATTATTTCATGATGCACTGCTGGAGCAGGAAACATGAAATAATTAAATAAGTAGTGGAATAAATAGATGTGTTTTTACATAGAATGAATAAACATTTTAAATAATTATTTAAACATTTATTTAATTATTTATGTATTTCATAAATTATTTATTTATTTATTTATATATTACCAATTTTAAATAATTAATTACACATTTAAATAATTATATATTTATTATATATTTGTTGATTTATTTCCAATATTAAATAATTGATGACACATTTAATGATTTAATTAATTATACATTTATATATTTCATTTTGGCACTTTTAGTCCTCCATACATTCACACGATGTAAGCGTTTTATATGTATTTTGCAAAAATATTTGACTGACGCTTGAATATCCTGCAGCACTTGAAGGCAGCATGATACCTCTCGCTGCTTCACGGTGTCCTCTCCTCTTGTCGCTTTATTGATTCAGCTCGCTGATCGTTAGCTTTTGTGTCAGGATGGTTACTGTGTTGTGTGAGTGTGTGTCCGTTGTTTCTGGTTAAGTTTATCTGGCACTTGGCGGCTTTCATGTTCCGTGCGGCGAATCTTAAAACCATCGGCAAAGCGGGAACCGGCTGGTAGGTGGTCTTTGCAGTTTTCTGAGACGTAACATATTGTTCACGTCCAATCAGCCGGGCCAAGGGGCTAACGCTAGCAGCGAAGCTAGTCTCACTACCAACATGTTCGTGTTGTTCAGCGTTATTTCGCTGCGAAACTAACCCAGAAGAAGTAACGCATCTTTGTTGTTTTCACTGTAATTAGTTTTGCGCTAGCTGGGCGTTTTGTTGTCGGTGAATACGCCAGCTGGCAAGAAAAACACTAACGCTAACAAGTGAAGCTAATTCAAACCAAAACAGAGTAATATCAATGCTGACGACACCGCAGCCTATCTTAAGATTTATTAACGTAAGTATAGCGCAGTTATACTCCACGAAAGAAGCGATGATGAAGGTGGAAAATGTGAATGATTACATGTCCAAAATGAGCCTGCCCTTATCCCTACGCTGTTAATGCTATTAGTTAACATCCTGCACAGCTAGGCTAGTCCCAGCGTCATCATTTAGGCATGTTTTGCTCCACTCCTTTGCCTGTCACTTCACATGCAGACATATTTGATAAAATGCATGCTTACACGAACATGCTAACAAGTAGACCACCATGCACACTCCTGAAAACACCACCTCTATTCTTAACTGCGTCAGAGATCATTGTTATTTTTTTTTTCTTCTTCTCTCTCACACTGTAGGCACTTTCGCCGGACGATGGACGAGCTGGTCCACGATCTGGTGTCAGCGCTGGAGGAGAGCTCTGAACAGGCTGCTCGGGGTGGTTTTGGTGACGGGGGAGACCATGCACTGACTGTCGGCTGTCTGCTGAAGAGGCAAGCCCGGAAGCGCAGGGGGAGAAAACGACGCTCGGACAACCCGCACCCGCCGTGGGAGACTGGCCATCTCAGCGAGGGGTCAGAGTCCAGTGTGGAAGAACACAAGGTGAGCTGGTTGAGGACAGCTGATTTAATCTAAGGTCTTTCAGTTTGTGTCACTGAACCAGCTTTCAGGCCCCTTCAGCAAACTTCAGACAGTGTGAAGTTGTCCAAGATTGATGTCTTGTTCCTTTTGCAAATGGAGCAAGTTAAAAACATTTTTCTTTGTTCTACTTGTACACAGGACCCTAATATATGAGTCATATTGCTGATAGATAGTAAGTGCAGTTTCCTCAGCATCTTAACAATTGCCTGAAACAAAAGCAATGATTAAGAAAAAATCTGATCACGAAGTATTCACACTTACAGGTGATGACTTGATACATCATAGTAGACAAGCTTGCTTCAATGTTTTTTTAATTAAATTCCTCTCATCGTTATTGTAAACTTGAACATTGTTACCCCACATTTAAAGTTTTCCTTGTGTCGATACAATGAGTAATTTTGTATGGCTAAATTGCCATTTTGTGTCTCTATATTATTTGTTGACTGAAACACCAAAAATATTCCTGAAGGTGAAAATTCAGAGATCTGGAGCAGGCTGTTGTGTTCATTTTTCAATAACTTGCTTCTTTGAACTAAGCAGACATTTCACCCTGTTGCAAAAGAAAGTCTGGTATTACCACATTGACATTTATTGCAGGACTACCGTGCCAGCACGGGGGGAGTCTCTGCTGCCAACAGCCATGGCCGGGACAACAGCGACTCAGATGAACAACTTGGCCCCAAACGGCGAACCCTCCTGACAGCCGACACCGGACGAAACAAGCGACCTCTTTGGCCGGACGACCTTGGTGGCCTGGGATCTGCAGAGGGAACTCGCAGCCTTAGACGGAGACGAAAGGTCAAACGCATGGCTGTGGACCCACCTGCAGAACCAGAACTCCCCTCCTCCACCATGCTGGGGCCCCCACCTGTCCCCAAAGCCCGCCCTGGCAGCAGGCCGCACAGACTGGGTGCGACTGAGGGAAGGGGTGTCATGGAACTCTGCGGGGGAGGGCCAGTCGGGCCAGGGGTCGGAAAGAACAGAGTGAAGAAGAGGAAACTGGCCACACACAGGCTCGGGCTGGAGGCTGCAGATGAAGGGGTGGTGGTGGAGAGCGAGGACCCCATCGCATCTCCAACAGAAGGGTGCAAGGACAAGATGGAGTTGGAGGAACAAAAGGGCTCGGATGAAGACATGAGTGACAGGTGGTTAGTGTTTTGACTTTTTCTATATATGAGCGTGTGTGACAATGAAGGACGACAGGTAAGGAAGAACTCTCTTCTGTCTATGACTGTCAAATATGTACACTGTTTTGTCTGTTTCTCCAACGCATTATAAGCTGCCATATCATTTATCTCTGTTAAATTTGATTTAAATTTAAAAACACTTTTTTTGAACATGGAAAAAAAGGCTTTTGTAGGAAAGACAACATTCAGAGAGCTTATGGGCACAAGTATAAAAAACTACAGGAATAATGATCCTTTTTTTTTTGGTCAAGCCAAGCTTTCTTCTGTGAGACAGTGATTGATTTATTGACCTTGTCTATGTCTTTTTTTTAGTGAGACAAGCAGTGTCAGTAACAGCAGTGACGGAGGCCTCTACACCAATGATGAAGGAAGGCAAGGTACTGACTCAGATGTAATAACATTATTGATAGAATTCACAAGTATACACAGAATGTATACACAATGTTGGCATACACGTGTTGATATGGAAGTTTGGGCTCAACATTTCTGTAGTTGTTGGAATATCAACGATCGTCATTGAAACAACATCTTCTATTAAACTGTTAAACTCTTTGTCCTCATTCTGTTTACATTTTTCTTTTAATACATGAGTGCTCACTTCAGGTGAATTGCTTTTTAACAGAGACAGACCGACAGACAGAACTTGTCATGTGTTAGCTTTATAGTTTTTTTTCATTGGATCAGTTTGTTCTATATAGATTAAGACATAGAGGGGCTTCCATCAAACAACCACTTTAAAGTGAAACGATGCTTTTAAAAAGTACTCAGGATCCTCTGTCCTCTCTCTTCCAGCTGATGACGAGCAGAGTGACTGGTTCTACGAGGGGGAGCCTGGGACTGGGTCAGCACCTGGAGGTGCCTGTGGGATTGCAGGAGTGGTTCCCTGGTGGGAGAGGGAGACTGGGTCAGAGGAGCTGGACCTAGCCGACCCTGTGTTCAACAGCATCCTCACCGGATCATTTCCCCTCATGAGCCCTGCAGCACAGAGAGGTAGGCTGCAAACATAGGGGTGAACAAAACCTAATTATTTGTATAATATTTCAAAAGAATCTCAGACACACTGGCAAATAATGTCTTTTGGAGATGTCTTTTATTATGTATTGAAATAAAAATATATTATCAACAGTGACATACACTGCATTATACAATGTTGTTGCAGTCTCACTCATGTCCAGCAGGTGGCAAACACTTCACATGGAGACAGATGAATGCAAAGTTCAACAGTATAGCTTTTAAGTGCTGTTGTAGGGTAATTATAATTAAAACATCTCCTTACTATGGCGTTGAAATGCTGTACAACATGCAGGAAACATGAATGTACATGAATAAAGTACAAATGACATAATATATAGCAACCTTGTTGTGCACCAGCAGGCAGGATTCAATCAAGCAGGATCTTGTGTCTTGCTCTTGCTGACTGATATCCTAAATCACCCCTACCTATGTTGTCACAGAGAAACTAGTTGGACTCAGTTGCCAAATATATTTTAAGTTTAAATATAATGTTTAAATCAGGTTTGCAGCTCTTCCAGATAAGTCCAGGATTCTGTATTTTCCAACGTGACGAGATAACCAACGTGAATCATGTCTAAATCTTGAAAACACATTATCAAAGAAGGGGGTTAATACGCTGATAAAATTGATAAATGAGGAGAATTTCAGGACAACCACACACTAAAATGTGAGTGGATGTGCTTGTGTTTAATTTTGTCTGATGCCACATGCCAGTCATGTCTCTGTTCAATAATAAACACATTAATCTAGTTTATCTGATGAATCATGTCTTGAATGTGTCTGTCAGGGTTTCAGGCTAGGCTGAGTCGTCTCCATGGAAACCAGCAGGCGTCTGAGGCGGGGCTGCAGGGTGGCTCCAGCCAAAGCTTTCATGACAGACTGGGCAGACAGAGCCAAGACTCCCATGAGTGAGTTCACATCTTTCGAAATGAGTTAACAATAGACATGAAAGCTCAGAGTGGCACTCGCTATTTTACATTCCCTCTGAACTACAGTTTTTATTCTATCATTTTTTAAGTTGTGTTTTTTTTTTTGCTTTTATTTAGAGATAGGGTAGTGGATAGACTCCAAAATCAGGGGGAGAGAGAGTGGGGAACGAAGTGCAGGAAAGGAGCCACAGGTCAGATTCGAACCCGTTCTGCCCGCTTAGAGGACTATGGCCTTTGTACATCGGGCGCACACACCAACCACTATAATACAGGCGCCTCTATTCAATCATTTTTATATTATTTCACATTTGTCTCAGTTTTTGGTCAAGTGCACACGGATCTTTGAAAAGTTTTACACTTGAATCAATTTACTGTTCAAATACAAGTAAAAGTTACCAAGTTAAAGTCTAATAGGCTCTCTGAGAGTTTCTGTTATGAACAAGTTAGTAGCTCTTTGCTCTGTGGATTGCTGTCTTGGTGGGACTTCGAGGGCTTGATTGACACTATTTCATCTGTAACAGGCCTTGGTTTAGCTCTGGCTCAAGGAGAGACCACGGACAGGTGAGCCACATTTCTTGACTTTGTTTTATTCATGTTAAAATGAAGAAATGCAAAGGTTCAGTTTTTGATACCCGTCAGAGACCCACTGTGGTTGGTGTCACACAGAGTAGTGTTTTCTTTTATTGCAAGCATAACGTGCTGACTGCTTGAGCACTGAGTTTTGTTCTCCCTCTCCTCTACCTCACTGGCACTTCAGTTGCACTGGGACCCGCGGTCAGACAGAGGGCATCGCAGAAGCTGTTCAGTAAAAACAGCCAGCAGGTGAAAACAACAGTTTAACTAAAAACTCAGATGATTTATGACCAGAATCATATTCATTTCCTTTCGTGCTTGCTTGAGTTTTTTTTTTCCTGCAGACACAACTCTCCTTTAGTTTCACAATATGTAATGATATACTTCTTTAACAAATACTTTCCAAAGTGTTATTTGGGATAAAATGAATGCCTACATACTTTCTTCTTGCCTGGCTGGTTTTGCAGACAGACCAGCGGGCACCTGGGCTCTCTGTGTACAGGGGATGTCAAGCGGAGGCGAAAAGCAGCCCCCCTCTGTGCCGGAGCCCCCTCAGGTATTGGACACACACCTCGCTACATCTCACACACCATCTGGCACTTTTTACCAACCGTCCCTTTTATTGTATTTTTGGCTCTCACTTTCTCACTTGTTTTCCTCCCCCCTCTTGTCTGGGGTCAGTGTGCTCACCAGCCTGCTTTCCTCATTTCCTTCTGTCTTGCACATATACTGATGTAAACACAAGGGACTGGGATGAAAAAGTTAGGTATCTGCTTACACGTTTTAAAAAAGGAATTAATTGAGAGAAGGGAGTCCCTCATCTTTCATATTGCATCCTTTCTACCCCTCACTTCCTCTTCCTCCTCTAGTTATTAAACCCTGCTTTAGCTCTTAACCCCTTTTCCTCCTAAGCTTTGTTGGACAAGAGTCAGCTGGCTAGTATTGCTGTCAGAGCAGAGATACTGGATAAGCTTTTAACCAGCAACACTTGTGAACCCCCCTAACCCCTCCCAAGTAGAATACACTTATTCCTCTGGGCTAGTTAATGCTTCAGGAGGAGGAGGAGTGAGGTAGCTAAGCTGATTGCTGTAAGGTAAAACTACAATTTCTATAGGTTTAGTCTGGAAAATGGCTATTTGATCCATCAGAACTTTAATTCAGACCTCAGAATTTGATACCCGATAAGGACAAGTTGCAGTTCGTTGTCTGTTACGCTGGTTTGTGTCGATCTTTTTTTTCTGTTCCCCTGACCCAAAACACAACTAGGTTAAAATATAAGAAAGACGGAGCAAGAAGGAGGGAGGGCAGATAAAAAAAAATCAGAAATCAGCTCAACCTCTGCATGAATTTTTACAGTCTGAGGTGACTCGATTGGCAAAACATCACCAACGGAAGCACATTAGATACTGGCTTCAGACACAAGTGCAGTGCTTAGGAACACCAGGTGCTGATCTCACAGCAGGGCGAACGCGAGGGCAGCCAAATTCACGTCCTGACAGTTTGGCTTGAACCAGCCCGGGACTCAACAATCAAGTGTGTAATTGCGCAGGCATCTCCTCCTGCTGCTGCATACAAATAAAGACGGGATTAAGAAGGGTAACGGGTCGGTCTCTGCGACTGGACCGAGAACTTCCAGGAAGAGCGTGGACAGAATGATCACTGTCTGGGCCAGAAAAAATGTGGGTGTGCTATATGTCTGGAAATATGGTTAACTTGATTACGTGATTACATTAGTTAGACGTAGCACGGCAATAATAATGGAGTGATGATGTCAACGGAGGAGGGCCTTCGGTGCACAAAGTCTCACAGATGTTTACATAGAGGCAGCACTAGACGGTAAACAGAAACACTAAATGACTTAAACAAGAATCAACATTTTAACTCAAAACTTCTAAATTACAACTCTAAAAACGTAACAACACTGCCACTAGACCTGCAACCTAAATTATTTTCTATATCAATATTTTGAATAACAAGCCCATCACAAGTTGAGAGCTAACTAACCATTCCTACAATATGTTTATTTTGTAGATGATTTTACCTCAATCTGAACATGTGCCATTTCAAATTGTGCAAAAAAAGGTTAAATAAGCAAATCCAAAATTGCTTGATAGATTCATATCTGTTGGTGGGCTAATTGATGAGTTGTAGCATTAACTGTTGGAAGGTTTAAAGGAGCAATATGTTAGAGGGACAAAATATGTAAAGTTTCTAATAAATTAAATCATAAAATGACCTCGCTGTATAATCAGACATTAAGAAAACATGCTCTGTTCAAATACTGGCTTCTCTGACAACAATGCAGCAGCCAAATGACCTCCTTCTAAGTTTTGACTCCAGTCCAGAATAACTGGTTCAGATAAATGATTCTACCTGACCTGAAAAGCCTCTGCATTTTTCTAATAAGCTCCACGAGCAGAAACGTGGTTAAATATTGAAGATGCTTCTGAAAAATGGAGAGAGGTTAGAACGCAGAAAAAGGTTTCAAGGCCAGAGCGGAGCTGGCTAAACACTGAAGCTGCAGTGTCGGCGACAACCCGCTTGCTCTTTAGCTCTGGGGATGAGGGGGGTGGGGGAGAGGCAGCTCTTTACGATGTTTTGAACTTGGACTGCAGTGCCAATTTTAAACGCTAGGTGTCAGAGTCACATATTGCTCCTATAATGAAAAGCACTCTCTTCATTCTGTATGTGTTGTCTATTTTCCTGTTTAATGGTCAAGGCCATCAGGGGCATTTTTTTCAATAAATCAATTAAAGGTACAATATGCCACTTTCAGAGTAGATGTCCAACTTCAGCACCAGTCTCTCAGACCAAAACAAAATCTTTCTTTGACCACACCTCTTCTGTCCCTCAGTGAAAAATGTACAATATATTTAATAAGGATACATTTGATATGTGTTTGTCTTTTAAATGTAAAATATTAATCCTTTAGGTTTGACATCTGCAGTTGGCCTCACCCAAGTTCTTTTGTTTTCTTTCAAATCTCACATATGACCTGTTGATGTTTACAAAACATGTTGCTCATGAGCATCCAACTGACCATGAGCCGCCTTTTATAGCAGTTACAAAACATGGTTCAACTCCCTGAAAAGAGGAGTACTTGTAGATGACCAACTGATGTGATTGTCCAGCCTCTAGTAAAAGAGTTAGACGTTCTCAGTATGTAGGCCCTGACACACCAAGGAGACCGTCGCCTGTCGCTACCCGTTGTGTTCTAGTGCAACTTTTTGGCCAAGACAAAAGGCGTTGTGCGGCGACGCCACAGGCGGCCTTCCTCGCCACTAGTTCTTTACTGTCTGCTTGGTGTGTCAGGGCCTTATCACAAAACAACTTTCATTTATTTGAAGCTTGTTATAATTCTGACGTCCTCTTTTCTAACCTGTCACCTCTCTCTTCAGGCGTGGTCGGGGAGAACGCTCCTCCGATCCCAGACTCGAACATGGGGAGCCGCATGATGCAGAGCATGGGCTGGAGCCCGGGGATGGGCCTGGGTCCAGAGGGCAGGGGTATCACAGAGCCGATCCGGGCTTCACAGAGACCCAAAGGCACAGGTCTGGGTTTCAACTGACAACTGGTCTCTGGATCCTTACACTGTAACAGTCTGCCACAGGAGACCAAAAGAGCTACAAGATAATGTGCTGCTCAGGGGAGAGAATGATGGAAATAAAAAAAAAAAAGATCCAGGATAATCCAGGCATGTGAATCCTTAAGAAGGGAAGGAATGAGACTCTTTCTGGCAACAGAGTCTGTGATTAAAAAGAAACTTTCCCATATTGGGGAAACAGTGATATCCTCACTGACTGTTCACACAAACACAGAGAATGACCAGGAAAAAGTAAAAGCCTAAAATTAAGCAGGGGAAAAACACTTCCTAATTCTCCTAAAGCTCCATGACTGACTTTGATGCCTCGTGTTTAATGTGTGAGGCTGGAATGCTGCATCAGCCTTGTTACCTCAGATGATACTGTTTCAGATAGAAACCAGGGTTCATGTAACCAGTGACAAGAGTGTGGTTTGTTTTCAGTTAGCAGTCAAAGTTAATGCAATGAAGATGAATGGTTTTGTCTCATATAACACAGGAATTGTGGAAGACTATTTCAGTAGGTCACACATCAAGATTGATTCTAGGTTATTTTTTAATGTAATGAAGTTCAGATACACTGTATGAATGTGTGTTGGAATATCTGGATGATTTTCCAATATTTTATTTTTCATTTAATAGTTGAAGTAATGTCATCAGAGTGTTTTTATCTATCAGAAAAACTAACAAGATAAAAAATCCAAACCAAATTTTCCTCTCATTTACAACCGCTTGTGTCTGCATGTGCCGTTGGAGCTGCTGCTGAGGTTTAGACTTTGTAGGACTACAACCTAAAAATGGATCAGGCTACCATAACCCACTGACGAGCAGTATGTTATGAAACAACAGTACGAGCCTAAGATCACGAAACGTTCCAAGTTTTAAAAACAAGGTTTGGAAATTCAAGTGTTACACAGAAAATTAAAAGAAAATGTCGGTGTTTACATTCATTTTAAATGTTAAACGAAGGAAGGATTGTTGTCATAATATGCATTTAAAGTCAACCTGTGTTTTTACTTCAGTAATATCAGACTCTCTTCTCACTCAGAGAGAGTAGCAACCAGGCCGTGGGGAAAACACGTTTTGGACTGTGCAGAGCCTTTGACTACATACCAATAAAAAAAATTAGAAGTGTTAAGTTTAATTTTTCTTTTACCCATTGTCATTTATTTGATCGTATTATTGTTTATTGTGGCATTAGATTTCCAGATAATGTCAGCAACCATATATTGTCCTCACTTAAGATTTGAAGTAACTTTAAGTGTAGGTGGTGAGATCAAGCTGTTGGAACAAATGAAATCAAGAATAAAAACATGTGCAGGAAGTTGTACTTGAACTATATTTGTCTCCTCTACTCTTGTGTTTCAAATCAATGTAAGCAGACATAGGCTTAGTGACAGAAACAAGAATTAAACTGAGACTGCCTGGACTATTTGAATGTTAGTCCAGTCCCCCCCTCCCACCCCAACCTCTGTCATCTGAACGGAATATAGGATACAATGATTGTTCATTATTCAGTCAAATATCACACCACAGAGTCCAAGACATTCAATAACATTTTTTTCGATTCACCGAAATAGTTTGGATGATTGCCCTGACAAGAACTGTCTGATTTTTTTTAGAAGTGCGTATTCTCTTTGTAGCTGTAAATTAAATAAATGGATCAATACTTTTCTGAATTACAGCTAGCAGATATTTAGCTTTGAAGGGAGAAAACAGCATCGAGCTACTCTGTATGATTTAATAGAGATCCCTTGCCAGCACTTCAGAGTTTAATTCTCTTATATTTTCTTGTTTATATGGTTTGAAACTGTAGCTTAAAGTAAGATTTTGGCCTGCTGGTTAAACCAAAACTTTAAATTTTTACACCTTGACTTTTGTATGGATTAAGGGATTACCATTCATGTGTTAGTGTTTGAGTTTGAAAAATCACAAAGGCACATCCCTGAGTGGGTGCTGGATCTAAAAAAAAAAAGAAATGGTAAAAAGAAGCTAAAACGATCCGCACACCAAGGAGCTCCTGTTAAAGGATTTATTAACAAGTTAGGTTTTGAGCCAGCATGCTCTTCCTCAGACTAGAGTGTTTGAGTTTACCTTTGGACCAAGCCAGGCCAGCTGCCCCCACCTCCCCAGTTTCCAGTTTTATTGCTGAACTAACTAGCTACTGGCACCAGCTTCAAATCAACATGCAGAGTGGTATCAAGAGTTTCCTCCAACTCTTATGCAAAATTCATTAATTTCCAAAATGTTGAAGCCTTCCTTTAAAATGGTGATTTAATAGCCATAAAGAGGAAGTGAACTTGGCAGTACATTTTGAGAAATAAACTTGATACAACTCCATGAAAGACAAATAAAAAGTCAATCAAATTATCCTCTAACACTGGCTTTTCTATTACAGCCACTTAGACAGAATATGTTTTACATAAAGTTGTTGTTTTTGAACAAATATACACAATTATTTGTTAAGTAAAAGTCTCTATGATGTACAAAATATACAGGTCACATCCATATCCCATTCGCTCTTCCCTCTTCCAACAGCTGGAATTTCATAATACTTAGATACTTCAACACTGGAGGAAAAGCACAGGAAGACGCCAGAAGTCAGAAATGGAGGAGTGAGAAAAAGCAGGTAAATCCAAAAGAAAAATAAATAGGGTAATTAATGTCAGTTTAAAAAAGGAAAACAATATTAAGTTTCAATGATTGACAATTAAATAAAGATATACAGTAAAAAGTCGAAGAGAGTGTCTTTACATTGACTTCAGGTTATGAAAGTTTTTCAGCGCAGCCTTTACCTTTCTAAACAAAAACATGGAAACTTTGAAATGTGTCATTCTTTGTTTAAGTGTGCCGTAAGGCTCCTTTGAGTGAAGCCAATTAATGGCTTTAAATGAGCATTATAGAGTTTTGACCTATTTTTTTGGTTCATGACATTTCAAACTAACAGAACTTTCTATTCATTACGATTCTAAGAGACTCTCTGCTTCTTCTTTATGATGCAAGCTTTAATACATAACTTCCTGTGAGAACGTGCCCTCTAAATATTTCCAGCTCTATATCAACACATGCATCACATTCACATGCTGACTCAACATCCCTGAAATATGATGCGCTCGCTCTGTCTCCCCCGTTCCGTTCCGCTCCCTCTCTCTCCCATCGTTGCAAGGCTGCAATAGAAATCCCTCCTCTGTATCTATGGGAATACAGGAGCTTTCTGTCTCCCCCACCCTCCCCTCTACTCCTCACCTCCTCCCTCTGCATATAAGGGAGCGCTGGATGTGTCCTCCTCTCTCCCCCCCACCCCCCCTCAGTCTGCACCCCCCCCCCCCCCCCCCCCCCCCCCCCCCCCCCCCCAATCCTCCTCACCCACTCCTCACCCTCCCAGCAGCATCCCCTCTCTCTTAGACACACTTTCTGTCAGACACACTCTCTCAGGACTCCCCTGCGAGCCAGCAAGGCAGGTATGTAGGTAAACTCAACACTGGAGAAGAGAGAAAGAAGGCAGTGTGTGTGTTTATTATATTTGTGTGTGTTTGGAGTGTGTGGTTGAGCACTGCTGCATCGCTGAGCCTCAGAGACCGGAGGCAAGGAGAGCCGGAGCGTTTGTCCTTGAGACTGACTGACTGACTGCAGCTGTGGAGAGTGAAAGAACCGACCATCCAGCCAGCCAGTGGATGAACCTGACAGTGAGTACTGAGCAAAACCTTTAAGATGAGCAAAGGGGAAAAGTATATGCAGGAAGGTTTTATTTTAATTGAAGAGGAAGGACCAGTGTGTTTGTGTTTCTTTTCTGCTTGGAAACAGTCTGGTATGGGGTTTGAATGGAAACTGTGTGTGTGTGTGTGTGTGTGTGTGTGTGTGTGTGTCACACCAGGTGAAGGCTTTACTCTCCCCCCAGGTGAACTCATCTCTCAGGCGTTTTATTGGCTTCCATCAACACCTGCTTTTAAGCCTCTGTAGGACTTTGTAAGCAGTTAAGCAATTGTTCAGCTATTTGGTGTATCTGCAGCATCTTCCACTGTGTCTGTGTATGTTTGTCATTGTATGTGTCACTAAACATAACATTACTGTATCTCGCTTGCTTTTCTTCTTACTGCATCTGCTGACAGATCGATACTTATGCATCTATAATTGGAAGTCATCGTTCATGGCAACCCTCCAAAGCGAGTCATTATCATGTGTAATCTTGCAGAAAATTACATTTTGACCGGTGTACCTTGGCATGGCCAGAAATCAGTTGACTGTGCTAAGTGTGGCTAACTGGCTGAGTGATACCTGGAAGATGAGGTTAGCATGAAAGGACCCCAAAAAGCTTTTCTTTTTTTTTTTTTTGGGGGGGGGGGGGGTTGTAGGGTGATGAGAAGGACAGGAGATTGAGGCAAATAAGACAACAGGTCTGGTGTGACATTTGCCAACAGTAGCAGTGGTGTTTCCAGGGGGTGACCAAGGGGGGCATGCCCCCCCTGAATTCTGATTGGTCACCCCAGGTCACCAGATCAACTACTACTGGCTGTCTACCCCAATCAGAGGCACAACTAAGGTTCAAAGGTTCTAACTAACTTATAATCCTTGTTAGAAAAGGCTGTGAGCAACGTGTGTGAAATTTAGATTTAGAACATTTTGTTTTTACATGTGTGACTTTTAGAGAAACATCTTAAGTCCCTAAAACTAGCTGGTTAAACAGACTATATTAATGATTTAGCCCTTTACACATGAACTCCTGAAATTTTCGAGATGATTTCAGGATATTCAAGCCCTAACATTATCAGGAACTTACCTTTTACACACACACACACCTCACAGTGTGGCATTATCTGTGTCTGACACGCTCTCACTACTTAGTGGGAGGGGGTATGCAGGAGGAGGAGGAGGAGGAGTCAGAAATGGTGACTGTTTCTGGGTTCATATTTTGCAACATTAATATCTTCACAAATACCCCTGCAACATGTATGTAGTTTCTGGAAGACACACACAACAGTGGGAAACAAACAAAAAAAGACAACTGAGGCCAGCTCAACATGGTCTATACAGCTACCAACTAGTTGTCCTGAATGTTACACAGTACTGGATAGTTACGAAGTACATTTACCTGAGTAATGCACCTAGCTACATTTTGGGCATCTGTACTTTACTTGAGGTTTTTTTTTTTATAGGGGGAAACATATTACTTTTACTCCACTACATTTGAAAGACAAATATTGTACTTCTGACCCCACTACATTTCTGTAAATGTTCTTGTTACTCATTACTATAGACTATGCTCTGATGTCAGCTGACAAACTTTCTTTCCTAAAATCCGATCCCAAAGAAGTCCCTATACTTCGCGCAGCTACATGATTGACCATCGATGGCCATATCTTAAGCCCATGTTTGAAATTTGAATGTTTGCTCACTGTCTGGCTGACATTTTCCCCGGTCATCAGGTGTTTTTGGTGTTCCTATTAATGTTCCCATTATTTTGGCTAAATAATATTAATAAAATAATAATAAAATGTCATGAAACCATACCAGAGTTTAATAGTTAAAAGCAATGAAACCCCTGCAGTGCTCCCTGATGCACACCTCTCCCCGCACAGTGTTCCTTGGTGCATCTCTAGGATTGGATGAAGAACATCAGGAGGGAGTATTAGACAGAAGGAGAGGTTGGCAACGCAGTATGAAGGATTAGAGAACAGGAGGGAAGGAGGTGAAGGGGCTCACCTGTGGAGCTGCTGACAGAATGTGTTAGGCGGGGTTAAAGGGCTGGCTCGAGATTGATGTGTGGCTTAAAAGTGAGCCAGACGGTAAAAACATAAAGCTGGGGCAAACTTTTTTTTATAAACTTAAACGACAGGCTGGTTTGTTCAGCCTCTGTATACGTTTGTGTTGATTTGTTTATTGCAGACGTGCTGACAGGGAGAGATAAATTTGCCACCTGTGGAGATAAAAGTGATATGATGAGATAGACTGCATGCTGTTTTTTCTTGTTTGTTTGTGTTGATGTGAAAGTGTGTATAATAGTGCCTTACATCAGCAGGAGGTGTGTGGTGCTGATTCTTTGGATACTGTGTGTTGGGCCCGCACCAGTTGGTCTGGGAACCTGTTTTTTCAGAGTGTGTGTGTGTCTGTGTGCGTGAGTATGCGCATGAGTTTTTGTGTTAAAATAATGTATATGAACCATATTTTTCAGTAAAGTCAGTTTTAATTAAATAGATCAAAATAACAAAACAACATTGATGGAAGAAGTACTTTAACCCTTTACTTCCATGAAAGTACCAACATCACAACTCTAAACACTACAAGGAAAGCTCATTTATATGTTATCCCACTCATTATGGAGGTACTATCTTAAGAGTTAAATGGTCAAAAATTAAAAGCCGACTTATTTATGATGTTATATTATATGAAACGTTTGATACTCATGTTATAATGTATAAGCAGCATTTTGTACTGTGTTAGTTTTCTGAGTTGCAGCTGATTTGACAGCTCCATGAACAGGCAGATTGCTAGTACAAAAAAAATGGTTTAAGATATACAAAATGACATTCACTACCCTTACTAGTTGACAAGATGTATCTACTATTGAGCAGAGTATTATGGGTCAAAATAGCCTAAAATATTTCAGCATAAACATTTTCTTTGTTCATAGAAATGTTTTAGTATGTTTTTTATGCACAGAATGGGGAAGAAAGATAAAGACTATTTTACAGAGGTCACCTCAGAAAACAGCAAGCCTTACACCACTGAGAAGGTAAAAGAAGGTACAAACAGGAAGAGCATTCAAGCATAAGGACCTGCAACAACTGAGAGCAGTACAATCAGACTTAAACCAAAGACTGTGGGAGGCAAAATAACAGAACAGGACCACACTTTAGTGGCGATCCACAAAAAATCTTTATATGCTGTGAATCATCCACAGCAAATTAACCATTTTTTTTTTCTTGAAGGTTTAATATATAAGAGTTCTCAACAAAATGTAGCAGTGTTTTTGAAAACATTCCCACTGATGGGGCAGACAGGATTTTAATCGACCCCAAGGAGGTGGAAACAGTTTTTTAAAGTGTCACTGTCATCAAAGGCCACAGGGCCAGATGGCATTTCAGCTTCTTTTTTTTAAACTAAAAATGTGTGTAGAAGAACTAACACCTGCTTGGTGCCCCATCTTTCAGAGGTCAGTAGATACTAACACTGTACCAGCAATGTGGAAAAAGGTGGTCGTCACACCATGTCCCAAAAAAACATGTCCTAAACACTGTAATGATTTCAGACCAGTGGCTTTAACTCCTGTTGTTGTGAAAAGTATGGAAAGGTGAGCATGCTGAAGTCTGAGGTAGGCCAACTGCTAGATCCATACCAATTTGCATACAGACAGCATAGAAGCACTGATGATGCAAACAATAGCTTAGTGCACATGGCCACCTGGAGAATCCCAAGGCCTAGGCAAGACTTTTGTTTGTTGATTTTAGTTCAGCGTTTAACACCTTGCAGCCTTAATTTATCACTAACCGCACCCAGCAAGTCAGAGTGAACAGAACCATTAGCACCTGAGGTGTGTTAGCTCGCCAGTGCTGTTCACTCTACACAAATCAGTGTTCCAGGCCCAGCAATAGTGGAAATGTAAACATTACATTTTCAGATGACACTGTGATCCTGGGCCATATGCTAACTGATTCGGACATTCACACATATAAATCCAAAATCATTAACTTTGTGCAGTGATGTGACAAACACCTTCTCCTCATTAACACAAAAAGGCGATGGTGTTTGACCCCAGGTGTCTTGGTGACCACTTACCAGTGGTCATCCATGATCACCTCATAACGCATAACTGTCAAACACCTCGGCATCCGCATAGATGACAAACTTGTGTGGAGGGATCAGGGAGAAGCTGTCTGCTCCAGAGTGCATTAGAGGCTGCACATCCTGAGAAGACTCAGAACCTTTGGTGTGTCCTGAGAAGTGCAGCTTCCAGCTTCCAGTTTCAGCTCCTCCACTCAGGCAGACGATACAGGGTGTCCTTAGGTAGGAACAAACTTCCTTTGTCCCCTTGTCCAATAAAGCCCTCTAAGCTATAAGGTGTATCTGCATGTATGTATACGAGTGTACGGGTGTGAGTGTGTGGTTGTGTAGCTGTACCTGCAGTTGTTCATCACTGTGCTTAATTATTATTGAAAAACATGGCAAATAGGGGACCACTGTTTTTGATCTTTAACAATACATTGTATTGCACACTATTAAATGTTGTAAAGGTGCATTATGGACTTTTGGTAGAGAAATGTGAAAGTTGAAGAAATGTACAGATTCTGTGGTACATAGGGTGGTGGTTCATAACTCTATACACAAACTGTCCTGGAAAACTGTTTCAAGATTAAATGCTACACAAGAAGTTATGGTGGGGGGCCCGCAACTGTAAAACCTTAAGTCTCCTGTTAGCTTTTTAGCCCCAAACAGTGTTCCAGAGACCCATTTTTTCATTTGAATAATTAAAATGTGTGTATTTAGTTCAGAAAATATAACATTGTTTCCCTTCTCCAACTTTCAAATTTCCCTACATAGTTCACCTTTAAAGCTGCCAAATATAAGCAATGTGCAAGTTGTACAGCAACATATTTTAGAATTATTCCAACATGTATGCTAAATAGTTTAAAGATACATATTAAAATATTTTTAAAGTTTTGGACAACATGTTGTGCAGACCTGCAGACTGCACACTGACAGACTGAGATGGGTGAACTGAGGCAATTCAGCTCCTGAGACCGGAAGATGACCTGTTAATCCAATACTGCTTGTTGAGAGTATGAGGAGGACTGTGCTGTGGTAATCCACATTATGTTGTTAGAAGAGGCTTGGTTATATAATCGCCTCTAGGAGCCCTCCAGATGGGCACCTGCCAGAAAACTTCATGTCACGATTTTGGGGGAACCAATGAAATGAGCCTGAATTTAAGCGTAATCAGGGTTAACTTCAGTCGCTGCTCCATTCAACACATTCCTTTCCTTATCAACATTATGGTCAGTCCATTGTAAATCCACAATAATTTGTCCACCAGGGGGCAGTCCAGCCAAGATTTTGGGGGCATTTTAACCTTGTAAAGAGCCATAATTTGTGAGGTTTTGTCTTTGCATTGAGTCCTAAACATTCCCAAATTAGCCCAAATGAAATCCTGCCTCCTGAGCATATATGTTTCCCTGCACTGATTCCCTTCCTCCCTAGTGGGGCTGCAGATAAGTGAAAGCCATTTGAAGACCAATGACCCCCCGAGGATTTCAGCAGCAGCCGGTCCCAGCAGCTCTAAGTGACATTTCTATGGTCGCGTTACTTTAAGCTTCTCCCAGAGGCTTTCTAAGGTTTCTGGCATGATTGTGTGTGTGTGTGTGTGTTTGTGACCTCTGATCCGTTTACAGTGCGCTAGAGATCAATACAATGAAACTGATCCTATTCCAAGTGCTCATCTGTCAGTCAGTCCATCATTTGATGCATCATTTCCCTCCAATCCATCTATTTAGAGACATGAAACTGTAAAGAATGCAAATAAGCCAAAGCTATTTCCTACCATTTCTATATCATGTTTCCTCATTTTCTTCTCCCTTTCTTCTCCCCCTTCCACCCTCACCACCTTTTTAAGGCCATTTAAGTGTCTGTGTGTCGATGCAGAGAGACAATGGTGTTTGCACACAGTGTCAATAGTCTTCCCCTCTGTCTGAGTAATTGATGGATGACTATGAGTCAGGCATAAACTAAGCAGATTACACTCTCTACATCTGAGGGTTGGCGCTAATTTGTGTGTTTGTGTGAGTGTGTGCTGGGATGTTGGAGTTTGAGAGTGACTGTCCAGTTTTGGAAGTCAATCCGACAGCCGTCCCTGGAGGCTGAGATTTGGTGGCTGTGAGTTAAGAGATGAGGAGAAAAGGGGGAATACAAAGACACAGAGACATGTGCGAGGGCGTCTTTACACTCACTTTTCCTTTCCTTCAGATGAAATGGGATGCATCTGGTGTTTGGGGTCAATAGCTGGCAGCCGGGTGTTCTGTTACAGACTGCGTCCCTCCGGAGCAGCTATTGAACTCCTGTCTTCAGATAAGCCTTGCGGTGTAAAAATATTTTTTGATGTTTAACTGCAGCCATGCATATTCAATTTCATGTGCTGCATTTCACTTGCTTGTACTTCCTGTTATGTCTGGATATTTCTTGGCTCATGCCACAGTGATGCCGTTAGTCGTTTTCAATTATTGTTATTTTGAGGCTGACATGCCATTTTTAAGCCCTAATTTTATTATTTCATCAAAATGAAAAGCACGAGATGTTTTTTATTGAATTTGAATGTTTGATATCCATCATGAGATTTCAGTTCTATTCCCTACACTACAATCTGACTGAAAGTGGTTGTTTTTCAAGGCCAACACTGATATTTAAATGTTGAATATTTGATATAAACATAAATCAATCCTTTAACTTTGTGATAGAATTTCTACCAGTTTCGATCAGTATATACAGAGTGAGATATATTGCATGATGTAGAAATAAATGTACAAACGGAACATCAGTGGTATTTCTGTCTAGTGACTGACTGATATCTACACTAAAACAAATCACTTTATAAGACAGCATTTGCGCTTCCATTTAGCAGCAACACCCTCTAATGACAGAAATAAATCGACTGATACAACATTATATGCAAACATTTTAAAAACTGCAGACAACAAATGTTCTTTTTGCTGTGAAAACATTCTGAATTAAGATTTGAAATGACTGTTATGGAGACAATGCGATTAGAAGATGTTAAATTCTGTTCATGGACAATGTGAGGGACATTTTCAGTTAATAATCAGATAGAACGAGACTCAGATTATACAGCCATCTACTACAGCTCTAAAGCTATACGAGTAGGCAGCACAGGGATTATTAGACATGATAACATCAGCGTGTAAATGCTAACATTGTAATGTTTATCAAGAAAAAAAGTTGATCATGATCACAAACTGAGTTAATAATATAAGCATGCCGACATTATTAACACAAAGTCAGGCTAATGGGAATGCTAGCTTTGGAAGAATTCAGTCATTAATCAAAAATGTGTTAGTCAGATTTTGAACAAAGTTAAAAAAATCCCTTTATTCTCAATAACAAGTGAATCATCAGAAAATACACTTTGTGGCTGTTTCACTTGACATTAGACTGACTTATATTAAATTGGCTTAATTACTGTCACTGACTTGGCATCTGTATTAAAATGAGAAACACACCTCAGCTGCCTTTGAGCCAGTGAAGAGTCCAGTGACAGCGGCTGCCAAAGTCAAGGCCTCAGAGCGATAGGAGGCACTTGGCTTTAACATCAACGTTATGTTTCCTAAATGTTTTATGAAACATCAACTTCAGGAGATTTGAAGTGATAGTAGCAATAAGTGCCCTGGCTTTTTGTATTTTATTAATCAGTAAAAACTATCTACAATCAAAAACACCTCTCTTTCTTTATCCTTAATGTGTTATTACTTTCCCCGTTGTTTTGGCATGTTCTTGTGTTCATCAGTTTGTTTACACATGTAACGTGTCTCTCTCTCTCTGTGTGAATGTGTGTGTGTGTTTGTGTGTCTCTCTGTTGGTGAGCAGATTCATGTGGTGCTTAATAAGATAAGGTCCACTCTATGCAGTCTGCTGTCTGGCTTTTATCTGAGCAGCAGATTAGTGCAGGTGATTTCATTCCTGTGCAGATTGAGCCTGTAAGGGTCATCTGAGAACACAAAGTCATGGAGATGAGAGAGAGAGAGAGAGAGAGAGAGAGAGAGAGAGAGACACTGCAAAATGACAAGACAGGAGCAGAAACTCTGAGGCGGACAAGCACTATGCTCCCTTTGATGCTACATTGTTCTGATCATTTGTGAACTTTTTGGGCTGGAAATGATAGTTTCCATCACATGCTTTTAGTTAAAGGACACATGGTGCATTTTTGCATCTCAATCTAGATTAAGAGGGGAGGGTTGTTGCAAAAATTTTCCAGGAAGACATAAAAGTCCAACTCTTGTTATGTTCCTAAAACTCAGGATGGATTTGTCTTGATTAGTCAGCTACATTTTCTACATCTTCCAAAACAGCCTGTGAGGCTATCAAATCTGATGTTTTTGATTCTGCTATAAGGAACATTTATTTTCTGATCAGTCTCACTAAAGTTCTTAAAATATTTATCAGTGCAGCAATTAGCTGATTTGCTGTTGTATTGATGTTATCAATACCTACTCCATCTCATATTTCCTGAAATGTAAAGTGCAACTCATTGAAGCACTTCATTTGATCAAAATATAGCCAACATTTTGTATGCAAAATGAACATTATTCAACAAATACATGGGCTGAGGGCATATTTTACACTTCTCCATTGTTTTCCTGGATGCTGTTCTTCCTGTATATCAAACTACATCGTGCTGCACAAGATCACCTTTTTTTGAGTGTTAAGCACTGCTTACTGTGCTACTGATTGTGCCTGCACGTGTGATGTCAATGAAAGGCGAAAAGCATCACATTAGGCACATAGCCACGGCTGATTAGATCAGATAAAAGTACTGGACCAGCCGCAGTAAGTCAGTTAAGTATACGCTACAACATAAATACAGCAGGGGTTTTTTCTACCTTATTCATGTCTGTGAGAGAAAGGCTGATTTTGTTTTATTTTATTTACATGTCAATTTAATAGAGGCTTGGTAAATGTTAATATGATTTTCTATTGTAAGTGTAGGCAAAGTGCTTGTGCACCAGTACACATGTAATTGGTTTTAGAAGTGTTAATTTAACACCACATTTGAGTTTTGAGTAATGCTACAGATTTCTCTTGGAAACATTTTAATTAAGAAAAATAACAAGGATTGTATGATGTGAGAAAATTCTGAAAAATCCTCAACAGGCCCTTCAGATTCAAAGTCAATGATACTTTTGTCCAGTCAGTAGTGAAATACAGAAAGATGTTCAATTCAGTGTGATATAAAAAAAAAATACAAACATAGGCTGGCACATGGACTTTTCACCCAATAAATGCCAATAATTTATAAGTTAACCGAATTGAAAACTGAGCATAGGTCATTATTCTCCTACCAAAGTGATTAGGGTCAAACATTTGTGTATCATAAATGGATATATTTTTGATATTTATAAGCTATAAACGATGTTACATTTGAGACACAGAGATAATTCCCCCCTTTCTTTCCTCATCTGCACTTAACTTACATTCCCGAACAATTTTGTTTCACAGAAATACCCTAAAATGAGCGAAGTACCAAAACATCCTCTGTTGTCACATCCACCTGCCACAAAGACTGGCTGCCTCTCATTGGCTTAGACCTTAGCCAATAAAGGTCCGGCTCTGTGTTCCGGGGGAAGGCCATTCAAATGTTGTGGCTGGGTATTCATGAGGGCCAGAGTTATGCTTGGAAACCCTTGTCACACACGGAGCCAGCTAGTCACAACAGAGAGGACTTCAAAGGGAAGCCAGCGGGGCGAGAAGTGTGAGTGACAGACAGACAGACAGACAGACAGTAAGACGAACAGACAGGCGGACGCAGGGAGACACGAGAGGAGCTGTGAGTGTCTTATAGCAGAGGAGAGGGCAGTAGATGGAGACAGAGTTTGGATGCTGAAGACAGCGAAAGTGACCGAAAGATATCCTAGTGTACCCATTTGTTTAGCTTAAAGGGAGTACAAACGCTGAACAGGAGAAGAAGAAGTCAGTAAGACATCTGCGGACACAACATTTTCTCCTCTTCAGAGCATGGTGGCAGAGTGCACATGGATTTAGTCGACCTCTACCTCCCAGAGTGTTTCACCTATCACTCTGACACAGAGTAAGTAGGCTTCTTTCCCTCTTCTAAATCACTGCACACACTCACACTCACACAGCTGTAGGCTAGTGCATCATTTGTGTGTAAAAGTTATGCTTCCTTCTTTATGTTGTGGGACACACACATGTGTTATGTAGCCTACTGTCCCACTGTTGGCGCTCGATTTTCAAGATTTAGAAAAATACATTTGTGTCTTTAAAAAGTTATTTTCATGCTTTGAAGAGACAATTTAATTAATTACAGAAATAACAAAAAAACAAAAAATAAAGAAATGTCTTGGTAAAAGTGCACAAAAGTAATATGTTTATCATTATGGGAAAAAAATAGCTTGATCCACTCTTACAATTGAAATCTCTGTTTCTTCTTGAGAATGAATACAAGCCACAAATATAAAAAAAATATCAGTTTTAGGCCTGCACATGTGTACAAAGAGTTCCTTCACTAACTGGATGAGCATCTTCTTCGTTAACCAATTAATCATGAAGTCTTAAAAAGTCCGAATTTAAAGATTAAAGCTCATCACTCATTTCCCAGAGTGCAAAATGAATTCATGGAAGGTCTCGTTGGATCTTACAGAAAAATCCTAAAACAATCATTTGTATTGTATAAAACAGAGATGAAGCAGAAAATCACACGAGTGGAGAATGCTTGATCTTATGAAAACATGTATCAAACTCTAAATCGATGATTATATAGTGATGTATCTGTTAATTGTCTAAAATCATCAGGTCTATTGAGGCATTCTAGAAAAAGGGCAACACAAATAAGCTTGAAATTAAAAGTGTTTCCCCCCTGAATGCTATGGGGAAGAGACAATGAACATTTCCCAGGAGTACAGGTGTGTTTGTATTGCTTACAGTCATCACTGTTCTGCCTGTTTGTTTGTTGATAGTGCCTGAGAGTAGTTGGGTGAGACCAGTTTGGAGAAAACCAGTCCTGTTGTTGAAGAACAGAGACATTTGTTCCCCAAAGCAAAGCAAATGACGTCTGAGAAAAAGATGTGCAAAGCAGCTGTTTGATAACCTTGTCACTGCTTTTTGATTGCCGCACTTTTCGGTAATCATCGGGGGGGAAAAGTCATGTTCATTACCATCACTGCAGAGGCTTATATATACTCCTCACCTCTGAGGATACATCCCGCACCCTCATTGACAGTTTGTAAGACTCGATTAACTCTTTCTCCAAGCAATGAGAGATCAAACAATTTGCATAGACAGAGGCAGTTACAGAGAGACAGACAGACATGGATCAAAAACGACAGCATGGCAGAGGACATTTGGATGCTCAGGTCTGCTGATTGCCAGTGACAGAAGCAGCCGGATAAAGAATGGAGAAAAAGGACACAGATGATCCTGGGTATGGCACGCTATCCGTGTTTCCAGAAGCCCGCGCGGGTCCAGGCTGCAGCCACAGGCACCTCATCTCTCAGTTAACAGCTTCTTCCAAAGCCTTACTAAGGCTCTTACACGGCTGGCTGGGGGTGCCACTGATCCCTGCTCATCTCCTACTGGCTCATTAGGAAAAAACTTAACTGAGACCCCACTGACCTAAATAGCCGCTCCTCAGGGTTTGGGGTTAGACTGGAAAGGTTAGGCAACAAGAGTATTTTTTGGAGGATCTAGCATTTTATTTTCACTGTGAGGTGTGCTTTAAACCCCACTTTCTTTTTATCTTTTGGTCAGTTCCCCTTTTATTTTCTGTATTTCCTTCCCTCCTTTCTTTCTTCTCACCCTCCTTCCCTCCTTCATCCGCTGGCTCATTGTCTGCATTATGACTCCACTCATTTGAAAGTGAGTGTTGCCTCCTCTTTTCTTTTTACACCCCCCCCCCCCCCCCCCCCCCCCGTCCCCTCCGTCCCCCAGGTTAATGAGCCACAGGCACGGCCCCTTTCCTTCTTCTTTTTTTTTTATCCCTTCCCAGCCTTTTCACATTCCCTCTATCTGTCTGCCTCTCTAGTAATCTCCTCCCGCCTCCTCTTCTTCTCCCCCTTTTTTTGTTCTCTCCTTGTCATTTCACGCTGCATTTTAGACTTTGTTGCCAGGGTGCAATTATAGTTGTTTTGGATACTAGAACACAAAGGGGTGAGAGGTATGATAACTTCGAATACACACACACACACACACACACGCCTCACACATGCACCTCACACACGCACCTGTACGCACTCTGATTTATCCCAGCTGCATGCTACTGTAGGAGTCGCTCCAACTGTCTTTTGATGCTTCACTTAATGTGGAGTTGTAGATTACTCATCTGTCAGTGTGAATATGACACCACATCTGATCACCCCACTTTAATGTCATTTCATTATTAAAGCAAAACACCAACACCCCCACCCCCCCACCCCCCTCCCACCCATGTGATGAATTATTGCGAGCGAACAACAAGAATATGTCCCTGTCTACCTGTCAGAGTGCTGACACATCGATATGGACGCCTGTGATTGATAGCCAATAAGTAAAGCAGTGAGTCATTTTAAAAGGAAAGTGAAACCTCCTCACTGGACTGTGATTTTGTGTAGTCTTAAGAGTGAATGGGAGAATGGGGAGGGTTGCTAAAGGTTTTAGTTAGTTAGTGGCGGAGTGGTGTTAATTGTTTTTTTTTCGGGGGGGTTGTGCTGTTAATTGTTTGTTAGGGTGAAATTGGCATGTTTAAAACTGAATGTTGTATATTTTTCATTCTTTTAATGGTAAATCAATACCTGAACTTCAGCATTGGTAACAAAATAATACTTTTTAGGATTCCTCTCTTTAGGTGAACTGTTTTGGTTTAACAGCCCTCGGCTTGCCATGGCTGACTTTTAACTGCCTTATTGACATACTGAAAAAAAAATGGACAGCCAGTGAAAAAACTCAACTCAAGCCACTCTTTGCTGCTTAAACCACTGAAATAACATTAGAGATCTGCTATTTAACATAGCCCATTATTAGACAGCTAAAATGCCAAATTCTACTACAAGGTGATGGAGACCAAAACAGAGCTAAAATAAGAGTGAATGTCGGACTTATATTTGTCAAAGGACCAGTAATAAGAGTCAGAAGGTGTTTGAAAGTAACCTTGTGGATATTGGATGTGTGAACAGAATGTTTACTGGAATGATGGTGCGAACACCTTTGAATAAAACAATATTTATTTTGTTTTGGAAGCTTGATTTGGCTAGTCTTAAGTGACTAGAAAGATAAATGAACACAGATTAAATGTGTATTAAACAAACAGTCTAAATTAAGTTAAATTTTGTCAATCCATACCACAGTTTGGTACTGTATAGATTTTTAAAATATTTGCTTTTTACATTTAAAAAAAAAAATGTATACAGCCTTTTAGTTTGAGCTCTTATTTGAACTTGTTGTCCGTCCGTCTGTTCATCTGTACCTCGGATTTTGTGGGTATATAGAGGGGTTAATAATCCGTGCCCATGGTTTACTTTGAGGGTGGTTAAAAGCAGCCATTGTTTTTGCCTACCAAATCACCTGTTGCACCAAAAACACTGATTTACATGTCAGGAAACACACTGGCTTTGAAAGCCACCTCACTGGACCGGGATTAGAGTGGGCGGGACGGCGAGGTGTACAGCTGCATGGACACTGTGTGTGTGTGTGTGGGGTGTGTGTGTGTGTGTGTGTGTCTCTGTGCGTTTGAGACACAGTTGGAGACAGCAGAGGGCTTTTTAAAGTTAGCCTGGCGACACACAGTTGCATGCAAGTATGTGTCGGGGTGTTTATGAAGACACTTGCTTTAAAATGTGTCTGTAAGTGTGTGTGCAGGCAGTGTGAACATGTTCCCCATCACGTGAATCTGAAGTATATGGAGAGAAGTGGGAGCCTGTCTGTGTTTTTATTTTTACACGCGCACACGAATGTCTGATGCAAAAATGTAGGCGAGCGTCTTTAGGATGTGTGTGTGTATCTTTCGTGGTGTGTATGGTGGTGTGTGGATCACATGCCAGTGAGCTGCTCCGTTGGTCAGAGGCTCTTTTCTCCTCGCTGTGGTGACAGAGAGTCTGTTGTGGTCACATCTTGGTCCAATAATAAAGTAGTGATACACACTTTGACATGCAGGCCTAGTTGAGGATGTATTCAAAGCACATATGATGGAATGATATAAGTATTTTTTTTTAAATTCCAAGACACAAGTATTTAAACAATAATCAACAGCCAAATCAAATGTATGTTATCCTTGGAACATCCCTTGTATAAGTGATCACGAGGGATTCTTTGACTCTTTCTTGCTCCAAAAAAAACCCCCAAACAAAAACGAGCATTTGTCATTTTTATAAGTCATAACATTTAACACTTGTTTAATACTTTCCAACATTTCCTTATAGTGAAATAAGGCTAATAACTGTCCAAACAACCTGTTTCACTGGCTGCAGAGTTTGACTGGTTGAGTATGATGTACAGTAAGAGTGACAATAAGATAATAGAGAGATGTAATTTGCAAGGAAAATGTGTGAGAGTGAGAGAGAAACGTGTCTTGGTTTGGTGTTGAACTTAATAGGCAAAATGACCCAGTAATCGCTGGTTTGGGCTATTTCCATAGGTTTGCTTAAGAAATCCTCGCCTCTGAAAACAAAGCAGTGTTATGGCCAGCAGCTTTGCATATGTGGGAAATCCAAAACGGCCGGTTTAGATAGGATGGAGATGGATGGATGCATGAAGCGAAGGGACGTGTTCGAGATAGAGAACTGGAAATAGCCTCAGGACTAAAAAAAATATATTAAGGACGGGAGTGATGCATTTCCTCTGCACTTCTATTTGTGGTTTATAAAACACTTGCTTTAATCCGTAAATGAAAGGTGATAATATTTCCAAGCTGCTTATTACTAGATTGCTATCAGTGTAAATGATGCCTGACTTAATAAAACTTATCAAAGCCTACAGCCCTGAAGGTCAATTACATTTCATTAATATTTATAACAATACCAAGGTGAGTCATCACATAAAGCTGAGTCCAAAGTCAAATCTCCCCATCATGAATATGTATCACAATAAGGTTGCATATATAATCATGTTAATACATTTTTTTGTCATCCTTTTTCTAGACATCTTGGCAGGATGTCACTGAGGGGCTTGGACCCCACCTGTCCATCCACAATAAAGCGTGAGCCCTCAAGCCCGAGCCCAAGCTCTCAGGGGGACGTCAGCCCGGCTCAGCCCAGTCCTGGAAGCTCTTCATCAGACACAAACTCCAGCTATGGGCCCCTGACCAAAGGACACAACCACAGCCTGGACTCACCGGGCCTTTACGGTCACCCAGCGGTGTTGGCCAATAATGTGGGAACAAACAGGTATGTGCACAGTTTATACTGCACCTTAATTAGTGTATCTAACATGTGGGGAAGGGGGAATCATGTTACTACACAAGAAGATTTTCTGATATCTCCCCATTTTCTTTCCAATTTCATTTCTTTTCTCCTATCCAGGAGGTTTGCGGATGGAGAAAGCCAAGTGAAGTGTGAGTTCATGCTGGGCACAGTGGCCAAGCGAGTGTGCCTCGTGTGCGGTGACGTAGCTTCAGGTTACCACTACGGCGTGGCCTCCTGTGAGGCCTGCAAAGCCTTCTTCAAGAGGACCATCCAGGGTAAGAGAAAGACACACACACACAAGCAGAAATGGTCTGGATTCCATACTTAGTAACAGAGTTCTTTTCATGCATGACTGATAATGCCTTCCCGCATCATCTAAACCTGTTTTACAAGCAACATTGAGCATTTGTTTTGGTGTAAACAACCCACAATCAGTTAGTTCACTGCTTCCACCTCCGGCCTCTCAAGGTGCGGAAAGGTTTGAAATAAAGACCTGTTTGCAAACAGCTGATATGTGGTTAAACTTACACCGTGTCGTGTATATAGTAAACATGTTTGAGTTTATGCTTTAAAGCCTCAGATAACATAGTGTGCAGACTTTGTGTGCAGTTGTTTTAGCCCTGAAAGCTGTTAGTCGCAAGGATCAGCGGCAGGCAGTGTGGGTGTTTTAATAAGATTGTCCTGCACTCTGTGGGAGACCTGACATGCCGCATAGTGTCAAGACCTCTTGGAATTGGCTGGGTTCAGAGGGCAAACGGGATGAGAGGATGTCGGATCAAATGGGAAGATCTGATGTCTGGCTCATCAGATACTTCCTGTTTCTGATTGAGGGAGGCAGCTGAGAGCGCCGGCAACTGGCTGAATGCCATCAGACTTAACCTGGACATTTAGCTGTCATGGCTATTACTCTCATAGGTGTTGGGAACGTTTTTTCTTTTCTCTTTTCCAATGCAGCCAAAATGAAGGTGAAAATGTAAAGGTGCATGCTGTTGATTTCCACACATGAAGTTAAGTTTACTCATCATAAGTTCCACTTCGAAGCCTGACAAAACAGTTGTTCAATGTGCTCTGCCGATATGTCGAGAGCTTTGACGAAAAGTAATAAATAATCCCTGATGATGTCATGATGATGTCATTGGAGTCATCTCAGTTTCTGCTTGAAATTAGATTTTGTAACAGAAAGCCAGAGTTGCAAGAAGTGGAGATGTGGAGTTGAAAGATCTGGTCTAATGAAACACTCCTCCAGGTGCATTAGGGGAAGTGTAAGATTGAAGGGGTGAACTAAAAATCAAGCTATTTTGGCCTCTGTCGCTTTGATTTTTCAATTATTTGTTGCGTTTCCTGACTCCTCCAACTTTACCAAGTCAAGACGTTCATACAGGAGCATGCATTAAGAATCTCATTCTGTGACATGGTCAAGTTAAATGTTCCTACCACATAGGAAACTTAAATACCATTATGATAACTTTTTTAAGACTTCAATGAAGAAATAAATGACGTACCACAAATTTTTAAAATTGCTCCAGTTTCTCCATTTACATTAAAACAAAATGACCTGTTGTCTTTCCTTGTCTTTTCCAGGTAACATTGAATACAGCTGCCCTGCCTCCAATGAATGTGAAATCACCAAGAGAAGAAGGAAATCCTGCCAGGCCTGTCGATTTGTGAAATGTCTGGCTGTGGGCATGTTGAGAGAAGGTCAGTTAGACACATAAATTACTCAAAAGACCATGGGTCAATTCTTTGTTTGACTTGCCTTTCTTGTGGGATTGATCAGTTGGGAGCTTTGGCAGAAGTTCAAAACGTCATTGGTTAAGTTGGAGGAAAAAAAAGCACTCAGAGTGAAGAGTCTCACTGTGCTTTTTTTAATCTTGCATTCCTGGAAACAATAGTGTGATTACAGGTTGAGGTTCTCTTAGTTTTCTCACCTGATGGACTGTACTGTAGTTCTGTAAAGTGCAGTGAAACCGAAAACCTTTGGCAGTTAAACTTCAGCCCCTTTGTGTCACTTGTGATGTGTGTGTGTGTGTGTGTGTGTGTGTGTGTGTGTGTGTGTAGTAAACACAGGGCTGAACAATTCATAGTCACGTCTCTGATAGGGAAGAGAGGGCTGTTTATTGTTCCAACGTGTCCATCCCTGCTGAACCAGTGTTCCTCCATAATCTGCTTTTGTCTGTGCATGTGTGTGTGTGTGTGTTTGAGTGCACGTGTTTGAGTGCATGCATGTGTGTGTATGTGTACTGGTGGAGTAAACTGTTGCTTTACAAAAATTCAAATGTAGGGATTTTTTTTTAAAGAAAATATAACTTTTTATGGATGTGGAATATAATGTGAATTGGACTTACCCAGTGTCTACTGTTTTGTGATGGACAATAACATTTAAAAAAAAAAAATTCTGTAAACTAATTATAGACACAGCAGTGGCTTACTACACCCAAATCACCTTAGAATGTATTAACACCCCTCAAACGACTCGTCTCAGTTAAATTAAGGATGACTCATTATAACAACACCTTTTTGAACCAGCTTTCACATTGAAACTGTCCTTATCTTTTCAACACAAAACCCTTAAGAGTGGTGACATAGCCTTTACATAGATGTCTGTGACAGCCGTCAGGTGCTCCTTCAGTGTGACTGTGTGCCTGTCCGATGACATGTTGTAGTCCAGATTTAGAAGTGACTCAAAAAGGAAAACATTAGCGACCTACTACTGTAACGGACAGATGCTGCTAGCTGTGAAGGAGCAAGAGAGGATAATGAGGAGGAGAAAGCAGATCAGTCTTGTCTGTGAGTGTCTGTCGTAGACCGAGGGAACGGTACATGTGAAAAAAGGATTGTACGGGATTTTGTTTCTTGAATAATTATTGATGGAGTAAAAGCGGAGAAATAGCTAGCTTAACAGCTTTTTAGCTTGATAATTAACCACATGAAACCGGTTCATACAGTTCATTCAATAAAGATATTTTTTCACACTTTCTATAATATAGAATGATTTCATGGAGCGGTTTCTTCAGAGATTATAAACGTCCTCCTTTTTCCGACTCCCTCTCAACATCTGAAGTCAGCCCTGTCAAAACAGCCAGCTTACGCTTAATTGTGTGAAGACGCAGATCAGAGATGTTCAAGTTTAACTTGAAAATAAAAGATTGTATGCAATATATTTTTTAAGATCACAAGGCCTTTACACAATTCTGGAGCTCCGAGCGCTCAAGTTTTTTCAACTTTTCAGAAAGGCTCTGTTTTACGTCGCTGGCGCTCTTTTCTGAATGTATGATATTTCCAGTATTTTTACCGCCTACGGATTGTTTCTTGTACCCACATCCTCTTTGCTCAGTGTCTGATCGTGAAATAAATGATTTAAAATAATGAATAATGAACATACAGTAAAAAGTATCGGAGCAGTGTCGATCATACAGCGACCGTTGTCAACAGACTGTTGTCAGCGCACGAACGCTTAATGCAAGCGCGTCCGAGCGCACAGCCAACCTAGCCATAAACGCTAGGCGGACACGGGGCCTTAGTCTAGCTTATTTGAAACAGAGAAAAACATATCCTTACAAGAATAACCAAAACACAGTCCAGTCACTCGAAAGTAAAATCTCACAAATTAAGCTGAATCTGATGCTGATCATTTTGGATGCACTTACTTTTGTTTTGACCTTCAATCTTAGAGACGTAGTTCTCTTGTTGACTTGTTTACAGCTCTTTTTTTTAGCCCCTCCCAGACTTTTTTGTTGCTACATAGCGAAATGGTCACTTTTATAAGTCTAATGTTTTGATAGCCAAGACAATGAAAATAATATCCCAGATGTAATAAACTGGAATGGTCCTTTAAAGCCACCTACTCATCTTCAGATTCACCACTGCATGTAGTTTATTGCTGCTGTGTGTGTTCTCAGTGTGTACGTGAGTTATGTATACATTTAAGGCATCATTACATGCAGATCTGTTGTATATGAGTTTGTTTAAACACATGCCACTGGGAACTCATATTTCTGCACAAACCTCTATGGGCTATGTGCGAGTCTGTGTGCACTTTCTCTAAATTAGCAACTTTTAATAGTGTAGGGGGCATCCACAGCATCCCAGTCCGTCTCTTGACCCTCCTCCTCCTCCTTCTCTATCTACCCCTTTTGCTTTCACTCCCCCCTCGTAAATTCCTCCAGATGCCTTGTGGGATTCCTGGACCTCCGTGAAATGCGAACTGCCCCTCGTAACTCCCGTCGTAAGCACCCTCATAACACTCTTCATCGTGTCTCGTAATGCCCCCTGTTCCCTGGAGAGGCCGCAGTAAAGGCTGAGACAGAGGAGCTGTGAGGTTTAATGGGCAGAGTCAGAGCCTTATTAAACACACAGCTAAAAGACATATAGACCCCAGGCAGGATTTGATTAAGCCCTGTTTAGTGGACGATTCTGCTGTTGCTGTCGCCTCTCAGGACAGTAAACACACGTATGTTTGCAAAATGCGCCGTCCTGGAATTAAATGGATTTATCCTTCTAAGATGTATGATCAGTTGAGCTTTTTTCTTTCTTTCATCACATCCCCCACTTCCTGTTCCTGCCGGCTAAAGTCATTTGGTCTCAGGTGTGATAATCTGTATTCTGAGAAAAGCATCAGAGCCAAACAGAACTGAGGCTGGACTATGTTTCTACGTTTCTCTGCCAACTTTCCAAATCCTGTCATTTGTTGACTGTGCGAATTGGAACGTGAAGCCACAGTAACATCGGGGGCAGCAGCCATGTGTACATTTGGCACAATGTCTGAGTAGCGTGGGATTGTTTATACTGAACACATGCTGGTGGTGGTGGTGGAGGAGGAGGAAAGGGATTGATGCCCAAGAACATGGTAACACAGATCAGTCTGGGATATCAGCGGCTGGATGTTCCTGAACCTGTTGTACTAGCCGTGTTTCGTTTTGGGAACTTGTAAAGCCCCCCCCCCCCCCCCCCCCCCCATGCGAAGATCCGGAGTGGACACTCTGAGAAGAAGGCCGAGTGATAAAAGCTGCAAAAAATAGATCAATGTCTGAGCAGTCTGTGTTTATCGAACGCTGATGGGCTGTGCAGAAGAACAGGGAGGAGGTGTGTCTGTTTTGTTATCCGCCAAAGCTATTCCTGGCCTTCTGGTTGTCAGCACATTCCACTGTGAAGAGTTACACTTAGCTCTGATGTGTGTGTTTGAATAACTGTCGAGCTTTAACACACACACACTCACACACAAACAGAAATATACACATTTAAAATATACTTTTTCCACAAATGTAATGTCTGAAAGCTTTCTGATTTAATCCACAGTTTGCCAAGTTTGTGTTAAATCTGATGACGGGCACCCTGGTCTCTCATCTCACACCTCAATGCAGCACCTGCTAAGTGCCCAGGATTATCCACACTTACTATTTGCCCCTCATGACATCACCAGAGCTTCAGAGGGCACTGAGTTTGCCCACCCAATCTCTGCTCTAATGCCCCACTCATCTTTTTGAGTACAAACTCTTCACTTCTCCCACTAAACCCCCAAAACTGCCAACTCAAATCCTATTCTACAATTCATCTCATCAGTTTTACCTCCGTTACACAAAATGTGATGCTTTTTTGTTTTGTTTGTTTTTTGTTTTAGTACAACACACAGGCTAGCATGAAAAGAGAAACATTAACATATTTTTAGCTTCAGATTACCTTTACAGCCGTTTTCCATTTGACTAATTCAATTGGCTCTATGATGGCACATCGTGGTACGTTTCTTTAACTCACCTACAAGAGGCTCATTGCCCCCGACGAACCCACCAGACTCAGTCACATACACAGGTGCACAGGTGAAAGCATGCAAAAACAAAACAATCCTTATTTGGACATACCAGGAAACCAACATTCAAATACTGCATTCAATGAATCACATAATATCAATATAATCAATAAAATGAAACAGCAAATAACTACTGTATATTACGTATGACAAAGTTGCCTTGAACTTTTTATTTAAATATGTTTTAACCCTGATTGGTTAACCACCTTGTTTTCAATTTAATCCCACATACTTCAACGACGAACAAACATAACATGCCAAACAGAAGATTTTGTGTTTACATAGGACTGCATCACTAAGTGTGAGAGGCTGATGGAATTATAGGCTTATGTGTGGACCTCTAAGGAGCTTTAAATGCAAAAATATACTGTCATACAACATTGGAGCATTATACTTCATAATAGTCTTATGGTAGAGCCTGTTGGCTTATGGCGGGGGGTCAAAGGTCATGTGGGGTCCATCTTTCTCCTATCTCCTCTCACAGTAACTCCTGATGCAGATACTGTAAAAAAAAAAATGCTGTTATTGTGTTGTTACAAATACTTAAAAAAAATGCTAAAACTAAGAACTTTTCCAAACATATAACCCTTCAACACATTTGTCCTGACTGATTAAGTTACATTATATTATTTACTGCTGTGGATGAACATGCATGCTCTCCATAAATATCTGCACAAGTAAGAATAAGTACAGGAGGCAGCAGGCCACCAGGGATGGAGTATCACAGTAAGGTGTCAAGTGGGCAAATAATACCCTCAGAGTGTCTCTTTCAAATGCGAGTGCCGTTATAGAATCAGGGCCACTGTGGTCATTTACACCGTGCAGATCAGGAAACCCAACACCACTACTAAAGACGTCGTGAGTCACGTTCACACTCTCTGGACTCACATTGTCTTTACACATGCACCAGGTGACTGTTCCTTTGCCATGAACATGGATCCAATCAACTTTCCTTACCCAACTACCCCCCCTATACACACAGTCAGAACGGCGACAAGGTCACCACAATGCTCGTTAAGATGAGCAGTTGTCATCGGCTGCTCTAAAATCGCCGGAGTATCGTGTTACAGGAAGCGTGCCGCTGTGTCCCGCTCAGTGTCCTCAGGATCGTTAAGACTTGTGACAGATGATTTGTGAACACCCTGTGAGTGTCTGTCCGGTTCTGATTGAAGCCTCTCTCTGATAACTGATCACCTGATTTAACGGTAGTCAGGCAAAAGTAATCGATTCTTGAAAGAATCTGCACTCTCTCCAAACTCCTCAATTTTTTTCCCCTACAGAAATGTCTATTCAAAAAAATGTGCAAACATTAGTCTCTTTATAGCTGTGGTCATCGTTAATCATTATGAAATATTTAAATGATATAAAACTCATTCGCTCAAATTAATTACATTGTCACCAAAATCCAAACATAAAAAATAAATGAATATTATTGTTTAACCTTTATTTTAACAGGTCTGACAATCCTTAAAGAGAAGAACACTGAGATAGAATGTGAAATAATGACAATGAATAGAAAATAAAACTAAGTGACTGTATTGCCAAATGCATCATTACTTACCTTCGTTTGTGTCTCTTTTCAATTGTATTTGCAATACCATTTAATAATTACTATAAATAAAAACAACTGCACTTTCTGTGCGCATGTGTGTCCAGAACTTATCAAGAAAAGTTTTTTATTTTAGTATGATTGTAACCCAGATGTGTCATTAACGACCTGTGTTTGTGTGTTCGCAGGTGTGCGTTTGGACCGTGTCCGAGGCGGCAGACAGAAGTACAAGAGGAGAATAGATGCTGAGAACAGCACGTACCTGCACCCACAGAATGCCTTGCCCCAGAAAAAAACCTGTAAGTGTAGTAAAACTGAAGTTTACATTAGCTATGATGCATTATGAACACAACTGCAACTGATCAGTTGTCCTGATATAGTATGGATTCCTTTACTTTACATATTTTGCTCTCTGATGTCGGTCTGTCATATCACTTCTTTTTTATAGCTTGTAATTATTAATGACCTGGCATTAATCAACGCTGACTGTAGTTCTTGAAGGGCAAAGATTTAATTAGCTGTAATAGACTCCTGTAGATTGCTGTCCAGAGAATTCTCAAAACTCTCCTTGAGCTAGAAAAAACGGCCCCATTGTGAACGTTGATACAAAAATAACATACAAATTTAGAGTTATCCTGTGGGAGTACATTTTTTTTTAATTTAGCCTAAATTTGATTTTCTTTACCATTTAATGGTAAACTGTCTCTTTTTATTTAAAATTACCAAATTTAGCCTGGGGAAAAAAAAAAAGTGTTATTGGAAATTAAATCTCACTCGGCCAGAAACCATCCGGCAGTGATATTGAATTAATGCTTGAGATCATTTTCATGCATACCCACACCATAGCCAGTATCTCTAACCACTCTGAAATTAGAAAACATTTCTGTTTTTAAACTCTTCTGATAAGTGTTCTCATATATTCTTGTTGACACACCAGGCAGAGCAATCTCAAATATTGACGTGATCACAAACAGTACCATTTAGTGTCAAAACATCACTGCAAAGTGTCTTACATGTTTGCAATAAAATGTTGACTGCTTCATTTTGTTTCACCTGCTGTCGTTGTTCTATTTAACTAGTTTTTCTTATTAGCTCCCTTGATGCTATGTTGACTTCACTTATCAAAATGCACAATCCTACCAGCGCACTGATGCAGCACACGCACATGCTGCTGTAAACACAGAATAGCATAGAACTGAATTTAATAGATTGGCCCCATGGATCAGCCCATTGTAACTGATAACTGATATTTTGAGTAGGTATCAGACTAATATCTGATACCAGGATCTCACTGGTTCACCACTACTGTTTCCTAAACTGAAATTATTTTATTATTTAAAATCTGTTTGTGATTGCCCTGGAAAAATCAAGATGTTTTTAATATTACAAATCGATTTTAACCCTCTCTTCACCTGTCAGTCACTGTTGGCAGTGTGGTGGAAAACAAGGTGGTGTCTCTGCTACTGGTGGCCGAGCCCGAGGGAATCTTTGCCATGCCTGACCCCACCGTGCCCGAGAGCGACATCAAGGCTCTGACCACGCTGTGCGACCTCGCCGACAGAGAGCTGGTGGTCAACATCGGCTGGGCAAAACACATCCCAGGTACGACTCAGACTACCAAAAAAAAAAAAAAAAAAAACAGTCTCAGTAAGTCTGTCAGTCAGTCAGTCAGTCAGTCAGCTGTCTGCTCACACACATTAGCTCACATTAAGTCTCTAATCTGATCACAGGAGGAGATTGTTGTGATCTGTGGGTGCCAAGACACTCGCAGCCTGCCCTGAAGTGAGGGGGCGTGTTGGCATAGTGTGTTATCTGTCTGTCATGCTCTGTGTGTGTGTGTGTGTGTGTGTGTGTGTGTGTGTGTGTGTGTGTGCACTTATACTGCCTTACCCTCGCTGATCAGTGTGTGTTCCGGATATAAAACAGCTGACCATTGTTCTCTTGGAGGTTTTAATTCATTTCCTGGGCTCCGGCTGTCTCTGAATTACTGAAATCCTCCTGATTGGTGGAACAGTTAGCATCTCCTGTGACAGCACAAGGGTGTCAAGAGTTCTTTTTCCCTGTGGATAAGAGGGTGGAAAAGGATAGGAGAGAGGGGAAGAGAGCATTCTGGTAGATTAGGGGGATTTGTTTGCTGGTATTCAGCTGTGTCGGTGGTTGTAATCGTATGCGGTGTCAACAGAGGTTCGCAGATCTGACTCTGACACTTGGGCATTTAAGATTAAGAACACTTACAAATAAAAGACAGCACTTGCACTTACTCAGAATAACTCTCACTTACACTTCAGGCTGTGGGTTTTTGAGACACCCCCCCCCTCCCCCGTCAGGTTGCAACTTACTTTGAATACATAAACCACCTTCTCCTAGATTTACATGTATGCTCAGTGTTTAACAAATATAAAACAGCACTTAAACAAAAATGAAATGACAAAGTATTCAGGCCTACAACTTAAGATTTGTTTCATGCTCTGTTAATAGATTTCTATTGGTCAATTATTCTTCCCTTATTTATCCAAATGTCATTAAATAGTATCGTCCCATACAGTCCTTTTCAATCCCTTGAAGTTGAATTGTGTGAAAGGGACAACAGATGGAAACTAGCACTTCTGCTATAATCTGGCATTTTTACAGCTGTAATTGTTACAGCTGTTCATTAATATGCACTGTCCCTAACAAACAAATAAATAAAAGAGAGAAGTGCCTTGAATTTTTAGTTTAAAAAAAAAAAGATCATTATTGCAAAGTAAGTACATTTGTGTTTTGGACTGAAACATTTGAAAGGTTTGACTTTGGGCTTTTGTAAACCTGGTTTGAGAATCTTGAATGTCGTTACTTTAAATGTTTTAGATTGATCTTTTAAGCCTCAAAACTGTGAAGATTCAGAAGAATATTTTAAGCAGAAAATCAAACAGAATGTGAAGGGGTACACCTGAACAATAAAATGAAAAATAATAAGTACAGCTGATGATTCAGTTCTGAAATGAATCAGTACTGTAGGTAGTGTGCTGTCTCTCTAACACAGCCTGCTTTATCAGCCGTGAGCCACACCCAAAACATTGCCAAGTTAACACCTGGGCTTTTTGTTTATGTCTTGTCCTGGATTGCTTACAAAACAAACAAAGCAGGTGCTTAAGACTGTGAGTGTGTGTGCGTGTGTGCGTGTGTGTGTGTGTCATATCTGCATTTGTCCCTGCATTTCTTTCAAAGTGGGTGACAAGAAGCAACCGTTTGAGTTTGTGTTGGCTTTTGATGGCCCTCATCAGCATTCCCATTGTTCTGTTACAAAAGGATGAAGAACATCACCCTTAACCCCCCCCCCCCTCTTCTTCAAACCCCCGGGCTGTTGCTGTCTGCCTCTTTACTCCTGTTGTCTTTACTGTCTGTCAGCGTATGAGACAGACGCAGTACTACTGATGTGTCATGTGTGTATTTGTAGCCCTTTGCCAGTGGAGGGTTAAACTGGGAGAGCGGAGCATCAGTGAGAGAAGACTTTTACACAGCAGATACCATCCTGAGGGGGAAGAGACACAGGAGGGGCATGTATTCATCCAACTGTCAAACTCATTTGGCTTTAAGATTGAGCTGTCCCAGAAACACATCAAAAAAATCCAAAACAGAAAAAAAAGATGCTTTTCACATGGTGTGATTTTTATTGATTATAAAAAAAGGAGTTAACCAGAGACGAGGGACGTAGGGGTGCCTACAATCAGGCACAGTTAAAACAATCATTTTATAAAACTGTTTAACCTGTTTTATTGGCTATAAGATGTAGCACACAGATATTAGTGATCACTTTTTTGTCTTTTTACTCCAGTAGTCGGTAACTTGTTTATAATACTTCCTGCAGAGTACTACAACTCACAGCAGGTTGGAGCTTTTCCATCATTGTGCACACATTGAGGTGTTTCTAAGCAATCAAAGAAGTCTGACCATCCTTTCAGACTGAGCAGCATAACTAGATGTTACTCTGAAATCTGGAATTTCAGTTGATTCATCTTTTAATAACTTTGAAACAACTTCTGAGGGAGAGAGAGAGAGAGCATACACATACGAGCGAGAGTGAGGGAGTGTGCCATTAACTGACAGGTGGACAGACGAGAGACAAAACCTTATTGATCATCTGTTCTGATGTAACTCAATTTACCAGTAAAGTGTGTGACGAACGCTGCAGACTGGAGTCTGTTAACAGACTAATGCAGTGTACATACTGTCTGCATGTCTGCTTCTCACCCACCCTGCTCTGTTATAGACTATAACCTGGACATAAGACACATATCTGTGACGTGTGAGGGTTGTTCTCTAAAATGTTCTAAACTCTTCATGAACTGCAGTTAATACTCTTAAGTATTAATAATCCAAAACATTGAAATGAACTAATAAAATCTGAATTTGCACGGCAGAGTGACATCATCATATAGAAAGACTTCTCTCAGCACCTCAAACTAATGCTGACTTCCAACGTCCCTGTACTTATCAAAACTGTATCAGCAGCAGGAAGATGTAACTTTGTTTTCATCTTAAGATTCAAACATTGGTCAGAAGAGTATTTTTGAAGGTTGTTGAAATGATTTTAGCCTGACCTTTTAGCCTGGCAACACAAGTTAGTCTAGTGTCTCTCACTTCATTTCAGATCAAGATGGAAACCAATGTAATCAACGCAAAGCATGACTTAGTGTTTGGCTTCTAGGCTAGGCAGCTCGTTATAGTCTTCAGTTAAACTACTGTCCAGTTTTCTTAACTGATGTGATCATGGATTCAGATCGTTCATCATTAGCAGCAGCCATCTTGGTCTGAACACCTCAACAAGCTCAAACCCACCCCATAGTAGATAAACAGCCACCACCATTGGCCTGGCTTGGATGGATATTTTTATGGGAGGTGGAGCAGACGCATTGGATCTCCATCCATCAAACCATTATCTATACAGCTTATCCTATTTTGGGTCGCAGCATGGCTTGAGCCAATCCCAGCTGTCTTTGGGCGAGATGCTGGGTACACCCTGGACTGGTCGCCACAGTCAATCACAATAAGACATCAACTGGTAACACCTTTACATTTACTGCAATAAACATTTTCTTTTTTGGAAATGTTGGTTAATGTTAATTCAAAATTATCCTATCAAATTGAATAACTTTCATTGGGAGAAGGTTTGATTTGTCCAGAGAGAGAAGCAGAGAGATGGGCAGAAAGGCAGATAAACAGAGTACGGATAAAGACAGTAGTGAGTTGAGAAGAAATGACAGAGATCTTGAGGCAGAGGACAAATAAAAAGAAGGGACAATGGCAGGATTGAAGGAGCAGGTTGAGGAGGTAAAAGGGACCAGACGGCTCATCCAACTGGAGGCAGAGACAAAAAGGTAGATGGAAAAAGACAAAAACGGAAACAACAGATATTAAAAGAGAGGAAAAAAAGGAAAGAAGACTGCTCCCTCCCAGAAGCGTAATGGCCATGTCACATCAGCTCTGGGTGAGTGGCAGTCCACACAGCCTCCAACGCTGCAAGGACCAGGGTCTTGGGCAAATTGGCCTGGGCCATCTGAGTGCATTGCCCAGGGGGAGGTGAGTGTTGGGGGGCTACTGTCCTGGCTGCCCCCCCCCCACCTCTCCTCTGTGTCTGCTCTTATCAGGCACAGCGACAGTGATGTGGGCTGAAGTCTGAAGGCCAGACTGGCAGATGAGCTGGCTAAAGACCAACTGCCCTCTTTGCTTTTGGCCTTTTTGAGTCGTTGCTGCGAGTTGGCTGTCAAATATGTGTGTGTGCGTGTGTGAGAGCGACTGTGGTGTGACTGGCCGTGTGTTGTTGTGGATATGATACAACTAACTCTGGCACGACCATTCTTCTTTTCCTCAAAGCCCTCGGTGCCCTTCACATTAGAAGACAAAATACCATTTGTCCCTTTTACAACGCGGTCCTTTCTCTTCACTGAAGCTCCTATTTGTTCTTAAAATCTATCAATACACGGTCTGATATTTCATCACACACTCACACAGGTCCCCGTCCCTGATCGATGATCCGGTGCTAGAATAAAGATCCCTATCGACCAATGAAAATGTGCACAGACAGCCTTTTCCAATCAGTCAGGGAGTGATCGTGGGGAAAAGGGGCGCCACTGATGTCCCCGTGGTGATTGTAAAGAGCAATGGATCCTGATAACAATCACTGATGGTGTCGAAAATACATTCCCCAACGCTCCATAAAATCATCTGTTTAATTACAGTAAACGTGTGCGTGCGTGAGTGTGTGTGTATGCAGCTTTATGCCGAGGTCGTGAGCAGATTTAATCACGCTCCTGTGGGGTGTAATTGTCAATCAAAGTGGGCGTGTCCAACAGAGAGTAATTAAATTCACCACCTACTCCCTCCCTCTGTCCTTTCTTATGTCCTTCGCAAGTGTGATCATATCATGAAGAAATCATGCTTCTTAAGGCAAATCATCAGCTGTATTATTGTACTTTATGCAAATCATTGGCAACATGTGGACCGTCAACCAGTGTTTCAAAAGGTTGGAGGTCTTGGCTGAAACATCCAGACTTTCAGTTCAAGTTAGGGTCAGTCTTGGGGCGAAGTGCTGGATCCTATTCCCATAATAATTAAACCTACTAGCATCTCTTATGCCAACTTTTTTAACTCCATTCCCCGAGTCTAAAAAAAGTAAAGTCTTCATTATGTGGTCCCTGTTTAATCCAAAATGACCTTGATGACATTATTATGAGTTATTTTCTCAGATTTTACAAAACCCCTTCAGAGCAACAGAAAGCATCATAAAGATGTTTTTACAAGTCGACAAGGACAAACAATGACAAGTAAATTGTTGACCTTGGTGGAGCGTCCCCTTTAAATCTTTCTGTCTGTGTTCGAAGTGATTTACACATTTCCATTGTTTTAATTTTCCAGGCTTCCCCTCCCTCTCTCTGGCTGACCAGATGAGTCTGCTGCAGAGCGGCTGGATGGAGATTTTGATTCTTCGGGTGGTGTTCCGCTCTCTGGCCTTGGAGGAAAAGCTGGTGTACGCGGAGGACTACATCATGGATGAGGAGCAATCGAAGCTGGCCGGGCTGCTTGACCTCAACAACGCCATCCTTCAGCTGGTGAAGAAGTTTAAAACCATGGGGCTGGAGAAGGAGGAGTTTGTGATCCTGAAGGCCATCGCATTGGCTAACTCAGGTATTATAGTAGCTATTGAAGAGATTAATTTTCATTATCTGTCACACTAGCTACCTGAACATATTGATGCAATCTGCTACTTAAGTCCAGACTAAAATATTCTACCAACCATTGGATCAATACCGATTACCGATCGCTAGTTTTGAGTCTTCTTTACTACAGTAGAATGCTTATTTCTTATTCTCATTCGGGGCAGCTGTGGCTCAGGGTTGGTCGTATCTCAACCTGAAGGTCAGGGGTCAGCTCCTGCAGACACTTAACCCCAAGTTGCTCCTGCTGCTTCATCGGCAGTGTGTGAGTTTGTAGGAATGGATTAGTAAATACCGATGGACACTTTACATAGCAGCTTCACCATCAGTGTGAATGGGTAGATGTGACCTGCGGTGTCAAAAGCACTTTGAGTAGTGGGCTAGAAAAGCTCCACACAAGTTCAAATCCATTTACCATTTTACCAAACATTGTGGACATTTTGGTCCCATTTGGATTAAGAATAAACTATTAAGCAGGGGACACATTTGGAAGTGGCTACATGTGATTGACAAGTCATTTCTATGGCAACATCTCAACTGTGATTTTGACATGATCACTTATATGGCTCCCCAAAAAAAACATTTTGGAAACCAAATAAGAGACTCGAGCCTAAAAAAAGCTAGTCAACAAACCAAAGGATGATGTCACTGCAGCTACATCTACATCTTTGATACAGTCTGTGGTTGCCAAGCTGTTGTAAGATTCTTATTTAAAGAACTTTGTATTCAGCCTCACAGAGTCACTACCTAAGGTTTGATGTTTTAGCTTTGTGCACTTCTATTTACCCTCACTCTCCAGCACGCTGAATTGGAAGTAAAATGCATCTCTCCTTACAGACTCCATGCAAATCGAAGACTCAGAGGCAGTTCAGAGACTCCAGGACGTTCTCCATGGCGCCCTGCAGGACTACGAAGCCACCCACCACCCAGAGGACCCTCGGAGGGCAGGAAAACTGATCATGACTCTCCCTCTCCTCCGTCAGACGGCTGCCCGAGCTGTGCAGCACTTCTGCAGCATCAAACAGGATGGCCGCGTGCCGATGCACAAACTGTTCCTCGAACTGCTGGAGGCCAAAGCCTGACATGAACACAGACAGCCTTTAGCTCTATCCTGACTCCCAACACAGGTGTGGAATGACAAAAAAAAAAAAAGTGAAGTATAACGGGTAATGGTGTGGTTTGACACTGTCTGTATTTGTTCATTTCAGCTTTTGGCAATAAAGTTTCGAATCTGCAATCCCTGGGAGGTATGTTGTGTGGCGAACAGCTGGAAAATCTTTTAGAGCAGCACCGTACTCCAGATGAAACTTTGAATGGAAGTCAATGGAGCTGTCAAATTTTCATTTAGTGTCTTGAAACAAGGACTTTGACACAACTTTAAGCGAATATACCTGCTTCCAATTTACTGAAGATGAAGGGATGAACTGCTTTAAAGCAGAGGGAATCAACTTCCCTGAGATATTTACAGTTATATGCCAAAAGTAGAGCTTCTTTTGTCTAAATAACACCTGATACTTGAAGATCCTCATGGATTATTTCATCCATCTTGAAGCCTGTTAATCTGCATTCTAGTGCATTTAGGAAGCCTTGAAACTATTTCGTATTGTTTGTCCTTTTTTTTTTTTTTGTATTCAAAAAGGTGTCTGAAGAGGTCAGTCTTGCCAAAGAGTAAAGACTCATACTATTCAATAATACCAGCATACGTCCACAGTAATATAATGTGGCCTGTAGGACATTCAGTAAAGCTACATCCCTGCTGTGTTGTGTATCGCATAAAGTATCTATCCATCCACAACATTCATATGTAGACAAAGTAAATAAGCAATCAGAATCTCATAATACAATAAGCGTCCTGATTTTCGTAGAACATTTCAGGGAAAGAGTCCTCTATGTTATTATACGACTGTACTACAGCAAAGTAATATTTATTTTACAAATGGCTCTGTTTGTTTGCTGTTTTTTATTTACTAGTGTCGCATTAATGGAGAGTAGATTAAAGCAATTAAAGTGCATAATAATTTTGTAAAAGATTTTTAAATATCATTGTAAGATAATTTTTTTACTAGCTTCTCCTCTACAGCACTGATACATACATGTATACGATATCAAATTCAAGACATCATGATAATAATTGGAGTGCGTACTTGAATATCCTAATGTTGTAGAGCTATTGTAGGCCCGTAGATATAACCTTAACCAGCTGCCATACTGTATAATGTGGATTAGGGAAGCATCTGATGTCTTCTCTCTGGTAGAAGTTTTATGTGTAGGATGAAATTTGTGCACTACTTTTCCTTTTAGCCATAACGTTTGGGGAAACTGGTATCGGCGCTCTGTTTTATCTGTTAGTGTGTTTATGTGTGAAGAGTAGTTGTATCTCAAATCTGTCTTTTGTGTGCACACGTTAAATGAAGGGATTGAACTCGGAAGGAATACGAGTACAACAAATTAATCGCCCAAGTCTGGCTCCTTATGCTACTCAAGGTACTGTGACACTATAATGTGCATATTTTTGTGACGACTTGACAGCAGCAATATGCTGATTTAAATGTATGTACTGTACGTTCTTGCTGTATATATGTCCTGTCTTATGCCAACGGAGATGTTTAAAGATGCAAATAAGCTTTGTTTGGATGAGCTGTGCCGTAGTATTTCATTCTCAGGTGGATTCTTGGGCAATAAAGATGATCCCCTTAATGCAACGCTTGTACAATTTAAGTGTCGTCTTTCGCAATAAAGACTCTGAAAGGAAGTGAAACAAATTCATTAAGAGCGGGTAAGTGGCTGCAGTCTATTCTGCTGAGTCTGACAATGGACTGTCACTTGAAAGTAAAGGCTCATTATGGCACAATCAGGCCATCAGAGCTCAGTTGGATGGAGATTTATAATTAACAGCTATAAAAAAATAAATAAAACACAGCTATAATGTAATGAGGTCTAACAGTGGCTCCGGGTTGGGCTGGTCATCAGATGCCTGTTGAGGCTGATGATGGCAGTTGACTCATCATTTCATCATGTTAGAGGATCACCCTCTCAGCATGTAGTTAAAGGTAAAAAGTTATGATTCTTTAAAAATGTTCCCAATATGCAGTTATAAGCAGCTCTAAAACACTGGAAATTACAGTAAAAAACATTTTGTCTTTGCACATAAAACTTTATAAAAACATGCGATTGATAACGTGTGGGTATGTTTGCAACTACTGTAATCGTGCTTACAGCCCATTTTCTGGGTGTTACATTTTTGCTGAGACGCTCAAAGGTCACATGAATTCCCAGCCGGGTGTTTGCACTGTGAACAGTGTACATACAGTCACATTAAGGAAATCTGTGTCATTTGTTTTTGGCATTTTCATCCACTTCTGCATGTCACATTTGGTCAGTTGTGGTTTTGCAATAATGAATTAAAAACATTAGAACAAGAACAGTTTAAAGCATTGGACAAATGTCAGCAATCTGCCAAAATGTCTCTGACAGTTGACTCATTACTAAAAGTGGCCAGGCACAATCGGCCAGGCTAAAATCAAGCAGTGACTCGTCTGTTTCAGGCCACATTTTAACCTTATAGTCATGACTCAAAAAACAGAGCTCCATAATAAGGTTGATCTTGTTTTCTACCAGAGGATCTGCAGATTAAATCGTATGCTACGATGGTACTCTGCTGCTTTTTACCAGCACTTTTTCTTCTTCTCTTTTCCTTTTTTTTCCCCCTTTTTTTGATACACTGTTAAAAGGGCTCAAATACAAAATGTTCACCACTTTTTTAACCAGGTGCTTTTAAAATGATCAGATTTTCTTCTTCAGTTTGGACCAGAACTCAGTCTGTCGTAACGCTGACTTAAAGAAAGCAGCTGTCTGCTGGAAATAACAGACTGCAGAGTGAGAGTGCTGTACTGACACATCAGAATCTAAGATTAAACAAAGTTGTGTTTTAAAAAACATTTTAATACAATTAGTGAAGGTAAAATTTTATACTTTTGTAATAGGAATCAACACATCACTTACACCATTGCATTTGAAATGAAAGAAGAAAATATCCACCAAGGCTCAATATGTTGCTCTCCAGTGTTGGGTTGATACTTTAAATAATACTGTGTAGATAATCTTAACGAGTTCTCCCTGACCTGTTGTCTGTTATCTTATCTTCTTTCTATCATTGCATTTCTTCATTCTAACTTCTGGTGGACATGGCTGTTTTCATGCTACAAAGTCCCTCTTAAATAGTTTACATACAGCTCATACATGCTGAATCTGGGGTTATAAAACAGCCTTGCCTTACTTTGCCTTTGGATTTCCTGGTTTTGATCGAGGTAATGGTCAATATAAGGAGTGTTAACAGGAGAAAAATGCAGCTTTCAGGTATCGTTTAGGTCATATTCTGTTACATGAAGCATGTGATCATGTTTACATCAACAAGGAGAGGAGAGCCATTCAACCAGAAGAATGAAGATGGATGGATTCATTGAAAGACAAATTAAAATCCAAAGGGACCATTTGTCCTTTATGCCCTCTCATCTGTCAGCCGAAGCTAACTAATGTCTTTATTCACCTGTGGTTTAAGCTCAGTGAGGTGTTCAAGCTGGAGATGTTTCAGCACATCAGCCGTCAATAAGTGAGTTAGTGATGTTGAGTGATAGATCTCTGTATGTCCCCCTCCTTAAATGAGTTAGTGCGTGTCTGGCAACCGTGTCGCACAGACACCTGGTTGATGGATGAGGCCCAGAGGAGATGGGCTGTAAAAAAGGCTGATTCTGGCACTCAAGGGTGAGATCACTTCCTCAATAAAAAAGCATTGTCCCGAATCATCACACCAAGGTATGAATGCTGATTAGGGCATTAGACGGAGGAGAGCTTGTCCGTTAAAATAAATCAAATTAGCTGTTAGTTAATGTGTGTGTGTGTGTGTGTGTGTGTGTGTGTGTGCGTGCGTGCGTGCGTGTGTGTGTTTGTATGTATGTGATGTCTCGAAGTGGTTCCAACAACTACAGACCCAGGGAAAGTGATGAAAAATCATTTTGTTTGTCTATAATTGTTCGTTAGTTGTCCTTGTTGTGTTGAAAGATGTGTTTGGTTCTGAAATAAGCTCCCAAGTCTGTTCTCTAAGAACAAAACGAAACACAACTAACAAAAAAGGAACCCCAGATTTTGTTTTTGACATTTCATTAATACAACATGTTTGTGTTTTGTTGTTGTTTGGTTGTTGTTAAGTTCTAAAAGGGAGTTTTGCACATGTTTGAGGTTATTACCAAGTAGAGAAAATGTATTTTACATGATGATCTAGTTAAGTCTTTTCTTTACTAAATGCCTTCATATTAATTTAAAAAAAACATGACAGAGATACAATCTTATATTTCATTAACCTTTGAACCACCGTTACTTTTACAATTACACTTATTATTCTAAGTTTACAGTATACGGTTTAAACCATATAATTTATATTACTGTATGTGTGAAATAAAAAAGCTATTCGTATTATAAGACACTGAGAGGACGTGAGGGGATGGATTTGTTTTGTCGCATTTTCAGTTTTTCATAAATAGCTGAATCCTTCACTGTGTGTGGTATTTTACTCATTAAGCAACTCACAATTAATTACAGTCACATTTGACCTGTGACTGTAATTTTATTTTAAAGGGCATTCATCAAACAAAAACAGCATTTCAAAATGTGTCTTGAAATAATGGGCAATGTTCAGGATGCAGTGAAGCCTTGTTTTACATTTAAAAATAATACCGTGTGTTTTACTCATCTACACTTGAAAGAAAATACTAGCACAATGAGAAGAAAAGGGCCATCTCCTTTTGAACACTGCATGCATGAATATTCAAAGTTAATGTCAAACACCTGAGAAGAGAAACAGAAGACAACTTTTTCAGAGGCAGAGTGTTGTTGTGTTAGCCTATGAGTGTCTGGGATGCCCCACTGTCCTGTTCATGACAGAGAATCATAACTAACTTAGTAATGTGGAGGTAGAAGAAGAAGAAAACAAGACCACAGAGCAGTCCTGATCCAGCCACTTTACATAATCCCAGCTAGGACTCGCTCACGTGTTCAAAAAGTTTGACTTCCACAAAGACCCCGACAAACTGCTGCTTGTATACCCCCTGCCTGTCACCCTCGATCATCCCCCAGCAGCAGACGGACAACTGTACATGTACAGTTAATAGGTCACATGAGGACAAACACGGAGAAATGTGACTCTTTTGCACATCAGGGCCTTCAGCTCATTGCTGCCGTCCTGCCTTGTCCTGATAGAGAAGATAAAAGGATGTTGGTGAGTGTGCAGCTGCAGTTTGTTTTCAGCAGTAAATAGTGCAGTAATATCTGGGACTGAAGATAAGGAGCACTGCAGCTGTGCTTGCATATTGAGCTTCTCCTCATTATGCTGGATACTGCTTCCAAGAACACAGCCAGCTCTAGTTGCTTATCGCCATCTTGTGGACAAAGAGCAGAATGCATATTTGTACTCTTCGTATTTTTTAAATAAACAGTGATAGCCCAAATATTTTACACTTAAGATAAACTATTAGCTGTAAGAAAACATGATCAACATGCCACTTCAATTCAACACATTGTTCTTAAGAAATGTAGATTTGCAGTCTAAGTGAAATGATGTGTTTTTGACTTTTGACTTCTGCTTGTAAATAAACACTTCCTGTGTGCTCGTTACTTCCTGAACCTCCCATAATACAGTAGATTGATTCATGTAAAGAATCACTTTCAGGTTCTGTCTTGACAAAGATGTGTTTGTTGAACTCTTGACTGAGTAGAGTGTGAGACCCTTTTAGGACAGATTCTGTGGAGTGACCTTCCAAGGACACTGTGATGATATCATATCTAAGCAAAGATTATGACTTTTTAAATTTTACTGTCTCTGGTCCCTGACATGTTTTTTTTAAAAAGATTATGTTGGAACTATATGAGCCTTTATTTCAGTGGACAGCTAGAGACAGGAAATGTAAGGAGGACAATGTAGGGCGTAGGGGATGACATGACCACAAGTCGCCTCCTCTGTCAACTGAGCTAAACCAGCGCCCCAGTGATGTGATCTTATTGACTTTTGTTCTTCACACTTTGTCATTCCTGAAATTGTATTTAGGTCTAATAATCTTTTTTTTTTTTTTTTTTAATCTGAGGACAGCAGAGGAAAGCAAACATTTTTTTGTTCCAATGTTCTCTAATATAAACTGCTGTCCAAAAATGTACCAATATGGTAAATGAAAAAGTTAAAGTGTTAAACAGATAATATTTGAAGATATTTATTCTTCAATGAGTAAATCTCTCTTCAATTTTGTGTGGAGACAGGAAAGTACTCCTAGAAATTCTTCGTTATGTTGCCTTAAGTAAAAAGTTTGGATGAAATACTTATAATCATCATTATATTCCCTGTTCTGATGTGCCATTCTTGTGTAATAAACCCTGAAAAGAAGACTTTAGAGCTAAAATGGTACCTGTACTAAAATATAGCAAAAACTTCCAAGAAATCTTGTTTTATAACAAGAAAATACACTTCAGCCCCTTGAGTCAAAGGTCATATCCAATCACAGGTTTGATTTCCACGTGTGGCAGAGATTGAATTTCTCATTTCAGAACTAACTTGATCTATTTCATTTACAATGCATTTATACAATTGTGACGACCCCTGGCCTCGTGTGGTTTCCTGGGTCTCGTTGCTCGTTTTTTATATGTTAGAACTTTGGCTCCCTCTTGTGGTCTAATACGTCTAGGACTTTGGCTTAATTGGAGAGCACTGCTGGCTGGCTGGTTTCTTGGAGACTCCACCCACCTGAGATTTCTGACTGGCTCATCTGGATGGAAGTGCATAAATGTCAGGCTTTCTCAGCCTTCTGTCTCCCCCCCATGGACAGCTGAACTCTGACAATAGTTTTGGTTTGCTGTTTGTGAATAAAATGAGTATTTCATGCAGGCTGATTGCCTTGCCTTGCCTTGTTATTGCCCAAACAATATAGTCATTGCTCCTTGAGTCTAAGATTAAGTCCAAACACTGATTTGATTCTCACATGTGCCATCAGTCAGTTTTGTGTTTCTGAAGTTTCTTTGTCTATTGCAGCTTCAACACTGTTATGCTGTATATGCTATAATGAATTCAGAGCTCTTATCATTCATCTTAAAGAATGGAAGGACCAAAGCTTGGTAACTGGGTCTCAGATCCACTGGTAGGCCTATCACACCAGATCTATTGATCTTCTACAGTCAATTCTACAGAACCAGCGTTTCCGTTAGGTACACAGGTCTAGTCATCAGGAACCATTTTTCAGCCTCCTTTCGCAGTCACTCTTATATTTTGGGTTTTAAAAAAGATTTTAAACAAGTGTTTTAACAGCATACAGCAGTATTTGGATGCAATATGTTGCAGCACATACAAGTTATTGATTGTGTGTTAATTGTATTCTCTTCCTGCTTTTAGAGTTTATTTGAATACCTACATTTGTTTGTATTTTGTGACAAGACTTTGCATATGCTTTAATTTCAATGTTAGGTGGGTTCCTTATAAAAGCACTAAGGGGTTTCTTTTGTCCCACCCGTGCATTTTAAATGTCCTTGTCTTCTTCTGTATTATTTTATTCTTCTTTCTTTCGCACAAATAACAAAAGAACTAAAGAACTACTTAGTGGATGAGTAACTGCGCCTCAAGTCAGAGGTTAAATCCAAACACCGGTTCAAAAACCACGTGTACCACAACATAGTTATGCAATATTACAATTCATTCAGAACCTTAATCAGTCCTCTTGATGACTGGCAGGAGCAGGACCATAGCTCAGGGGGTGAAGCAACTGCCCCCTCAAATGTTAATTCCAAACGCCTGTTCAATCCCCACTTGAGATAGAATAGCAATAGTCACATATCTCCGCAATACTACAATGAATTCAAAACTTTAAACGTTCTTCTCTAAGGCTGGCAGAATTGTAGCTCATATGTTAAGAAAGTGTCCCTTGAATCAATCAAATGTTACATCCAAACACAGGTTTGATTCCAACGTGTGCAAGGAGAGAACATAAGACAATCCAAATCATAATTTGTCAATTGCATCTGCTATGCAATACTATGATCAAACCAAGCACTGGTTCAAATCCCATGTGTGTCTAAACAGCAGTCAAATTTCCCATCCCAGAGTTTTTGTTTTCTTTTGCATCTACAGTATCTCATCATGCAACACTGCAATGAACTCAAAACTCTCTATTCCTCTGAGTCTGGACCAATAGCTCAGTGGTTTAGCAACTGCTGCTGGAGTCAAAGGTGAACTCCAAATGTGGCTGCAGATCATCAGTAAAATGTTCCAATTAAAATCTGCCTTTGTCTACTGCATCTAGAATACAATTATTTTACAATCATTTTCATCAGGAATAATCAGAAACGTTGTGGAATTTTCCTGGCAACCTTGTGGGAATATTCACAAGTTTGTTTCTCCCAGAAGATCCCCAAAATTACCCTGGAAATGTTCTAAAATTGTCAGGAATTTTCAGGCAAATTTTCAGAAACGTATTGGAATTTTCACCAAATATATTTGGAAAACGTTTTTGGATTTTTACCCAGGAGCCCTGCAGGAATTTTACTATTTATTTAGTATTTTTTTGTCAGAGGTTAAATCCAAACACTGGTTCAAAAACCATGTGTACCACAACATAGTTATGCAATATTACAATTCATTCAGAACCTTAATCAGTCCTCTTGATGACTGGCAGGAGCAGGATCATAGCTCAGGGGGTGAAGCAACTGCCCCCTCAAATGTTAATTCCAAACGCCTGTTCAATCCCCACTTGAGATAGAATAGCAATGCCTGTGAAATAGTCCAATTGCATGTGGATGTAATGCTAGGCTGTATTGTTATGAGCGTCATCATTGTCTCATGTTCAGCAGCTTTACCAGAAGCAGAAGGTCATCTTACCCAAGTGTTGTCTCAGGCTTGCATACAAATACAATAGATGAATAAATCACCACAAAGGTTATCTCTTTCCTTGTCGACCTTCAAGTTAACTTTTTAAATTTGAAACCTTTCAAACCCATCTCACATGTAATAAAATACCCTCTCTAATGTAACCATTTAGCCACGGAATAGAGACATGGGAACAGTGGAATCCACATACACATCATCCACATACAAACAGCTTGCAAACAACAAAGACAACACTAAACATGGAAATATTATTGTACATTGTCAGTTGACATGGTTCTTGGCTTCTTAAAACATCTTTGCCACACTGTCCTTTTCACCAAAACACATTTTTTAAGAAGGGGAGGCGTAACAGCAACATGTGTTTTATGTCAGTATTATTTGCACTGAGAGACCATGGGTGGGTGCCAAAGCGCAGCAAACCAAATTCCTACATATTGTGGATTTAAACTTTCCACTGAAAATTTAAAAAAAACTTTCACCAGGAACTTTTGAAAACTTTCAGCAATTTTCCCAGGGAACTCCCCCAAACTTTTAGGAAATGTTAATAGAAATGTTTAGTTACTTAAATATTTCTCCGGAATTTTTTTAATCTTTGTAATCTTATCTGGGATTAATTCTACAATTCTACAATTCACTTAGCAGACGATTTTATCCAAAGCGACGTACATCAGCGAGTAAGTAAGGAAACTATCAGAAATTTCCCAAGCAATTTTCAAAAACCTTGGGAATTTTCCTTGACATTCTAGGGTATTCCCCTGGGAATCTTTGGAAACTATAAGGACTTTGCTCCAAGAAATCTTTTAGAAATCCCCCCCCCCCAAGAAATTTAAAGGAATTTTCCTATGGGAATTCTGTAATTTTCTGTTCTAAGATGCAGTCGTTATGGTCATGTGATGCCAGAATCTGTCAATAATAAGAAACCCTGTCTTTCAAAGTAAGGTATCTGACATCATTTTTATGATTGAACCATAAATCTGCACACCGAGATGTCTAACTGAGAGGGCTGTGAAAGAGAGATGGTTGGAGAGCAAAGTCCAAGAAGACAATTATCAACATTATTTCAGTGACGTTGGTCAGGTGATTAAGGAGGTGCATTTATTCAGTCCTCAGCCTGTCTTTTTTTAAAAATGTAAACCACTACGCCTCTGACATTCACAGTTACCAAGGCTGTAAATGTCTGCTCAGTCATTCAATATGCACTCATCCCAACACTGTATAACATACAACTCAGCCAGGGACTTCATTATAATATCAGATTTGTCGATATTACTCTCCGTGAACAACAGATTGTCACAGTATGATGTGTAAGATGTGAAATGAAAGCTGGAAGGGATTCATGTTGGTAACACCTTGATAACCACGTTTCACACTGTTTAGTAAGAGGGGATCTTGGTAATCGTAGGAAAAGAGCAGCAACTCTTTTCCTTCACTTTCATGTGTTTGCTGTGTGGTTATTCACCACAATACCATTATTTCAGTCTCGGTTCTTATAATGCAACAGGTCTGAAGAGGTCTGAAGAAGAGACTTTATCATTTCTGCTTCAGACCCCCTAAATGTCAGAAGGAGGAAGAGGAAGCCCATTATTGTTCATCAAACGTCTCATTATGCTGGACGTCGATAAAACTGGCTGCTGTTATGCTGCTGCTTGGCTGAAACACCGCAGCTATTCTGTCAACTTGTTTGCTGCCTTGTTTTCTATATTATGTGAAACAAAGCCTCTCCCACTGTGCATTATTCCACCAGCCACCTGATGGTCATCAGGAGTCATGACATGGCCTGCACCAGACTCATTAACTCACCTTCTAAATGCCTCCTGTTTGGGAAGCCTATTGCTCATTTATCCTTGATTTCAATTTCATGTAAAACCAATTACTGACAGAGGGGTATAAAGAGAAGCCATTAAAGGATCGGCAGCAATTAAAACTATACCAAGTAAGCACAGTAGGCCTATGCCCATTTTGTTGCCAGGGGGCTCTTAATGAACAACAAAAGATGATGTGGAGGCTGGCAGGGAATACTGGGAGTCATTCTTTCTACTACACCACCCTCATCACCGATGAAAAATAACCCTGAGTTGACAGTATAGACGAACAGGCAAAACAGACCTGAGGAAGAAAATATGTTTACCGACAAGCTAATGTATCCAAGTATCATTTACATTTCATTTTTATCACAGCAACAGTGCGGCAGCTTTCAGTAGCAGTTCCCACTTCTTCACGAAGCAGTCTTTGACGTAACATCCAAACACAGCAACAATAAGCATGTTGCGTCTGTCATGGCGGGCGCTGCGACAAGAAGCGTCCCATTACAACTATAAATTGAAGAATTTTTCTGGCTTTGATTACAGTTACATTTGATGTAATCTAAGTACTCAATAAAAAATACAACATTGGTCCATTTTGAATTAATTAAGATATTTTGGTGTAAATAGTTCTACATGTTGTATCTTCAAAAATTTATTTTACCCTTAAAATGGGAAAAGACTGATCCTGACACTTTGCTATCTTTTACTGACTTTGCGCTCATTAGCACTGCATTGATGATGTTTTTTTTTGTTGTATGCTGATAAATAACCTGAAGGCTGTTCTTCTACAAGCTGTTTCTAGTGGCATCCTTAATATACAGAAAAGCTGTTAAGGCTGTTGTTTGGGAATATAAAAGCATATGAAATGTTGTACTGCAATACCCTATATCACATTTCAGGCTGTCTCAGTGGATTTCCAATCATGTGAAACTGAAACAACTCTTACTTCAGCATCATGTCCTTTTTTTTTAATTTTACCTTCCAGCTACTCAGTTTTTCCCCCAATACAAAATTTAAATTAAGTTAATGTCAAGTTCACCCTCTGACATCCTGCAACTATTTCACATTGAAAGGGTAAGTATGGATTAAGTGTGTCTAACTAACGGGAAATAAAATACCATTGCAAGATTTTCCAAGTAATGGACTTGTTCTCCTCCCAACCACAAAGTTACGAAGAATGTAGTTTATTTATAGAAGAGAGAGAGATACCTCAATCAAGCACAGTGTACGTTTAAAGACGGTCCTCAGAGGAGTTGTAATCAGGCACAATATGTGCATGCACACTGATTGGGGGAAGAGCCTTTTATCTTTGGGTAAACCTTGGTTTTAAATGAGCAAGAGACAAAGTGCTTTACTCTTAAAGTCAGCATGCACCATTTGGTATTACTGCAAACATTCTGAAAAGTCTGTGAATGTATTCTTCTAAAGGAGCGGTGATGTTTGTTTCTGGAAAACAATGATTTTATCTGACACTTAAACTGACTGGTACACATGAAAGTACTGTGCAGTGTGTCACTTTTTAAACCATTTCTTAAAAAACTCCTCAGATTTTCCAGGATTGTGATTCCCTTTTCAAAACCTTTACCCTAAAACAAATGCATCCAACATAAATAACAATAACACTCCTGAAAGCCCTTTAATAGTAGAATAGAAAATGTGTGGGGGTTAGACAGTTCCTTTCAGAAAATAAAGCGACTTTGAAATAAGTTCTGCATTCATGAGAACATACTGTAGGTAGAGTCCACTCAATCAGCGAGCTCTGTGGGCGAACACGAGCACTTGGACTGAAATCAGGAGAAGAAGAAAGGATAGTGGTTTTCAAACTCATATCCTGTTTTATTGTTCAAATATGGCAGAACAGTATATACAACACAGTACAAACAACACACACAGTCAGACATACACACTGACAAATGGAAAGACAAATTTGTACAGACGCACGTACGCACGCACGCACACACACGCCGCTCCCAGGTGCCATGATTGGTTAAGACAAAAGTGTCTCTAGGGAACCACCGATCAAATATCCGACTGACACACACACACACACACACACACACACACACACACACACACACACACACACACACACACACACACACACACACACACACACACACACACACACACACACACACACACACACACACACACACACACACACACACACACACACACACACACACACACACACACACACACACACACACACACACACACACACACACACACACACACACACACACACACACACACACACACACACACACACACACACACAAATAAGACACACAAATAAGACACACAGAACAGACTGAACTCACAGGCCAACAGGACAACTTGTGTATTAAAGGGGGTTTTAAGGAGATTAAGGATCCGGTGACAATAAAAGATCAAAACAAAAACGTTCAAAGTCCACCTTAAGACAGAATTGAGGATTTCAGAGAGCCTGCAGTGACAGGACTCGAGTGGATTTCACAGGGATGAGAGCACATCTCCCAGCTCACACCTGTTCACACTTAAGGAAACAAACCTCATGTTGCTGAACGCCATCAAAGAAATGACAGAAATAGCGTTTTCAAGTGAATCATTCTGACATTTAAATCGAGAGTCCAACTTTTTTAGCTACAGCTTGACATTTTTAGAGACTTTGGCAATCTCACAGTGAAATGAGCCATCGTCAAGCAAACTGGCTAAACCTTTGCTTTGTCACCTCAATTATACATAATAAACAAAACAATACATCGATTTGTATTGGTGACTTTTGGCCACTTCGTTTAGAGGTTGTTTGATTTACCAACAAATGTTTTCTGATTTTTAAAAGTGAAACCAAAGACTAAATTAAAGATTACTTAAAATGTTGTGCTTTTTTTATCTGACACCTCTTTTTATTATTTCAATTTTTTTCTCTCCTTCTAATTTCAAACCAAATCATTACAAATAATAGTTTAAAAGGTTAAAAAAAAAAAACATAAATAATGTCAGCGCTTAAAGCAATAACCTGTGTTATCACAGTTTCATCATCGTTGTCCGCTTGCTGTAAGTTGAAAGCCTCATTTTCAGGAAGTGGAGTTTTTAAAGAAACTCACACAGTGTGTTTCTTATCGGGATTCATTAGCTGGGGGAAGATGCAGAGCAGGAAAAGCCTTTTTCATTTTCAAGTTTTTTTGTTTTTTTTTTAATAAATGTGTGGAAGACAATGAAATGTATGTCCTGGATGGTTTTCAACTGACAGCAGGGATTGTTTAAATTAACCTATCAGCATCCTGTCAGCATCCAAGTAACTGCTCTCACAATAACAGTACTGAAACAAAAACAGCCTCTCAGATCAGCATTAACACCTCCAATATATCACTGAGCCTCAAACCAACAGGCCTCCAGTCCAGACTCTAAACAAAACACCAACAAAAGACAAAACATAATTTTTGCAATGTGCTGCTGCTTCAAGCTCATTTAACAGAGGGAAACTGATGATAAATTACAACAATAAAGAAAACAATAAAATGCTAAATGAAGAGGCAGGAAGCTGTGTCTGTACGTAGTAGCCCGTCACTCGAGGGTTTTAAAGGAGGGTTTGGCATTAACAGGGGCAAAATGCATTTGTGGCAACGGTAGTGTTCTCTAGCAGTGTAGTTTCATTTTAAGCATCACTAAATAATGTCTAAGTCCCCTAACTTCTTTTGTGCTGTGGAGATGAATAAACATGATAACAGCTGTTTGCATCTATAGTGTTTGAGGGCCCGACAGAAGGGTCCAGATTAAGCTTTTTAAAAACTGACGTCGCTTATTTTTTAGTTTGAATATGTAAATTCAGAGCTTATTAAATGATCTTTACTTCATGATTGTCTCAGTGCTTCCTCCACAGGACACACTTTGTTATCATAATACTTCAAGTATAGTTGTGGCTTGACAACTTTAAAGAATTGGAATTAATACAAAAATGCAGTTTTGTATGCAGTGCTATGAACCCAGACTACAAAAACAGAAACCTAAATATCCGACACAGACCAAATTCAACATACTGTAGTTCCAACCAAATTTTGAAGAATCCAGTCACAACTTAAGACGCCATAGATCGATGCAGCTTTCTCCATACAGCCTCCTTAAGGTGAGCAGTTGAGAAATCCTGAAGATAGCACAGATTTTTCCAGAGAAATGCTAAACACAAATGTCAAAAATCTCATTATCGTTTTCTCGAAGGGCAGTTTGTGATTGACAGGTCAAAGGGAACCCAACGTGTGCTTGTGTGTCTCTACAGGAGTGCTTATCAGGTATTTGGACCCTCAGCTGAGTTAAAGATGGAGGGATGGTAGCCTTGCTGTCAGATGAGGGACACCACAGTTAGTGAGTAAACTAGCTGACTTAGCTAGTCACATAGCACTGAACTCAAGCTACATTTTACTAGCACGGTTTCCAGCTCGTTTAGTTGGGCAGAGGCTAGCATGACTGGCTAGCTGGGTTGGCTGGTCAGCAAACTGGGCTGACTGGTTGGCTGGTTCAGGCGTTTGTGCTCAGAGCTCCCTGACCCTTTCTCCTGCTCTGCCAGGCCTGGCTGATGTTTTCTGGGCGGATCCTTTTTCAAGTCTTTGTACCTCAGTCCGTTGATGTCACTTCCTGTTGTCTGTGGTGGAGTTAGCTGTAGTGTCCAACTTTGTGTCAGTTTCCTCAGTATTTCCAGGGGGCTGCATTGCTGTGGCATTAGGCCCGCCCCCATTTTGGAGTGTTTCCTGTTTGTACTGTTGTAAGGCGCGATTGACAGCATCTTCGACCAATCGCCTGCTGACCCTGAGTAGCTCTGCCTCGTCGGGCTCAGACCGGCGACGACCACCTGGGAAGAACAAGAACAACAAAAGAATAATCTATACGTCATTGAGTTTATTTACAACATTATGACAAACAAAAAACACAAACCTGCTCCCTCATTGGTGGAGACAATTTGTTACAAAGAGAGTGAACTTCAAAACTGCACCAGGTTACGAGACCCACAGAATGACAGCTGTCTCACAGGTTCAGGTATTATGCTAACAGACATCTTCCTGTAGTCCTTTAAGTTTCTTTTGAACACATTAACGCAGTGAAACAAACTTTGAACTTAACCTGACATATTATCACCCATTAAAGTTGATATGGCCAACTAGTAAGCAAACTACTACTGGGTAACACAACCACATTAGCATTAATTAGGAGTCCTGTTCCCATCCCGCTGATGGAGGCAAACAAGCGTTCACACTTTTTAAGATGTTTTTTTTTTGTCATCACCTGAGGGGATTATTTTGCTCTTTAGTCGCTTCATGCTCAAATATTTAAAGTAAGTGACAGGTAACATGGTAAGAAGATGTAAGCTCATGACAGCAGAGAAATGTAGTTGTTTGTTTTGTGGGAAGCAAAATGTTAAATTGTTGGAAGAGCTGAGTGAAATTCCATAACTGGATCATAATTATTTGCGGGTTCATCAGAGAGACTGTTTACACACTAACAACCACATTGCACATGATTGATTGTTTTTCTATTGTTTATGTAAAATGTATACGTGTAGCTTTAAGTTTGAGTAGATGTTAAATGTTGTACATGTCATTCAATTTCAAATAGTTGGCGTATGTGGCTAGCTGGTGGTCTAAATCACTTCAGGGTTAGGGTTACTAAAGATGTATCATAAAATACCTATAAATAAAACTCTTTTAGCATTCAAACTTCACACTGAATTTGATAATAACTATTCACACCGTGCTGTTGGGGTGTCTTTTCATTTGATGCAATTGTTGGTTATTGATTCTTTATATCATCATCATACTCAATTTTCTCAAAAGAAAAACGAGAAGAGAACAGAAAATAACTATTAATCTGACATTATATAAATAAGTATTTATTCACTCATCATAGAAAGAATCCAACAACGGTAGATTGGATGTGACAAAATAGATTAGATGTGACAGAGATGAGAATGACAGATGAAAGCAAGACTCAGTTCCCAGCTCGTCTTAAAATGCATGTGGATTTAATAAACCTCCTTGAGAGGTAAAAAAAAAAAAGTGACTGAATTTGAAAAAAAAAAGCTCTTCTATACACTATATCTTTTTATTGGTTCGGCTTTTGCTACAGAGAACATGGCGGGCAACATGAGAGTGAGACAGAGGAGGAGGAAGACCGACATAAAGGCGGCTGTAAAAAAAAAGGTAACATTGGCAGAAAGTCAATAATTCGTTTGGGAAGACAGTTAGGCAGACTGGGTGAGAAATGGAGTGTCTGCATTAGGCCATTCAAAGAGAGAGAGAGAGAGAGAGAGTTCAATAGAGAATCACTCAACCATACAGTCACACACACACACACACACACACACACACGCACACGCACACGCACACGCACAAAGAGTACTGCTGTGGTTTAAAAACATTTGATTACCAAGGCCAGGAATGAAATCCTCACGCTGATGTTCTCCATCACAGAATCCCACGGGGCCCATAGGTTTGTTTATATGTTACAGCAGGGATGCTCTATTATTTATGATCGAGTTTGGCAGCACAGTCGAAGTGAGAGGGTGAATAAAGACGGCTAACGTTTGTTGAGGTCAGAAACACGTCCATACAGTGTGATGCAGGATTGTTATCTATTCTGTGAAGATTTCTTCACACAACAAATCGCTGTTCGTATTCCCTAATTATTATTTCTTTTACAAACATGATCTTTCTTACTTTAAGGACCAAAATGAAGGTTTAAAAACGATTCCAGGATCTACAGGTGGGTCTTATACACCAAGAATAATGTGAAGAGATGACTTATGCGCATACAAATTCATTGTAACAATATAACCCCACAGAGGCCACTGGAATGAGAGGCATCATTTCTTCGTCAGAGCACAGCTTGTACTGTTGACCCATGCATTATGTATCAATGGATTTGTGTTATGTTTGCCAAATCTTCAGCCTGCTGCTAACAGCATGACAAACAGACAGCAGGACTTGTCAGACAAGCTGCCATATATGCACTCTTTGCTCATCCAATTATTGTCACTCTGTGCTCACATCAGCCTCACTGCCTTTTTTCTTTTTTTGCCAAAGAAAATAAACTCGATGTGATCTCCTGTTATTGCACATCTCACTCAGAATGTATTGAGTTGTGCTCTACAGTAAAATTTGCTGCAGATGTACCTAGAATCAAGATTGCAGGTAATCAACCTTCCCGCCAGTTTGAGTGACTCATACTTCTGACCGCTGTTCCATGAGGTATTTTTGCCCCTGGGACTGCAGCTCTATATACTTCACATCTACCTTTTTTATAAAGCTATTACGTGGAACTCCCAGGATGTTGGTAATTTCTCCTTCAGCTGAGTCAACTGAAAGTAGCACTTCCAGCACTTTCAGATCATTTCAGAGTCATTTCAATGATGACATCCAAGCCAAAGCCTTTGCTTTTATTACCTCTAGTATTAAGATTTCATTTTTCTTGTTTTTTTAATCTAATGTCAATATACAGCTGAGATAAGCAGGGCTTGTGGACAAGAATCACTGCCTTTAAGGAAAGACTTGCTATCTTCCGCTGACACTTGCAGCTTTTGCAAGGCACCCTAAGCCAGCAGGAAGAGGCGGGGTTACAGTGGGCAACCTTTAAAAATGATGACCAGACCATTTCAGGAGGCCTGCATGGCTATGGCTCAAGACTTCAAGCTCTGGCAAACACAGACCGGGTTCCAAACAGCATGTGCATACTGAACCTGTTACTTGTTCAACAGTTGCTGGAGGCTTCAACCCTGATCGCTTTATATACACATCTCTTGTCATGTGGTGGAGGAAGTTTTTACAGTACAAACAGAGGGATGCCTGTAACATCCTGGTATGCAAATATTACAAGTGTAAAGCAAATATCAGAGAGTAGCACTTGTGTCTGCAGACTAAAGCTTGATACAGTTTTTTTTTTATTATAAAGAAGCAATTACTGTGATTCTGTTTTTGGAAATCCATGCATGTGTCCTGATCCACTGAGATCAGAGGAATTGAGGAACACTCAAACTTCGGTTTCAAACAGGCCGCGTGTTAGTCGTGTGTCGGCTCCATTTCCATTTGGACCTGCATCTCAGCGCATCAGTGTCTCGCGTCTCAAGCGCTGAAGATCTAGAAAATAGAGGCCTCGCCTATTTTTTATGCTTCTGATAAGTAAAAGTCCTGTTTGGTTGTTCTGTGGAGAAACTCCCCTGGTTTGCACACAATGCTTTTATTCTGAAGTCGTACCATGACAGTTGTTTGTTACAAGTTGATATTCAGGCAATTTACTGGGTACCCTGCAAAACTTTATTTGAAATAAAAGAAGGATAAAAGTACATTATGTAAATAATTATACAAGATCAGGTTGAGGGTGATATTATGTATGGCTCTCTCTCTCTCTCTCTCTCCCTCTCCCTGTTTCCCTCTGACCTTGGATTTGTTTTGTCCTGTATATGAAGTAAGTACCTGTAAATAATGCAAATTAAATCCGTTTTGATCCTAACCATAGAAACGTGTTTAAAAGACACCAGGAGCTACGCCTGTTTTTCTCTCCCATTTGTTTCTGCAGTTGTGTTAGCGCTATAGCCTTTATGTAAACGAATGACCCATTTTATATGTAAATAACTTTGTTTTCTGATAAGCCCAGCTCTCTTAAAACTTATATAAAGACACCTGAAACAACCAGTAAATGTGGTAACCGTCACACAGCTAACACCCAAAAAATACACAGCCAGTGTGACGCTGGCGTAAGAGATTTCTATTTTATATCAAAGATTCATATTTTGCACTGCTTTCTGATTTTGTATTTCCTATTGCGTTGATTAATACGATAAATATCTAAGTAACCAAGAAAATTCTGTGTAAGTGAGAACCTACAAGGCCTTCAACGACTGCTCAGGGAAACTACAGCCGGACTGTGGGGCATGAGGGCTAACAGAGGGCCATTTAATCCAAGCAGCAGGGTTAATGGATGCCTCCATTATGCCTCCATAATCACTTCCTGTCCTGTTTCCTTAATTCAGAAAAGAATGAATTTGCTCGGATCATTTAGTTTAACTTCATTTCAACCGAGAAGACAAAACCAGAATTACTATCAGCTGAAATATGAAGCATTTGTGACGGTTTATTGAACGAAGAAGAAAAGAAAAGTGATTTTGTAATAAAAAGATTTTCTTTCATCAGTGCATTTTTGAAATCTTGTTGATTAAGACATAGCTGCAGCTGGATTTCAGGAACAAAATGTAGTAAATCCTTAGACAAAACATGCAGTTTGTAGTTGATACTGTAGTTGATACTGTAGTCATGTTTTATATATTTGGCATATGAATGTTGCATTACAACTGACACATTGTAGATAAAGTAGATTTGAGGGCTGTTTCATGATTTCATCACCATAATATAATCCACTGAATATTAATCAATATCAAATATAAATGTTTCATTAAAACAACTGTGAAGAATTTTCATTTTGTGTGGATGTTGGCAGAAATGGTAATCTTGAACAATCTGTATCTGGATCAAGTTTACTTTAAAAAACCAGGACACAATAAACATGGCTCTCCCAGATAGAAAAAAAGGGATTTCCAAATCTGGATTATGAGCTAAATTTTACTATTTGAACAACTGTGCCTAGGTCAACTCAAAAATAAAGATTCCAATAATCTGATCTTTAGTAATTGATCAAATCAGGGTAGCATAGAGGTGCAGAATCACATCATGAATCACTGAATTTGATTGTTGAGGGATTACATCACAGAGGATGATTTCTGCTCGAGTTCAGATGTAGATTAGTTTGATTACTGAACTGATTGACATAAGATACGAGGAGGGACACATACTTGAACGTTTGGCACGGAGTGGGTTCTGAACCAAATCTGCAACACAAGCATAAACATTGCACATTAAAAGTAAGCATCGATTGAAAACAAAAGGAGATATTGTTGCTGTCTCGTGGACTTCACACGCTCACAGAGAAGCAGTACAATCACAAAAGCCTCTTTGTATTTTAACACAGGAGAAATACTTAAGGTGCTAAGAGATTTCTAAGATGAGTTTTGGACCCATGGGCTGAATGAGACAAAAAAAAAAACCAGATGCACAAATATTCTGAAGATGTATTGAAACCCAGTGAAATCCATCAACAAGTGTATAACAGGGTCAGGTGTGCACTTTTTGAGGCCTTAAGACTGAGAACTGTATATCTATAACACAAGTCTGTGCATATAAAAGAAAACGGTTCAAATGAAATGCAGAAAGGAAAATATGTCGTCATGTGTTTGAGATGAGACAGCGCTCTAAAAAACATAATGCTTGGATGGTTTTACTCTGACAGGATTTACGACATCTGACTCCCCCCTTTTTTTTCTCCTTCCTGCTGTCGTCATGAATATCCAGAATGTACACACGTCATTTTGACCTCACATAAACACACCTCAGCTTGTCAAAGGTCTGCCCTATGGTTCCGTGTCTGTACCCTTTAAAGAGGTGTGTGTTTGTGTGAGAGAGTTGTTATCAGTCTATCTAATCTCTGTCTGACATAATGAAGGCCTTCTTGATGGCAGTAAAGCTGCATGTTGTACCTGTCACACACACGCGCACACACACACACACAGATAAGATAGTCTTACCGTTAATAGACTGATTTCACTCACAGGACGGTCTTACACACTCAAATACACAGGTTAAACAGTAACTAACACATACACACACACACACACGCACACACACACAGTTTCTCAAAGCTTATATCCTCACTCAAACATCTTCTCCACCTTTTTATGTCTTTATCCTTTCCGACCCCCCCCCCCCCCTCTATCTCCCCTATTTGCCGGAAGCGTTGTCATGGTGATGGAATGAGCACCAGACAGGCTTTTCACTTTTTAACAACACAGGAGATTGTACTGACTTCCATCGGGTTTCAATCTGTCTCGTCTCCAAGTATCCTCGTCCTCTCTCACATCTGTTTGACTATCTCTTTCCCCTCCTGCTTTTTTGTCTCTTTCTCCACTTCTGATTCTCTCTCTTATTTGCCTCGCTGGGTCTCTCCCTCAGGATCATCTTTTCTGTATTTATTGATCGGTGAGTCTCAAGACTTGTTCTTGAATATCACATTTCCCGTGTCTCTCTCTCTCTCTCTCTCTCTCTCTGTGTGTGTGGAAACAAAGCTTTTACTGTATATGTAACATGCAAAGGAAACAGTGGAACAACTGTTAGCAAGCTGAAAAACATTGAAATGTATACTCAGTCTGTGATTTCAATGAATGATAAAAAAAGGTTTAAAGTTGCATTTCTAGATTTTCCAGTTTGTATTATAAATACTATCAGTGTTTGTCTCTCACTGTGCAGTTAATAAAGTCAAATAAAGCTGAACTAAACCTCTTAGCCTATATGCTGCAAACCAAGCCAATTAGTCGACTCTCGTTAAACCTCTATCGGAGATGAGATTAGTCCAGGATATCTTGTCTTCTGTCCAACAGAAACACCATGCCAAGTGCCGTTTGCATTTCTCTCCAATAGTTGTTCCAAAAACCAGATCTTGTCTGTTGGTTGGTCCAGACTGAAACGATTCTCCTAACTGTTTGATATGCCTGGTGTTCTCTCCATTATTCACTTGTTTAGTCTTTAAAACAGCCAGAACGGTCTCCTACATGAACCAAACACATTCAATATAAAATCAGAAAAAGCAGCAAAAGCCTGAACCTAGAGGACGGTAGAACATGTTTTCAAATAATCAATTCATTGAGGAATTCATTCGATTTTTGATTTCTTATTTAGGAAAATGCATTTCTCTCAGGCTACCATCAGTACATATTTAACCAGTCTACTAATATTTTGGTTAATAATCTGCAAAAACCTGCAAAACTAATAGGATATCTGCCTGTCCTAGCTGTACATGATGATAAGTAGCAAATGCTAACAGTCCAACAAAGACTGAAACATATTAAACAGAGTACTTTCTGAATGTTACAATGCTAGCCTTGCCATTGTAAGCATGTTAACATGTTGATGTTCGCTTTTAGTTCAAAGCTGCTGTGCCCACAGGCATCCTCATAGAGATACTTGAGTGGCCGAAGACTTTTAAGGAGATCTATTATACTCACTTTCACAATATATTACGTCAGTCTGGGACACTTATTGAGGAGCGTTGCGAGATGTTTGGCTCAAAAACCTCCTTATTTTTCGTATACATGTGTCAGTAATATCCCTCAATGTCAGCCTCTCCCTGCGCTCTCTTTAAGGCCCCCCTCCGCACGTGCTCCCTCTCCTCTGATTGGCCAGCTCTGATTGCAGTCGTGGAGAGATCTGAGTGAGCTTCCGGGTGGGCGTGTCCTACGACTTTGCTCCAATGCTTTGCTCTAATACGTCGACAGAACCTGAAGGCAGGTTCTTGTAACGTCACGTCCGAGCAGCAGGAAACCACATCCAGGAGATATGCCAACAACTGCTCATTTTGTGCTTAAAAAAGACTTTGCCGAGGTTTAGTGTGGACATCCATCATTGTGACATTAAATGTATATATTTAAATATGGATCAGCATGACAGATCTCCCTTAAGTCCTGTTGATTTTAAATATTACAGTATAATTCATTAAATGAAAGGCCTTCATTTTACTATACTTAACTTTTTCCTAATTTAAATGTGAATGTGTAATAGTCTATCTTGTGTTAAACTAAGAGGAGAGCAAACCGCAGCTCTTTGTCTTAATTTGTGTTCGTCCGTACTCATACTCACTATTTTGAGTGCATCAGTGTATTCACATTGACTATATACTGTAAAGCACTATTGTGCACAGTTGGTGTTCTCCTAACAGTCAAAGCGTCTCACCTTTAATGGTGGCCATTGTGGGGTAATGCGATTACATGTTGTGTGCAAAGATTGGGTCAGGATGCTTTGTTGTTGTTGGCAAATAACTCAATCAGTTCTAGCTGCTAGCTTGGCTGCAGACTTTGCTTTTTCCTCATTCCCACTTTGTTTCCTTTTTCTTGCCCTTCCTTCCTCTTTGTCTCTCACGTCTGTAAGTTCTGTTGTCATTCAGCTAGGCTAAAGAATGAACGTCTGTTGGTGTACAGATGCTGCGTACGGGATTATGACTGTACTGTTATCAAACTACGAGTATGTACACGTCAAATAAAAACTAATGTGAGCTCTGTTTATATTTCATTCTCAGTGTAATCTCTCTGCTCTGCTGTACTTGGCTTTGCTCCCTCCTCCTGGGCACTGCTCTGCTCTGATTTATTTCATGTCCTGTAAGAACCTTTTAACACTTTAACTTCAAACACCCTAACACACTTATTTATCTCATTCAGCAGAAGCTACTTCCTCAAAATAACTAAAAGAGACCACGTCCTGGTTGGATCAGAACTGACAACCTGCTGAGGTCTGCCAAAATTTTTAGCAAGCCGCTTTCAATACTTTCCATGATGGAGGGAGGGGGCACTTTATTATGTTCAGCTCTGTGCTATGAGATCTACTCTGTTGATGCTACACAAATAGAAGCACTTCACATGTACAGAGAGTTTAAAAAAGACTGATAATTATTCCATTACAGACTCCAATTAAATTCACTGGGTACAGCAGCCTGATCATGTTTACAGGGAGGGCATTAGTCACTGATATCATCAGTTATTTAAAAATAACATATTCATCATAAGACGATAGTGTATAACACAAAGGTTTGTTTAAATTAGAAAAATGGAGAGAACATGACATAAAATGAGGTGAATTTGAGGACAGACAGAATGGGTTAAGGAAAATAAAATAGAGGAAGGACTGAAATGAAGTACTACTCATGTAAGGAGGGGGGGGGGGCTTATAGAGAGGCTACAGAGTACTAATGGTGGAGCACTTTCCTCAGGAAATACCAGAGACTCTCTCTGACACGATACTGACTGCAGCTCTGTTAAACACATTTAAACCATTGCAGTTGTAGATGGGTCATATTCAGGTCAGGGACTGAAAAGAGATTCTTTTGTACAATAACAATAAAATAACATTACCAAAGAAAACAAGCTCACCTACATGAGGAGGATGTACAAGACTGAACTGGAAAGAATGGCAGATTCTTCTTCTTTCATTTCCGAGGATTTGGCCTAATTTGCCTGCATTTTTAGAATTCTGCATCGGAGGACATTAATTACATTTCTGACAATCTCTCCCTTGTGCCAACACAATGGCATGCAGGGTTTTCGGTGCCCAGAAATGTGTGAGTCTGTTCTCCTCCACCAGAGTACTAATTGACAATTTTGCGGCAGATATATTTCTCCATTGAGGCGGTGAATATCATCGAAGCTTTTCTTTTATTTCCACACTTGTGCCTTCAAATTTGATGTGGTAATGGAAATTGAAATGTTTTCACAGCCATTTAACATAAAAAAACAAGAGTTAGCTTATCCAGGAATTGCAAAAAATGCTGACCTTTGACCTGAAGATGATCAGGTTGTGAACATCCACAACAACATGCCACATAAACCAGTGACCAGTAAATAGAGCACAGGTTAGGAATGGAAAACAATGTGTGAGGATATTTACTTCAGTTGATTGTACAGAAAGTGAATACTTGAATAGTCGGATGACTTGTGTGACCGCTAAGTCCTGCAAAGCCACACTATTTATTTTCAAAATAAAATGTAGAGTATATTTCAATTAGACTAAACCACAGAAGTGAAGCTAAATGCTAACGTGAGTATGCTAACATGCTATGACAATGATGACAGGCTAATATTCAGCTGGTATAACTTTTAGTAAAATACTGTTTTTGCTAGCTAAGCTAGCATGTTAGCATGCTAACATTTGCTCACTAGCAAAGAATGAATGAACAGATGGATTTTTCCTGATACTGACAGTAGATGGAAAGACAGTGCATCAACATAATGATGACAATGCTTCTTTAGAAGAGCATGACTGTGTGCAACTTATTTGACTAAAATGGTTCAACGCTTGTTGAAACCTTTCAGCCGAGATAAAAAATAAAAACTACTTGATCGTGGCGCTTTATGGGAAGTTATGGAACCCCTAAAGTTATTATGACGCATCCAGTGGACACCATGTTTGTGAAATATTCAAATAAAATTCATCAAATAGTTGTCATTATATTTCAGAAAATGATTTTTTTAGCATCATGATGGCACTACAGGAAAACCTGGGAATTGCCAGGGTCAGTAGGATTCATTCTCATGGGAGCACGATTGTCTGGAACAAATTTTAAGGAAGCAACTAACAACATATTGAGATAATTAAGACTAGACCAAAGAAATAAAAATCAATTGACCAATATATCCATCCCTAGAGACTGCCATAAAGGGTTAATGTAATGGTTGCAGCATTGCTTCTTTTAATAAACAAACTGTGGTACAGGATTGATCAACATTTGGCTCAGAGACGTTTCATGAAGTGGATACAAACATTAAAGCAGAGCAGCTGAACGGATGTGTTGCGACTTGACCGCCCATTTAAAATGTGAAAGGAAAACGGTCTTCAAATCATCATCATCTTCTGATTTCCCATCTTCTGCTCCTTCTTGCCTTGATCACAAGGATCACAACCCTGGCCGTTGGCTAACCTTGAAAAGTAAAACAAGGCATGACTTGTGTGACCACTAAGCCCTGCAAAGCCACACTGTGACTGAATGTGATATGTTGTGGTTTCAGTGGGTGGCTTGGTTCTTTTATTATATCAGAAAATCAAAGCAACGCCAGGAATCACATGGCTTCTTCCTATAACAGGCTTCTTTGTATTACTTCAATAAATAAATATGACACACTGCTGCTTGGTTCATGTTGGAAGAGTCTAAATAGCTTGAACAGTGTCGGGCCAAACAGTGACACTGGCCGAGATCAGGTCGGATTACGGCAAATCAAACATTAGGGAGACAAAGCATCTATGTTCCAGTGAACACTTCTCATCGATTTCACAAAGATACAGACTGTGAAAAAAAAAATCTTAGCCCCTTATTGCCCTCTTACTGCTGTAATTTCTCCCCAGTGGTGCCTCCTTCCTCTGTATCAGGAGCTGCCTTGGGCTGACGACTCACTGACCTCTAATTCTGCTCTCAGAGTCACATTTATATACGCACACAGACCTCTGAAATATTTACATCCGTTGTTCATGCTCTAAAAATCCGGCATTTCACATATTTCCTTGCAAAAGAGACTCCATGGTAATGCACAGAAAAGGGTTAACACAGAGAGGGACCAGAATCAAAAAAAGGAAAAGTTGGCAGAGAGGAATGAATGGGGAAAAAAAGGATGAATTAAGCAGCTCTGCATGCATCTCTTCCTCTCACTGCTCCCTCGTCGCCTCCTCCTCCTCCACCACCACACTGTTCTGTTCTCCCTCTCCTCCTCACATGTGGTCTCTGCTGTCTTTGCCAGCACTCCTTGTCTTTCCTTTGTCTCCGTTTTATTTTAACCTCTCACACATTTAAATGCGCCATTTTTAGGATTTCTCCCTTTCTGGTAACACAGTTGAGCAAACCTCGACAGCTAAAAAGAAAACACTCGTACCACCTGGCCAAGGTCATATCTGTTGTGCTGCTACTCTGTTAGCGCAGGTGAACAGCTCATGCAGAGGCCGAGCTACCCTTCAGTCAGGCTTATCCCTTCAAGCTGTGTCACTCTGTGAGAGGTGAAGCTGCCTTTCTCTGACTCATTACGAGGGCAAAATGCATCATAGCAGAAGTGTGAATAAAGGTTAAGTGCAAACCAAACCAATGGAATTAAGGATTGATGGCTGGAGAAGAGAAGATATGTCAAGGCAGCATTTTTTATTAAAGCTTTTTGTTCTCCTTTTTGATAAGAAGAAAAACTATGAATCTTTGGATCAGGCTTCAAAATACAACTAATCCTCCCCAATAATGGCTAGATTCATTCATAACAAAATAAAACACTTATTGTAAGCTCCATCTGAGACAAGCAAAATCCCCAATTACAACACATAATCCAACACAATACCACTTTCTGTCTTGAGCCTATTCACATCTACAAAACTATCATCACTCCCACAACTGCCGTCTAATCTATCTATAGCAGTTTATTATTTATTTATATCTAGGTTTTTTCCTTCTGATCAAACTGCTTCACAAAACATAGACGCATGACAAAGCTACTTTGAAATTATATTTTGCAGCCACAACAAATGACAAATGCACATATGCACTTTGTGTATTTGAGGAAAATGTCAGGGCATTTTATGCTGTTTTGTCCTTTTAGGCTCACCATGGATAAGCCTCCGCAGTGTCTCCCTACAGTCACAGTTATGGAAAAGAACAACACTGCTGCATCGTCGTGGCTTATTTCATAAAAAAAAACTTAAAGAGCCCATATTATGCCCTTTTTGGGTTTCGTATATTTAATCTATGTACCTACTTTTGTACGTTCACAATAGCTAAAGTCCGAAAAAAATGTCTGTTTTCATGTCCTGCTCCTCCTTGCTCCCTCTACGCTCTGAGTCCGTCAGCTATACTCTGCTGAGCCCACACTGTTAGACCCCACGTGGGCCAAGTCTGCTCTGATTGGTCTCCCGATCCACTCTGTCGTTATTGGTCAGTTGCTCAGCACGCGTCTTGGAAATTTCAACATGAGCTGCTGGGCTTGCCACAACGAGCCAATGGGCTTAGATCAGTGATCTCACACTGACAATGACGCCGCACTGACACATTTTTATCGAGGGGGGCTAGAACCGAGCGTTACATGCAGCTAATGCTACAGCTAACAGGAGGAGGTAGGAGAAGCCGCGTTTCCGCAGACTTTGAATTTTTGAAACATGCACAGGACACTTGGAAAACACACTAAAGGGCATATAAAACCAGAAAAAGCATAATATGGGACCTTTAAGACAGCTCAACGAGTCATAAGTAACACCCACCTCATGACAGAGGTGATAGATGTTATCGTTGTAACCTTAAATCTACCAGAAGGCCCTTACTGTATTTCAAAGTAAAAGCCGTGTTGAATTCAAAAAGCAAGTAAAGAACTCTCAGTTTAAACATTCAAAATAAAAGCAAGACAATTTTTAATTGTGAAATAATGCAATTTCACTAATCACATTAAACATTTCCAATCCTTGGACAACCCTAGTATGCACCCTTGGGGAAATAATAGAAATTTGAAAGAAAAAAAAAAAATGATGATATTATATTCTGTAATATTTATCTGCGGGGCGCTCCACAGTGTTGACCCAGCAGCCTAAGTGACACTGAATTTCTCTTCTGGGATTAATAAAGTCGTCTGAATCTGAATCAAATGCAGTTTTTCTTAGGCAGGTTAATGAGCTGAAGACACCTTATTTACTGTCAGGTCAATGCCTTTCATACATATAAAAAATTAATTTGTGAGTATAAATGTTTACGTATGTGCATGGCAGGTTCTCTGCTGTGAGAGGTTGTGTATGTGTCTGTGTGCGTGTTTCACCTGCAGTGGCTGCAAACACTGCTGTGTGACACCTTGTCATATTGGTCATGGTTGAATTGACACACAGAGGCACACCGCACACACACACACAGTGAACACCCACACGTCTTGCTGTGCTCACGAGGGCGACTGTCACCACATCACAGGGGAAGCATCTGACCTACACGCTCTCCCTCCCTCTCTCTCTCTCTCTCTCTCTCTCCTCTGACTTTGTCTTCATATCATTTCTCTTTAAGCCCATTCCTGCTTCTCCCTTTTCCCCCTCATTAGTCTTCTTTCCCTGCCTCACTCTTTCCCCCCTGTTCTCCCTCCATCTCTCGCTCCGCTCAGAACTAGGGCACAGTGGCTCAACTGTTTATAGCAATGCAGCTGCAAGCAAGGGGGAGAGAGCGAGAGAGAGAGAGAGAGAGAGAGCGCGAGAGAGAGAGAGAACAAACACACAGGAGGGAGGAAGAGAAACAGGGAGGAGGAGGAAGATAGTGCATACAGTTCACACAGTAATGTGGGTACGGGCATCCCGGCTTAATATTTCTGTCTTTATCAGCATGGTGCTATAAAGAGCACATACACACCCACACACTCACCACCAGCTTTATTCAGAATCAGCCTTTAAACCAGTGTCAAAGTCTGCGTTTATGGCTGAATAATCAGCATGATCGTCATCTTATGTACAGCACATAAACAGGCTTTAAAAGCCACCAATCATTAAACCCTTTTATGACTTTGTGTCACTGTTTAATTATTAAGCCAAGCTGCAGCGATGATAAGAGATACTTCATTTCTCTTCTTTTACTTAGATTTTTCATCAAACAATGAACTGACATTTCCACAAGTATTGGTCTCTGAATAAGTCGTTTTTAAAGTGTAGTGCTCTCAGCCTATACTGTTTTAATATCACTTTGGATATTCTCACTGTGGATGAATGTATTACTGTTGTATAGTGGCTACATATTGTTGTGTAGATGTTTTTAGTGTATATTTTATATTTTAATAGAAATGTCGTCTCTGTCTTCTGCCCAGCAACTACAGATGTAAATTAGCTCATAGCTAACTCTGGTACAGCTAATTGGCTGTACACTGTCCCAGTCAAAATAAACAAATGCAATAAATAAAATAGAAACATGTACCAACACTTAAACAAGGACTGGAAAAAAAGTAAAGTAGTAAAGTAAAGTAAAAAACTGAACTCTAGCTCCACTAAGTAATGCTTTTAGCTCTTAAAAGGAGCAGCAGCAGTTAGCATGTTAGTCAAATATTAGGATGAGTTGCCTGTAATTAACATACTAACTAACATACACTCTAAAGGTATTGTTATATTTCCAAACGACAATTAGAGATAGAAGTACGACTCCATTGAAAAGCACTAGCACTAAAACAAAAACACAAGTTAACACACTGCACAGCTTTTGCATAACAATGCGAGACAAATGGCCTCTTAAAGCTGTAATCAAACCACATGCATCAGTAATTATCCACTAGACCTCATTTTATTTGACATGAGCTGAAGCAGAGCAGCCACTGTCTCTGTGGTGGCTGTAGTATTGTGAAAAATCTCTGCCTTCACTAAACTCACTAATCCATCAGGTGTATTTACCAGGTTTAATTTACCTGAACTGACTGCTGATGTTCTGTAACAACACATGTTAGATAAGATTAATGATCGGCCCACAGTCATTCAGGGAATGCTGCGGTTGTATAGATGTGTTATCTGGCTTATCTGTGGCACATGTTCAAAGAAGGGTGGTGTGATAATCCACGAGGAGATGCTCGGAAGTTAAAGTCACCCGTCCACTCAAAAATGTGTTTTACTTATTGTCACTAAACTGTGAAGTTGGAGCCTCGGTGTGCTGAAAAAATGTGCAGAATTTGACACTAGAAGGCTGCTTTCTCATTCATCTGATGAATTGGTGCTCGTTTGAAATCTGAGTTTAACATGAATCATCACAGCGACTTTAGGAAACAGTCATTGTCCTATAATGAGTTAACAAAAGTATGATGCTAAAACTGAATGCCTAGAGAGCACAAACACTGCTCAATGGGTTTCCAGTGAGTTAGGAGACAGCTTATGTCCGATAGTTAACTTTGGAAATATTCATTAATTGATTTATTCCACATAAAGAGAGAACAAATGGAAACCTACCTGAGTAGATTGTAACGATTTTAGACCATGAAGGCAAAAAAGGAGTATAAAAAAAAACTGATACTGATACTCAGAATAAGGACACTAAAATGTAACTTATTATTCTCAACCACCAACGTCAGAATGTAGCCTGACATTAACTTGTAATGTAAAGTAACTGCACATAGGGCTAAGTTCATTCGATTTACAGATCCTAAGTATAAATGCAGAAATGTAGGAAATCACAGTCCGCTGTTTGGTCATCTCGGAACCCATCGCCAATCATCTAACAATGTTTTATCTTAAATATATGTCTTCAAACATATATCTAAAAGAATGTGCAGTTAACAATCTGTTCTAAATGACGTCAACCAACTCAGTTATCATCACTACTGAAGTTGCAGGTCGGACTTTAAACAAAGGCGACACGCAGAAAAGGAGGTCTTAGCAAAAAGTTCTTATTGTCCACAGGAGGCCTACATTTTCCCTCTTCACTTTCTGAAGGATATATGGTGTTCAGATGATGTTTTAATGTCCTAAATGTCTAATTGAGACAGGTAATTCTAAATGTGTTTTTTTGCATTGCAGTTATGTCACTTAAAGCAGCTATGACTCATAAGCACAGGTACAATTCTTCATAAAAGCAAAGCCCACTTGAGTAGCCTACTGGGTTTAAAGTACAGAAACAATCAATTCAAAACTCTATTATTTTAATATGAAAACTACAAAGGGTTACTTAATGTCCCTGTAAATGTCCCTAAGATGTAAGATGGCGGCAGTAGCAAAGTCTGTACGGACTTGGGTTGGGAACTGGGGGTCGCCAGTTCAAATCCGGATCAAGTCTGGTAATTGGTGTGGTAGCTGGAGAGGTGCCAATTCACAATTCACAACGTACCTCATGTTTAATGCTTCTCAGCGATGCCTTTCAAAAAGGCAGTGAGGGAGAAAACTGCAAGCTAGCACACATGCATGAAAACAATGTAGAGTTTAGCATGGCATGGGAATGCAAATAACATGGTTTATTAGACCTCCAGGATACACAGAATAAGGTATGCTGCAGAGCATTGAATTCAAACAAAACCATTGTTTGTTTAAAAATAACTCCAAAGAGCACTTTTATTTCTCTCACTTCTGCAGATATCATCAGATCTAATTAGTTCACAGTTTAAGATCACAGTTTTAGTTTAGTTCTGACAGTTGATATTTGCAGTAAGAGGACTGTAGGGACACTCACGAGTAACTCCTAACAAGGAAACAACTTCATCTGGTTGCAGGAGATCATTAATCATCAGCCAGCACAAGCTGAGAGATAAATGACATTTTTCAGCTGGAATATGACCCTATAAATAAATTCACAAGCGCAACACTAAACTGCACACAAAGGCAACAGCACGGTCACACACACACTCCTCGCCCATCTGTAGGTCACAGACAATCAGGGATGTTGCTGAGCGCACACACAGACAGCTGACACAAAGCATCACACACACACACACACACACACAGTGTACAGTATATCCCTACTCTGCATGCAAACAGTGCCTCTGAATAGTCAGCACCACTGAGTACATCAATCCAATTGGTTTCTCCAACAACCCACACACCCACGCATGAAGCCAGGAGCAGGAGACACTCACTGATTTTCTCCTCTGCCTGGGAGAACGGGAAGCAGCACAGTTGACCCATGGCGCCTCCTTCCTTTCCTCTCCTCCTGCTCCCCTCTCCCCGATGTTCCCCCTCTTTTTTCCTCTTGTTCAAAGAGCGGCAAATGTAGCGAGAGTCTTGCCTCTCCCACACGTTATTTCCCTGCCTCCCCCGTCTGTGTCACTCTGCCTCGAAGGACCCCTGTGAGGATGGAGGCAACAAAAAAAAAAAGACGACCTCTCCCTTTTACCCCCTAAAGCCGAGCGAGCAAGTCAGCAGACGCTTAAATAAAGGACGAGTGGCTCCTTGCTCTCGCTCTACTTTGTACTGACACAGGGAGGAGGGGTGTGTGCGTGTGTCGGAGAGCGAGGAGGGAGAGAGAGAGAGAGAGAGAGAGAGAGAGAGAGAGAGAGAGAGAGAGAGAGACAGCGAGAGTGGGAGAAGGAGAGAGACAAGAGAGAGAATGGGAGAAGAGCTGGAGTGTGTGTGTGGGAGACAAAAAGAGTATAATTGTGTGTGTGTGTGTGTGTAGTGGGGAAAGTGGAGGAGGGACTTGTATTATCATTTAATATATGTGTGTGTTTGTGTGTGTGTGTATGCGAGAAGGAGACAGAATAGACATGTGTAGTGAGCTTTTAGTAAGCGTATATTCAAGAAAAAGCCAGAGTGAGCATGCCTGAGTGTGTGGAAGAGGAAAAAGCAGCCGTTTATGTGAGCAGACAGCAGACACTAGTGTGTGTGTTTGTGTGTGTGTTTACATGCATGTGTGTTTGTGTGGCAGGGGGAGGGGGTCCAGGCTCCACCTCCCCTTGTCACTGTAGCTTAAATAATAGCTCTTGAATAGCCGGCAGCTTCTGCCTGTTACTGCCTGTATCTGTGTTATTTATAAATATTGTAATGGTATTTTATGGTGGCTAAAAATCGGCATAAACTGGGAAAAGTAAATGATAGCACACATTATCACAAAATAGGTCAAAGTCAAGGTTAAGTGTGGATTAAGGTTCAGGTGATATTCAGGATGAGAGCGCTGGTTATCCCAGAGGTTAGATGAGGGCTAAGGGGAAATAAAGGACAGATAAGCAAATTGTCCTTAATATTCAATTTACTCTACAAATGTAAAGAATAATAATAAGTCCTCCACTTTGGTATTTACGTCCTGAACCTCTGAGTCTGACCCACTGGTGTCAAGCCAGTTCAGGCTCTTATTTCTTTAATGAAACCTGCCGAGAACAAGCTCAGGTTTCTTTTCACTCGCTTACATAAGTAATTACACCTCTAACCAAGTGACTGTGGTTTTTGACTTCTTAAAAACTGCTCTTTAAGCCAAAATAATAAAGGCATTTGCTTCAATTGTACAGTTTTTTAACTGAAGTTCAAACTCAAATGTATGAATGAGGCCAGTTTGAGGGGTTTCCTGATTATGACGGAAACATGAGGGACTTGGACGTTTCAATATTTAAGCTTTAGAGTATAGATAACATGGACTCCTTAAACACATTTTTAGGGGGGTGTCCTTTCTTTTTCTTAGCTAAAGATAACAGGAATGAATGAATAAGTAGCAGTTTCAACTTTAAAATCTGTGGAGATCTGAAACTCTTAGGTAGAAGCAACATGTCAGGAGGAACTGGGTGCTGAGCTACCTTTAAAAGGTCACATATTATGCAAAATACTCTTAACCATGTTTTTCCCACACTAATATGTGTCCCTAGTCTGTCTACAAACACCTCAATTATAAGTTGAGTCAATCCCTTTGTTTTTTTCCTGCTCCACTTTTCAGAAAATGTGTGCTCAAACAGGCCGTTTGGAGATTTTCCCTTTATGACATCACAAAGGGCAGTAACCCCTCCCCCAGATGGGTGACACTCCTTAAGCTAGGTGTTTATTCTGCCCTCTAAGTCTGCCTTCTCGTCATAATCAATAGGGCATGGTGCGAAAAAGCCTGAACCACCCAAGCCCTTTCAGAGGGGCGTGGTCAGGAAATGCATTTCCATTTAAAGCTACAGACACAGAAACAGCCTGTTCTGATCAGGGCTGAAATAGAGGGGTTTATAAGCATGATCAAATACAGGATCATAGTGGATTTTGAAGAAGAAACTTAACAGACATGTTATGGGGAGCTCTGAGACCTATTTATTTATTTATTTAAACTAGTTGCAAAGGATGTAATATGTGACCTTTAACAGTTAAGCTAGCTAAGTTTGTTTCTAGGAGTTGAGCTTGTCTGAGTTGATCTTTAAGATCCCTTTTAGTGATATGACATTGGAGCTGAATATTCTGCAGAAGTGCAATCACTTTAAAAGTGATTAAAACCAGTATTCATATACTTGATAATTCAGCTTCAACCGAAAAGTATCAGGTGAGGGGGCGGGTTGCTGATCAGCGGCAAACGCCACGATTATCGGTAATGATACAACACTTTGTTGACGAGTTCCTCATCTTTCAGGTATAACGGTAGTTTACTTTCAATGGTGTTGTATTGGCGCTGATCTTTTCTCTTTATGAATAGTGCTTTGCTTTCTTCACAAGCAGCTCAGGCAACACTGTGCAGAATAGAAGCAGGTATACTGTATACTCCAGCATTTACTTAGGGTGCCAGCAATACAATATGGAAATAATAACCTGCTGCCATTTGATCTCTACATTTCAATTTAAATCATTCTTCTTGCATCAACATTTACTTTGTTAGATCTATCACCTCCTAAAATAAATCTTGTCTAGGCTAAACCTGGATCAGATTCAGGGCCGATACATTCCACATATCAGATACCGTTCATCTGTTGATACTTGTTTGGGTTCATTACATCTCCAGTCAAAAATGCTTCATCACATTATGACTGAGTAAACAGCACAACCGTTTAGAGTTTAGATGAACTCAGCCATACTTATAATCTCGTATGTAAACCACACCTCAATCAGTTCTTATACCCACCGAGCAGTACTGAGTCATTTGAATGTAAATATGTCACTTCTCTGCTCATGTCTCCGCTGCACTGTATGGCCTCAGATGAGCTCCCACAGCGGCTGCTTAATGATGTCGGCTTAGTTATTAGTGCTGATTGATAGCTTTGTTCACACAGATGAAAGCAAAACATCTTTTGTAGTATTGAGAAGAGAGGAGTCTTGGAACAACCAAGGCCAATTGCTGACCTATCAAACCGTTAAAACTCCTTAGTATTGTCTGTTTGAATGTTGCCGCAAGGTGCAACAGAAAAAGACATCTTTAAAGACATTTCCTCTGTGAACATTCAAATTTAATTCAGGTATGGAATGGCTGAAGAAACTTGAGCTCAATAATTCAAGGCCACAATCCAAAAGACATGGAAATGGCAATTTAGATATTTCATCAGAGGAGCTGGAAGTCAGTAAAAGGCAGAAAAACTGTTTAAATAATGACCTCGTACTTTTTTCACAAATTACATTTTTTAATGTTCTGTATCTCAAATAAGTATTAACAGCTATTAAAACCAATTTTAGAACTTATAGAACAGATAACAAATTTCACCCAGTAAGGCCACAGGCGTGACCTGCTGTTCAAAGCTTATAATTAAGAGAGCAGTGAGGATGCAGTTGTTTCATACGAGGGGCCGAGTGGATACCCACCCACACACACTCAACCCACACTGGACACGTTCTAGTGAGCCTTCGTTTATTTGTGTAAACTAATGAGTGTAGTGCATAGAAAGTTAATATAAATGGACGACGCCTGAGTGACGTCAGCCATCTGTCAGGGGGCTCCGGAGGCTCATCTGCAGCATCCGCCATGCTGGAAATCCTGTCTCATTCTAACTTTCAGTCAACCTAATGACAGGCTTAGAGCCGAAGCTGAGTTTTAAGCCTCTTGACAAACAGTTACATCGCACCCACCTGTCAATCATGTCCGCTATGCGCCTAACTCTGGATAACACGTATCGTTCATTAAATATAAACTGAGTCATTTAAAAATGTTCATCCCCCGTACAGTGTGTGCCAGTGATGACAATAACTAATCAGACCTATTTGTTTTTTTTGTACCAGTCTGTAAACATGTTTATTTATGCTGTAAAATCTGCTTTTTTGGCTGTGTATGTGACTTCCAGTGTTCCTGGAACCAGCCTCAAGCAGACACTCGAGGAACTGCAGGATTTTGCCCTTCCGCATTGGCTTCATTTTTCAAGACCAGAGGGTTGCCGCTTGGCGTAGTGGCACTTTCTCTCTCTTGGTCTTGCTCGCCCATATTAGCTTTATCTATATCTCTCTCATGAATTATTAATAGAATATTCTATCTAACTAAAATCTACTAGAATAATCAAGAGCTTTAATCACGTCAAAAAATCTGAATAAGTGTAACTGTGCAGCTGCAGTGACTAAAGTTAACTCACATGCTGCAGCCATCAGGGGATTAAAGTCTCTCTGCTGCTCTGTCTGACACGATGATCAATTCCTCTGCTTGCTTAGTTTCAGTTGAAAATCTCACCTAAACACACAAATGCATTCGTGAGCAGCGTTAAAGCTCCCACATTCTGCAAGTCGATCATACGCACCGTTGTACAGTAACACTGTGTCCCCACTTACAGAGCGGAAACACAACTTCAATGCATGACAGTTCTGAATGTGCCTGAATTTAGGAGTTGCTGCTGCATCATCAAAGAGAGGGGGAGAGGAAAATGAAAACAGTTGGGAAGCATGCAATCATTTTTTAGAATCAAATCATTTAATATGTAATTATAATTAATAATATCATGTGTGGTTTTTTGCAGTTTTCCTTGTTATCTAAAGTCTGCTACAAACATGAAAGCGCCAAGCCCAATTACCTTACAAGATCGCAAAAAGGAAGCGGGTGCTTTAGGGCCCTTCTGCCTCCTTTGTATTCTTGTGGAAGAAATCATGCAAAGAAATAATCTTTGGCTTAGTTATCACCATGTTTTTTTTTTTATATACTCTTAAATATACAGATCAGTACAGAACCTTTGGCAGTTAAGCAATTTTACCAATGTGAGGAACAACTCAGATTATGGTTGAAGATTAAAATCTTCTCCAAAAATAAAAAGATACTGTTTCTCATAGTCTAGCACTACTGTAGCTGACATTACCTGGATGCAGATAGGTCAGCTTTTTTTTTTTTTTTAACCAGAAAGTGATGGTTTAAGCCTTCTCTTTAGCCTCCTTCAGCAGGAGTCCTCGAGTTAAAACAACAAACCTCCACCAGCACCAAGGACGCTTTTTTTAATAATGTGCATGTGAAAAACCCTGATGAGGAGCTCGAGTTAAACACACCCTACTACTCCACATGGTTAATGGAGGAGCACAAATAAGGGATAAGCAGACTGTTGAGTGTGAAGAGTGAAATAACCCCACACACAATCACACCGCATGCATAGTGTTGCTTTATACACTGAGCTCAGCTGTGTTAGCAGACAGCAGAGCGTTGTCTCCAACAGCAGCATTCAGCCAACAGCTGCCTCTTGACCAAAACACACACATACACATACACACACACACACATACACACACACACTCTTTGACATGCAGCTGCGAGGACTGCTATTTGTAGGGCTTAAATGACATTGACCAGGGTGAATTGCAATTAGTGTCAGCACCACAGCTCCCACATGTGTACATGAGCACATCAACCCTGCATGCACATAGACAACCTTATTGATTTGTGCTCTTGAATGCTAACCATATATCACATTATTGTTATAATGCAAGCCTGTGAATCCAACTCACAAAGGACTTTTAAAAACATGTCGTTTGTTGATATTTTCAATTCCCAGCACACATTTTCTTTGTGCAGGCTCCACTACCAGTGGTCTTGAGGCTAATCAACAGTAAATGTATATTAAACATGCTGTAATTTGCACAGTCTTCATTCAGTGTGCTTTAAAAAAAAAAAAAAGCAGTATAGAACGACATGGGTAAACAAAGACAGCAACAGTGTTGACTTTGTTTAGCTGAAGGTTGACTCATGGTGCCTCAGCCACTCGGTCACAAGACAGGTTATGCACAGAGAGGGGAGGACAACTGCATGGAGCAGATAACAAGAGACGGTCTGCTAAGGTGATACAGCTTACTTACAGTATAATGAGTCTAATCATTAACTGTTGACATGAGAAAACCCTCACAACAAACAAAAACAAGCGCCAGTGTGTGTTATCAACAGTGTCAAGCACGCGTTTGATAAACCTGCCATTGTATCATTTACACAGATGTCTTCAGTCCACAATACACAGGAGTAGCCAAACTGATGTTGTAGAAAGAACTGATGTCAGTAGCTGATGTGTATTTGTTGTACTAAATCAATTTAATGAAGGCAGCTAGTACACCTAACTGCTGATTCAGACAAGAGGCTTTTTATGGGGCAGATGAAGTCACCTGTTGGACAAACGTGTTTTCATTGTCAAACAGGAGAGAAAATGGTGACATTGTGGGAGTTTTACACCAAAAGATTTCATGACTCAAACATCGGTATCAGAATCAGCAATTGGCTAAATTGTTATTTCACATATTGGTATCGGCAACGGCCCTGATTTTCCCAATCACCGCATCTCTTCTCTACTATTGCTTCACCTGATACACATAAGCACTGGTACTAAAATCGGCTCATTTGTTTCATTCCAAACATGTGGATCAAACAAAAGCTAAAATAAAAACTTCATTTGTCCAAAGCTGAAGAAGAAAATGTAAAATGATGAGACTGTTTAATCACTAACTTAACATTTCAAATAACTGGATAAATAAGAAGGTTGTCCATTGGAGTAAATGGCACACTTGCCTGTGGGCTACAAAGCCTTACTTGGTTCTTTTTTGAGGAAGCTGATTTACAATTAATCTAAATAAAACATAAACCAGGCAGTCAGTGGTTCAATATCTAATTGAAACCAAACGGACAAATATTCATCAGAATCGAGCACAATCATTAAGAACCTTACATTATAGCAAACTTAATGAGGAGTTAGGGATGTTTGATTGCTCAGCCGAGGGCAGGAAATCAGATAAAACCAAACATCCATAATTGTGTGAATTAAGAGAAGTCATGGGTGAATCACATTCTTCTTTTTCTTCATTCTTCTGTATTTTCCTTATAAAAAATGTGTTTTTCAAAATCCTCTAATGTGCACGGATGTCGAAAGAATGGAATATTTGTTTTATTTTAATATCTAAAAGTCGGCTACTTTTGTTTCTAGAGGCTCAATTAAACCGTCAGGATGATTTATTTCTTAATATCATTACTGTAATTTGTGTGCCGACTTCATTTTCGGTCACTTCGTCTTAGTAATGATGTCTTGTAAGCCTGTTTGTGCCGGTCGAGTGTTTATGTATGCCACAATAATAAAATCAAATCAATCAATAAAATCATAACTCATGCTTCCTGTTTTAGTGCCCTGCTCGAGCGCAGCCCATCACTCTGACATCCCTCCATTAGTGCATGTCCATAGGGCTGTTTTTGAGCATGTGTGTGTGTTTATGGACTATGTGAATGTTGCATGATCAATGATAGAGAGAAAAACTGTATTTCCCTTCGGGGACTAATAAAATACGACTTCTTCTTTTATTAAAAAATGCTAATTATTTTCACCTCCATTTCAATCGTCAATACATCACAACTATTCTTCACAGAGGTGCATATTTTCTGACAACATTGCTCTAATGTTGGTGTCTTTTTAAGGAGCAGAAGCCTGCAGTTTGGTGGGATTTTTCACCGAACAAATTCTCGGACACTTAATCCGAGTTACAAAGAAAAAGATTATTTATATGCATCACACATTTCAGAGGGGATTTGAGAAAAACCAACCAGGCTTAGTCAGAAAAACAATGTAGTACTAAGCAATATGGTGGTTACATTGATGTTATTTTGGGAGGGTGATACTGTGAGTCTATTTATGAATTGGCTCTCATGGACTGCCATTACAGTACACTGCCCACACGACTAGAACAACGTTCATATTTTTAATAAAGGCTGTAGCTCTGGGTGTAAAAACATTTTTTGAAAGCTTGTTGAACCCATACCGGCCCCTCTCTGACTCACACAAAGGGAAAAACTGTTGTTGGTGAAGTTTCTGCAGAGCTGTGTTTCTCACATGTGTTCACGCACGATCAATGTTCACCAACCTCCAGCACACAAACAAACCATTAAAGTAGCTGTGACAGCTCTGTGGTGGTTTTATGTGCTTGCTGAGGCTACTCAGGTTGTTAAAGCTTCTCTCAATCAATCACACGGTTTACGACTGTGCTTTTTATCCGATATGTTCACAGGTGTGGCTTTGAATTTTTACAAAATGATAAGTTGTTCGCATTATGTAAATGCTGCTCTTCATTTGACATGCTCATAGAAACGATCATATCATTTTTAGGGATTCTTTTTTTCGAATAAAAATAGTAATTGAAGGGGTTACATTTACATCTGGCACTTTGAATGTATCACAGAAACCCTGAATGAAAACTTACATGTTACAAAAAAATTTTCTAGATCAAGTTAACAAATCCAACTCGTTGGTTTTCTATGTTACAGTTCCAATGTCCTCATGTTCATCAATTTATACTCCTGGATTATTAATTCCAATTCCTGTTTCACTGAATCCACCTAGAAAGCCTTCAAAATGATCCACCTCACATTCAAAGACAGCCAGACTGAGAGACATTTGGAGACAAACATGTAACTAGGCTCTAGTTGATTCTCATTATATCTGACAGAGTTGACCTGAGGGACTTTCTCCCCCTCTTAACCCTTATACAATCTTCCTCCGTCTGTCGCAGTACTCTTACTATTCTTCTTCTTGCTTCTTGCATCATGCTGCCTGGCTCTGTCTAAGCCTGACCTACGTCGGGCCTCTCTGGCCCTCCCTCTTTAATATCAGACTGGAATCTGCTTGTCTGTTTAATGTCATCTCTACTCAGACTCTCAATTTCCTTTCCCTGGCTGTCTGGCCAGCCAATCAGCTAGTCTCATCCTCCCTATCTGTTTAATTCTACTGCTTCTGCTGGCCAGTTTTCCTCTCCTCCGTCTCCCCTTTGTCTCCCTTTACTCATTTATCATTCTTGTTGAATCTCTTATTCCTTGCTCCATTCTTGTTGAGCTCCCTCACTTGCCCTTCCATTCTCCTCTCTGCTCAGTCCCTGCTGCTTTATTTCTCATTTTCTCCTCCTTCTCTGCCTCCTTTCTCCTTTTCATCCTTGCTTCATCTCTTCAATCTCTCTCTAGCCACTTGTCTATCCTCTAAAATCCACCACTTTAAGCAATTAGTCACCAGGTGCTTATTGTTTGCTTTACATAACGAAGATTTAGAGACCAGCACAAGATAATGTACTGGCTTACTATGCACAGGCTTTGCTGTTTTCTGCTTTGTCAGTATTTGAAAAGCAATAGAAGGTTCTTGTTACTGCCAAGCAGGGACGCACCGATGCATCGGTTTAACATCGGTATTGGCCAATATTGGTCGTGTTGACAGACATCGGCAAATAATGTGGCATGAACTGATGTCAGTAGCCGATGTTTATTAGTTGTACCAAATCAAGTTAATGCTGGCATCTCGTACACTTAACAACTGATACAGAGAAGATGTTTTTAAACTGGACAACCAAACATGGGAGAAAATGTTGGAATTGTGGGAGTCTTATCCCAAAAGAAGTCATTAAACAAACATCGGACTAGACTGAATTATTATTTTTTAGCATCTTTATCACCATCGGCCCTGATTTTCCCAATCGGTGCATTTCTACTACAAAGACATTTTTAGGACTCTACAGATGCTGCCTCAATCAAGTCACAATGTGCATCGTAAAATATTGAGATTAAGTTAAATAGCTGTGTCTTCCAAGACTGTCACTCCATTTGTTTGTGTTTTTAAGTCAAAGCTAGACAACGAGTTGGACACAGGCCAATCGGCAATCTGTCATGGCCTGAAGAAGTTCACAGATTATAAAAAGGGCAGTAACGAGTGTATCAATGGTCTCCCTTTGTCTTATTTACAGATGTGCACCTCTGAACAGCCAGTTCCATATTTAGTTGTCATTCGGAAACATCACACGTGTGTGTGGTGACACATCCTGCTCAATGCAGTTGTAGTCCAGAAAAAAACAATTTCTAATGTAGCATTCATAAAATGTTGACAGATATCAAGACAAAAGAAATGTTGATATGATGTGATAGTCCAACTCAAGAGTTCATGTATACTGTAGTATCCCAATGCTAGCTTTGTAGTCAAATAATTCAAACATCTTTACATTGTAACTTTAGTGTATTTTGATAGATCTAATAATCAGTATAAGTACACAAGAAGAGCACATCTTTTTATTATTTACTAGAATGTGATGTTTCAGTGCAGCAGATGTAAATTTGTCAAAGGTGTGTCAACACTTTGGCGCAGAATAACTGGTACTAATGCAACACTTAAATATAAACCTGGAGGCTGAAGGGACAGTTTTTATGACTCAGATTCTTGCAATTGCACTCAAATTATTATGACTTGAATGCAGCATAAAGCATGACGCTCCGCTCTATGTCGAGCTAACCAGTGTGACACTTAATCAAGCATCCAGGCGCTCTCGTTCTCTCGCTCTCTCTCAATCTAATGAATTAGAGAGGAGATGGTGAGAGGAAGTGAAAGGACGAGGATGAGGGATTTCAGGATCTGTTCAAAATAATCAATTATTAGAAACAGAGAAGTGACAGAGCTAAATCTTTCCACGATGGACACTTGTTAGAATGTATTTACTTACATTGAGGGGAAGCAGCCATTTTTCTTTGGACTATTAAAGCAGTTTGTATGTGTTGTACTGCTGTAAAAAACACTGTAGATATCAATAGAGGTGTGCTCTGTTTACAACATTAGATGTACAATACACACACACACATGCACACACACAAAGTTCAAAGACAAAACAATCCAGTACAGCTCACACTTCAAATCAGGAAATCTTTCAAAAACCTGCAAAAATATAACTATTTACATTCAAGCTCATTTTCTGTTCTCAAGTATGAAATTATTCTGAACAACTCAAACCATCAACAACACGACTTGACAACAAGAGTCTTTAAACTACATTTGGAATTGAAAGCCTCAATAAAAATGAAAAAAACCTCAGTTCTCAGTACTGATGTTTAAAACGCTGTTGATTCCTGACTCAATGCTTCTCCAGAAAGTAATTAGCCCACTTACATGCTAATTAGCTAATTGCTGCCACTGGAAAATTACCACTGCCAAAGACTTGTTTCAAAGGGAAATTAAAGCAGCGCAGTCAGAACAGAAGTGAGTGTAAAATAACAAAAGGTCAGAGAGCAATAAAAAAAACCCTTCATCCATCCATGTATGCATGCTCTTTAATGGCTGTGTATTTGTCTGTGCTTCTACATACATATATTAATGACTGTATAGAAGTGAATCTAAGTGTAGTGTATTATAAGGTAAAAAACAGGCTTGAAGGTTATATGAAAAGGTCATGACAGACTTATACCAGACTTCTGAATGAGTATTATCTGAACTTTAGAGAGCGACTGGAAATGACCATGTGTGTGTGTATGAAGGAACAACAACAAGTAAGATCAACACATTTCTTTGTATATATCTTTTTAGCCTTTTAGCTAACTGCTAGCTTTTTTTTGGGAGCATATTTTCGTGCCGACTGAATCGGTTTCAACATTACTGACTTTTTCCCTTTCTCAAAATAACACGAGGAGCTGTGCACTCTTTTCTCCTCAACATGGACCTATTCTTTTTTTTTCACCTCGCGAACACTCACATCCTTAATCAGCTCCATTCTTTTGCTTACACTGACATCACATACCACAGCAGTGCATGGAAAAAGAATTAAAGGAGACTTCAGTGTGTTTTGTTCTGGGGTAGTAAATCTTCAACCATCTGTCTAAACAAAAGAGGGAAGGAGAACAACACTCGCCAAAACTTGTAATCCTAAAGCTGATGGCTGAAATGTGGAGAGCAAAACTGTTCTTTTTAACCCTCGAGACTCCATCAAAGTGATTCCTAACAGGTATTATTACACGGCTACGTACTTAAAAGAACAATAATTTGACACAACTTAATGATTTGGAAAATGACGTTATTGGTTATCAAATGAAACAGTCGGTTAGAATCTACAGTAAGAGCTGCGTCCAAAGCAATGTTCAATTTCCTACAGTAGGGTAACTTAGCGGTTAAGACTCACATTGAAGTGAACATTTCTACATCTGTGAAGTGAGAAGAGGTCAATGGGACTACATTATTTAAAGAAGCGCCTGATTGAGCTTTCTGCCTCACAACTGTTGGACTTTGTTGTTATTTTCTACTCCATTCACCATCTTCAAAAACTGTCGTGTTCCATACCATGTTTAGTCAAGTTTTTACCTTTGTATGCTTTGTTCAGTTTTGTAGATTTCTGACATAGCCTTCAGTTTTCCATCTTTTAACCTCTTTTCTCCATGGTCTTACTCTCCTTTCACCCCTCCCCCCCTTCACAGTAATCAGTCCATCTTCCAATTAACCAGACTTCTTTCTGTTGATTGATGGTAATTAAAGCCACATCCCTATGGCAACCGTCTGCTATTCAAAGTAACTGATTGTTGTTCTTAACGACAGTGCGCTATCAAGTGATAGCAGACCTATGCGTAACTGACCAATCAGAATCAAGTATTTAACATAGTTGTGTAGCAACTAACTGTCCGCCTTTACATTTGACAACCAGGGGGAAAGTAGCGCTTTCTTTACTTTAATTATTTCTTGTAACGATTGCAGTGCTTATGTTTGTTGTATACATTTGATGGTTTAATTTAAACTAAAGGGAGGGGTTTATATGTTAATGCTGCACTCACAACTTGATGTGGATGCCCCCATGTGGCCAAAGAAATCAGTTAAAGATTTGATGAAATGGATGACTTATTAGGAAAAATAATTAGACGTTTCCATTGCTTGTTGCAAAGTCCCAAAATTCTGCACTAGAGAAATGCAGCCATGTGTATTAAACCCATAGTTATACTTTTGACACTTCAGGCCATCCAAAAGAACGGGGGAACAGTAATCAATGGACCAATGGGTGACGTCATCTTGTAGCCAAATCCAACGTTATTGAATTCTTGAGGATTACAACTTTTATATATCCCGCAAAAATCTCCCAATCTGTCCCTCCACCTTCCGCTACTGTTGAGATATATTCTGGCATCCTGGCCTTTTCCGACACACAAACCCACCCTACTAGGGTTGTATATTGTGGGCTTTGCAGTGGATTATCTCTGTACAGTGGATTATGGGATTAACATATACACACGTAATCAGACGATGACCACTGTGCAAGACCAGAAAAAAAGCAGACGGGACTGCGAGAAACAGGGGTGATAGAGGAAAATAACCCGCCTGGAATCAGTCTACAAAATTTACAAAACTTTCCCTGCTGTAATTTAAACAGATATGAATAGAAGCAGCTAAAACGCAGTTACTAACAGGGCATGACGTCATTTTTTCCATGCGTACCAACTGTCACACACATTATAACAGAATGATTAAAACAATTCCTAATGTATGATGTCATTTTTATCAAATCATTTATGAGTCATTCAGGTATTGGCACTGACTAGAAACAACAGTATATGCTCTTAGTGTGCTCCTCTATATGCTACAGAGCAGCACACTCATTTAAATCATTCTTGTTGAAAAACATCTGTCAGATGAAAATGCTGAATAGTCAGGTTAAGAGTCACCATTTATTTTCTCCACTGCATCTTTGTCTACGCTGAGTAATAAGACTGCTGAGTGCTGCCTGACTAATTGCTTTCCTGTGGAGGGAACAATTTTACTTAACTAATTCTTGAGTGCAGCTTAGAGTGTGGTCTTATACTACTGAAATATATTCCTGTAGCCTTCTTAAATCTCAGGTTTCTAGATTGATAGATGTGTTCTCCTTACCTTCAATGCGGTCACTGTTGCCAGTCCATAAAAAGGTCTGCTTTATGCATACAAATATTTTGTTAGGTGGACATCTACAATGAGTAAAATGCAGTCTATTTGGCCTTTCTGGTTCTTCTAGAGTCTTATCAAGTTGTTACTCAGTGTTGTATTCATTAGGTCAAACAATTCATGAGCTAAAGATGCCTTTACATCTTCAAGTTCATGGTGGGAAAAGGCACCTTGCTTTCCTGTATAGATTTCTGTCAATTAAAGGAGATCTATGACACAGAGTCTTTGTGCTTGTGACAGAGAGTTCAATATGTTCCACATAACATCTAAGATCCAGTTCATACTTCATGGGTTTAGTAACATGCTAATGCACTGGAGCTAACTTTCTTGTTTCACATCAACAGACATTTTGCCTAAGGTGCAGTTAAGGAAAATCTGAAAGACAAACTAAAAAGTAGCACAAACACACTCTTCAAACACCAAGTGAGTGTTTTTTTTTTTCTTCTTCTAGAATTAAGGTGTAGAAGAGCATTTTGACTTCCTGTAATAAATATCCCGGTGGTGACTATAAGAGTCATTGTTTGTAGTTAAGAGCTTATAGAGATATACGTCAGATGAAATAAAGACTACACCACATTTGTCTCGATACAAACCCCTGTGGCCACAAGTATCAACAATAATCTCCCTTGGACGTCCTATAATTTGTCATGATGCTAGGAGTCGCTTAGTTTAAAGACATTTTCATTGGGTGACCTGACTTACAACAAGTGGAAGTGACATGCAGAGAACAGAACACCTGCCTCCTGCTCATCTAGAAGGACTTCACTTGTTATCACTCTGTGATTAAACCCTTTTTCTCAGACATGTGTAGTGACAGGTAGCAGCAATGTCTCTCACAGGCAGCTCAGTGATCCACAAAACATTGTGACAGTCTAGTACCACTCAGGCTGACAGCCACACACACGGGAGCAAACGCACACTCACAGCATTAAGTGAACTTACTGGGCAGTGGGACTTACACATAATGTATATGTGCTTGCCTTTATTTGCATATTTTCACCTGGACGTATACACTAATCCTTAGTTTGCCTTTTGAGCTAGCTGCTTTAAACAAGACCTCTTACGAAAACATGTAATCCATTTAGCACCCTCTGATGGTGAAAGAGAACTGCTGCGTAATACAACGATGGTCAAATGAAATGCTATTTGACTGGTGAGTAAATCGGAATATCGGCGCATATCTGCGATAAAATGAGCCGATATTCCGAGTGTTAGGGTTAGTATCAGATATTATCGTCAGGCCGATTAATGAAGTTCTTTCAACCAAAACTTTAGTTCGTCTTTCAGCTGATAAGGGTGTGATCGTTAGGAGAATGATTTGAATAATAATCATAATAATAACTTCTCTTTGAAAAATGGTAGTTCAAAGCACAAATCCTCATTGAGGCATTTTAAGGGCAGACAGAATCCCTGATTTCATTTCTGAACATTCTATTTAAAATAAATTAGATTGTGTCTGTTTTAACATATTTAACTCTGGCTACAGAACCTGAACACCCTCAGGAATAAGGGCACCATATTACCGGTCAGCTAATTCAGAAGTCAAATGCTGTTTCATTGGGAGAAGAAATTATTTTTTTACGTTCCGGTCCCTACAACCTACAAAACACTTAGACACCGGCCTGTGCTATGACTAAAAGAGGAATGATGGGGCACAGCATTGACATGAATACATTTAATTAAAAAAGCAATAATTGTTGTTATATCCCTTTCAGACACTTGCAACTACGGAAACATGTGATTCACATCATCACTGCCATCAATCAATCCTGTTTAACAACAATCATAGCGTGTCACAAAGATGCTGTGTAACAAAGAGTGGCTGCTCAAAATACTGATTTAAAAAAGTTTTACATGTGGACACTACCACTATAATCTCCAAAAGCTTTTTTTCCTTTTTTGTCTCTCAGGGATAAATCTCTTTCCACTCCTAACATGCTTTTACAACCATCATGAAGCAGCATTTGATGATACAAAGAGCACAATAATGACACTGTCTGTCTGGCCTACACCCAGGTCTCACAGTGTAAAACAGCGCCATCTGGAGGTCATGTGGAGCTAAACAAAGTAAGAGAAACCGCCCTGACAATCCTCCACAGCAGCAGAAATGTCTCACTACTAAAATCTGTTGAATGAATTGAACACAACAATGTGGTTTGTACCACATTCAAGGTGAGTTTAGCCTTTACTATTCTATTGATTCATTTAGACTGAGAAGCAGAATGTGTTTTATTTTTTACGACACCACAGTCAGAATAAATGTATTAACATGGTTTTAAATCCTAAAAACAATTCTCATCAAAAGATAAATATGCTCCACTCACGTTAAGTGATTCACTTTTTAATTACATAGACTTCTTTGCATTCAGTCAGCAGTCATAATAAGCTGCAGTTCAACAATGCAGCCAACTTCAGCCTGTACTGGCAGAGCAGTAATGTCTAAACTGGGCAGCAATGTTGAAAATGGAAATCAGCTCTTGAGTATTCAAGTGGCGTCTCCCTGGACCAGTTTTTCCTTCTTTTCTTTTCTGTTAAGCGTTTAAAAATACGTGTGTGCGTCGACTAGTATGAAAAATAGTGAAACCAATCTTTGCTACATTAAAAAAAACCTTCAAAAGCAAATTCCAAATAGACTTAACTCTTTGATTCCTCTCCCACAACATGATTTATGGACAATAAGAGAAACAAGAAAACAAAAATGTTTTACCCCAAAATATGCTGCCACAACCTAACCGTACCTCACTGCTAGAAAAACTTAACCAACTTGAGCATAAGGCGCCCTCTGGTGGCTCAACACTGCACCTGATAGCTGAATAAACACTTTATACACACTAGGACTGTCAAAATAAAGTGTTTATGGGGCGCTGGTCTAGCTCAGTTGGCATAGCAAACCCCCCCCCCCAAAAAAAATAAATCTTGTGTTTATTTTGATTTATTAATTAGGGACAAAAAGTAACGACAATCAAATTGTTTAGAGAGCAGATCAATCCATTTCTACTCTGTTCCCTTGATCCTGTTTCACTGAACATCCGAGTCTGCAGCAGCTGTTTAAACATGCTTAAAACACATGGAACAGCATGACTAGGCTTTAAATAGTATTATTTTATCCATCTGAGAGAGCAATTGATTAATTAGTGAACAATCTCTCGATGTATCCCTCGCGTACCTGGAACAAGTTGAGTCTACACATACACTCTGCAGAATAACAAACAAACATTCATCCTCTGCCACGTACCCTCTGCTGATGCATGAAGTGCAACATTTCCCTTTGATACATTTTGAAGTGTTGCTGATGTCAGTCAGAAGCACGTTCACTTTGATACTGCTTTGTTTGTGTGTGTTTGTGCGTACTTACCAAGCTGTAGTGAAGTCTCAGTGTGGTAATATCCATCTTGTTGCTTCTTCTTCAACATGGAACAAAGATCCACCCGCTCGACTGTCTGCTCTCCGAAAAACCTGAGTGTTGCAGTAAAAAGGAAAAAGTGACAGTGAGGAGGGCTGAGACAGGGAAGAGAAAGTTCTTTCAGCAGATAGTGAAGGCTGATTTCAGTCATACGTGCAGTAGAAAAATGTAGGGTTTCAACTAGAGCCCGACCGATTAATCGTCCAGCCGATAATATCGGCCGATAAAAACATATCGAGTGACTATCAGTGAGGGCTAATTTCATCAAAGATATTTGCAGATATTACAAGATTTATTCACTAGTCAAATAGCCTGGCAGTTTTCTTTCTGTCTGTCACCAGCAGAGGGTGCTATATGGATTACAACAAGCATTATTAACCTTCAAAGTGTCAAGCGTACATGCACAATTACTTTCCAAGTGAGTCAGCATCTTTTCTTCATTAATCTTTTCCACAAGTGTTTAATTTCTACATTTGAGGGATCAACAAAATAAATGTGTATATCCATCTATCTCTACAGATCAAAATAGATCTAACAACGATATCGGCCGGTAATTTTTTCTTCTCCCCAATATCAATATATGGTATCAGCCATAAAAATCCCATATCAGTCGGGCCCTAAAAGGACTTTTAAAACACCAGTGAGTCAAAATTCTGTCAAAAGCCTGAGATGGATTTGAGCAAAAGTTTTCCTGTTACAACACATTGCCTATAAAAACACTACAATATGTCCCTCTCCACTTGTTGTGGAGAACTAACATTAGGTCACTTGGTTACCAGAATATTCTGGTAATATCAAAAAATAAAGCACCTACTTGGTGGTGTAGTTGGAGTAGAGAGCCGGGTCTACACGTTTTATACCCTGAGAGAAACACAACATAGGAAGAGTGCTGTTTAGAGCACGCTTATTAAATAAAGAATATGAGCACTTTACAAAAAAATACTACTTGTTTCAGTGATTATTGGCATATAAATGTCTGTTGGATTGATAAGTTTTCATTAGTATATACTTCACTTTTCGTTACCCAACAGTAACGAGAAAGAGCATATATGTTTGTTTGTGTGTGTTTGTGTGTATACCTGTGATCGTAGTTTTGATGCTCTGGACAGCTTCATAATGGTGAGGTGGGGTTCAAACCCACGACCGTCTCCCTGCAGTAGACCCTGCTCCACAAAACGGTTCCGCAACAACTCTGCAACACACAGACACACAGATTTTCATGAAGGAGAGACGTGACAGAGATCACGGGGAGAAATTCAAACACTGAACTTCGAGATTACGTTTCAAACACAGCCACTACTTCCTCTGAATTCACCCCCACAGATCCCCTTTACAGCGGCAGAGCAAAGAGCACCACTAGTGTCAACACAAAAGCTGGAGAATGTTCAAGAATAGATGAAAAAAATAAGCTTTTTTTTTTTCTCCCATATAGTTCTACCAGTTCAGATAAACAAGGTCATCAACACATTCGCAGTCTGCAAGGACAGACACGCACAAACAAAGACGCACACCACACCAACTCAGCCACTGACGTTTAGAGGAAAACCAGTGTTATTTTTAGAAGAGGAGCTCTACAGGGAAGGAAAGGTTAGTACATAATCAATAACAGTGTTGGAGGGAGCAGACGAGAGGACAGCAGAGTCGGACTTCCTGCCGTATCCTTATATTGCTTTTCCAAATGAAACAGCGTGCAGTAGATTTTCTATTGTGTAATATCCTTCTGTTGCTGTTTTATTATTCACGTCTTAAATATAAATAAACATGTAAAAAGTCATAGTCTTTGAAAGGATGTCTGATTTGCAGAGGGGTAACAGGTCACAGTTGACCCGCCATCTGTTCATATGAACACCACCCCACCCCCACGGTGCAGGCCGCTTCTGATCAGTGGATTGATGGAAATGTTATCATCAAGGTGTGAAATAAATGTACTGCTGCTAAATACCTAAGAGTCTCAGAAGCTCACTGTCCAAACAGGAAGACAATTCAGTCTTTTGAAAAAACACTTTTCACAGACTTTCACACGGATCATAAAGCGTTGATATTTCATTGTGTATGTTTACTTGGATTCAAACGTCGTACTGTCACCGTGTCTGTGTTTATCATGCAGGTATCAGCTGCTGTCTGCTTATATAGAACATCAATCAGAAACTTAAGGTAAGTAACGTTACAGCCTTAGCCATACAGACTCCTCAAAAACAGATGATATAGTCCCTAAACACACACAGCCTGTTTGTTGTTTGTGTGACTCACACGACAGGCGTTGCAGGTGCAGCCTGGGACACACACACACACACACACGCACTCACACATCCGCTCTATTAATACTGTGTATGTTACCTGTTCAACATTTTCAAAGCTCATATGGAAAAAAATAAAAAATCTTTTGCAGATGACAGCTCACTTGTTATTCACAGAAACATTTCCATGTTTTGTTGTTGTGTAAAGAAGATGTCCCTGATGAGGAGTAACAAATACTATTATTGAAATGGTTCAGCTTTTGAAGTCAAAGTCTCAGAGTTTTAAAAACTCTAATTAAATAAAAAGGGAGTGCAGGTTATCTAGCTGCTTGTATTGTTGTTTTCTGAATTGTAGCAAAGGGAGAAAGTGATATAATTATTAAGATACATGGAGATGCATTTTGATTTGCTGTTAAGATGCACAGTTTGTTCAGTGACAAAAATCATCGATCTGATCTAAATTGTGATATTTGTGATCTGTTGCTACTGATGTGCACTGTTCTTAGTAAGTGTGCTGTTTAAATGGGCCATTTGAGAGCTGGAGTAAACATCAGTGTGGGCAATAATCAGTCGGCACACATTGGGTTGTGCTTCTATAAGGTTAGGATCAATCAATACTACTAATTTGACATGCTATACTCCAAGGCTGATGTCCTTTAAATTTAGAACATGAACTTATATACCGTAGGGGAGTAACACAACTTAGAATGACTCTACAAAACATTAAACAATCACAGGCATTTATGAATAGTGTTTGATATCACAGCTAACACAATGAACTTTATTATAGATTTTAACACAGGGTGGTTAGGGGGGAAAGGGAATGGTATCCAGTAGGTTAAACTTTCTGGAATAAGAAGTTCTGTTAAGATTAAGAGAGTAAAATTCAAGCAATCTGCAGGGTACCTTAATCCAAAATATCAAACCCGTGTCAGTCCTTCACACCCCGGTCCACTCTACTCCTAAGAAAACAAATAAATGTGATGAGAGGATTTTTCATTTTAATTTGAAATATTAAAGAGTTTTTGAATTTGGAATGAAACACCAGATTATGATACAAATCTAACATTTCTCAAGGAGTATAATAGGAGAATATTCCTAACCTTGAAAACAGTCTAACGTGGGAATCTTTTAAAACTTTCTAGACTGTGCAAACACTAAAAGGAAACCTGTAGTGGGTTAAAAGTTTAGCTGCATCTCTGTAACAGATCCTACATGTTCTCTGGCTGTTCTAAAGCTTTGTTGTGTTTTTGCTGGTTTTGGTTTGACTACAGTCACACCTCACCTGAGACAGGACGTGTCTTAACCTCACCATCTACATTAGAAAGTTTACAACAGGTTTACAAAATAGATTGAGTAAAGGTTTCCTGAGGCCCTGCATACATTCTGCGGCACACTCAGTCACTCAAGTGTTAGCGTTGGTTTTACTTGACTGTGTCAATGTTCTAGGGTCTGTCCATTCTAGTATCAGCTGCTAGGTTAGAATGAGTTTAATGGAGTCAGATAAATGCAGATCTAAACATTATGATGCTGCATGTTATTCTGTCTCTTAGTAAGAACCTTCCATCTCTGACATGCCTTCCAGCTGTCATCTGGTGTAAAACGCTCGTCACTACCTCCTTGTCAATTGAATGTTTGATATAATGTCCAATGCATCATTGGAGAAAACACAACCTGCTGCTAACCAATAGGGCTGGGTATTTCCCACAACCCCACGACACGATACGTATCACAATACAGAGGCCACGGTACAGCATATCGTGATATACATTGATTTTGGATAATGACCTACACAGAACTACAACAGCTGTTCTTTATTGTTGAGAATAAGAGGCATAACAATCTTACAACTAAAATCTTTTTTAATTCGGGTGAACGTCAATTAATTGATGTATTTTATTATTATGAACATCCTCATAGGTTAGACACAGATAAGAACATTCTTGCTTTACATTAATTAGCTAATAGTCGCACGTTTCCTGTTATGTTAGTGTACACAAATGAATGTCACTGTGTATGCTGTGTAGCATTTTGAGCTCATTTATTTTACACACGTGTGGTTGTGTCAGTGTGTGTGTGTGTGTGTGTGTTGCAGGAGAAATGGGGTGAGAATCCTCTTAGAAATGTTGGCTTAATGTTGTTGCCAACGGCAAAACCGAGAAAAAAAAAAAACATACACGCAAATGATCTTGTGTAAACCCCTTACATGGACGAATAATGAAAAATGTACAAGGACAAAGAAGACAGAGAACATGCAAAGACCTTACAAAACGTGTTCATACTGTTTTCAAGGAACATTATTAATTTATCAGAGGACTATTTTCATCCTTATCCTCATTTTTTTAGTATTCAACATGTCTAAAATATGCACATTACAAACGTCACACCTTTAAATATTCTCTTCTGCCAGTTAAGAGTCAAAAATCCTGTCATTACCTCAAGTCTAGTTCTATTTGCTTTAAGAAAGAGGATGTGATTACATTCATCTGCAGACTTTTACACTGTTCTTATTGGTTTTTAAATTCATTCAAAACCAGATTTTTACACTCCACACACCTGCGTACAGTGCAGGCTCCCACAGCAGAGCCCTATCTCTGGGTGAACACATCATGAATACTTGGCTTCATTAACATCTTTTGGCAAATTTTACAGCCAATTGCGACTACCTTCTTTTTACCTTCATTTTAAAGACTGCCGTGTTGAAAATGCTCCCCAGTTCAGTCTAGGACATATCTCGGACTGAGACCTCCTGCAAACTTTGAATACTGAATATTGACTTTTTACAGTTAGCTAATCAATAAACAGCCCACCAATCCCGTAAAGCTAATTCATCTGTAACCTGAAACCCTCACAGTCACCTGTTTACATGTGAAAGATATTAAGTCCTCTTACTAGCAGCGAGGCTCCCCAGCTGGAGGGAGCAGGTTCAAACATGCCTCCACAGGGACGACAAATAGCATCACGCTCACATCCTCTAAAGGAACGTCTACTCTACAGCACGCGGAGCACCACATGATGAGCAAAGCTGGACTTTATATTTCATGCTTAAAACAGACAGAACTGTTGATGTAGGACAGAGGAGGAAAACACACAAGAGATTGAGAAAGCTCCATCACTGACCTGCCACACTGTCCAGTGTGTGTCTGTGCTGTCCGGGGGCCAGACTGACAAACACCACCTCCTTCCTGAAATGACTGATCCCCGAGAAGGGCAGCGCTAGATCCCGCCCTCCCAACAGCTCAGCCAATGAGGGCTCAGCCTGAGCCAGCACGGATCCCGCCCTAATAGCAAATGTACAGATGAATTTACCACAACACACACACACACACACACACACACACACACACAAATTCAAGACCTAATCCTCTCTCTTCCTCTCTCTTCCTATTACATAACGAGAGAATCAAGTGATTACTAATGACACAATCTTCTGCTTGATGTAGATTAAGCATCAGCATCGTCACATAACATGGCTAACACGTTCCTGAGCTGCACCGTGTTGTAACATGAAACATCACTGGTCATTCTGTGACACTTCCTCATGAAATGTTTGAATCTGAACATTGAATGCAGTTTTTAAACATCTATTTAACACAGGAAACTGCTTTCCCCGAATATTTGAGATGATGTTTCAATAATATTTTGTTTAATTTAAGTATTTGAAGTTACCAGGTATTTACTTTTGGTTTAGTTAAAATAAAACAAGTAGAAACACTAGTTTGGTTAGAAATGTTTGGCACTTTATGGGGCAATTTTAGAAAAACGTATTATCTTATGTGGGTCAGTTTGAAAAAAAAAAAAACATTTGTAAGACACAATTTAACATTTTGCAGTGCAATACAACAAAAAATGGATTCTGACTGACTCCTTCCTGGAAATGCTGAGAGGAAGAGATAAGACAGAAGCAGCGTCTAAAGTGACATGCTGTGTAATTAGTCACTGCTGAACTCTGCTTCCATGTCTTAAAGTAGTCACTTCAGTATCTTCACAACAGCAACAAACAAAAGCAGGACATTGTTCCCTGATCTAAAGTGGTGAGAGTGTGCAGCATCACAAAGACTCATTTGGTACAATGGGAGACAATCTGATGTTTGAAAGTAGACTTATTTGAGAGCGCCTCTGTTTGGATGAACATGAGTTCTTTAGCTGTAGCAGAGTCTGTGTGTGTCACTGTGGGAAAATGGATAAACCAGGACAACAGAGAGATTTCAGTCTATTCTTTCCTTAAATCGCAGACCAGATGTTTGTTCAGCAAGTGGGTTACAAATCAAAATGGCAATATACAGTCTGAGGTCTTCTGCAATCTAATATGTTTTGTTTCATAGCAGCTCAGCCTTTGAGGTCTAATTGGCTGATGGCATATCAATTATGTCAAATGTTATTTTTGTGTGTTATGTATAGCTCCCATTACATGGCTGTAAAAATGAATGTTTTTTTGTCAGGTTGAAATGTTAGTGTCGCATGCAGAGCATCTACTCACAGGTCTACTTGCTCCTGATTGGCGAGATGAGTGACTAACAGCGTGATGTGGAGAGTTGGGACGGGGATCATGGCTTTTGCCAGTCTTAGCTCCTGCTTAAGCACCGCCTCCTGGACCTCCAGAACAGTAGAACTGATCTGTCATTTGGAAAAATAATGACTTTAGAAAATGTACTGTGACTGCTAATTATCCCTCTACCAACGCTTCTCACTATCCAAGAACAAGACTAGCATTGATAAAAAGTGGAGAGGAGATGGAGATTAAAAAAAGAAGAAGAAACTGGAGCAACTTCAGCAATTCAACATCACAGACGACGCATCAATAGATGATGACCATGGGGTAAATCAATGTTCATTCTAAGGGGCTGCTTGCTTAGTAAGCACTAAGGTTTCAGTATCATCACCTGCCAGATAATTTAATCTGAACCCTTGTTTCCAATCTTCTCCCAGTACCAATTGAGCTACACTGACCATGTACCTACTAACACTAAATTCATCAATAGTCTGGGAGAATTCAAAGGGTTTTTGAAACAGGATCTTTACGACTATTGTTTTCCATCAAGGGCAAAATAGGGTTTACTGCAATTACAGAAAAATTAAGTAGAATCAGCTTAAATATGGAAAAACACACAAAAAGAATATATGTCAAACTAGTGTTTGAGTTCTGCTGGTCAGGATAGAAAAGCAATTTACAACATTTAAAATCAGAATCTGGGTTCAACTTTTCTTCTTGTAAAAAGCGACATCAGTGCGTGTGTGAGTTTACTGCAATGCTATACATTTGTAATGTTGTTAACTGTTTCCAAAGCATACCATACAAGCTTCATGCAGCTACTGATTTTGATGTCATTTTGTAGAGTGTGATAATTTACTTCAAGCACACTGAGATGGATGATCAATAAACAGTTATAAGGCTTAATATATGTTATTCTTTGTGTGTAAAAAAAAACGTTATTGAGGTTGAAGCACAGATGTTTTAGGAGCGCCTGCACAGGAGCTGGTTGCATTGCAAACAACCTGATTGCTGTCAAAATGAATTTAGCAGCTACTTTTAAAAGCTGAAATAAATTTGAGATTAATTGATGAATCGATCATCTGAAAGTTGGGTGAAGAGTACTGCAGCTCCTTACCTGTGGGTTAGTGATTGGGATAGAGACAAAGTAATTTGGTCGCTGACTTTCGTTCTTCTTTTTCTTCTTCTCTGCGTCCTCTTCACTGTCCACTCGCCCTCCGTTGTCTCCTCTCTTTCTCTTTCGCCTCTTCTCATTGGAGTCTGGATTTGGGATTTAACACAATAGGATACTTGACATGGGAAGACAAAAAACTGACTTACTCTTGTAACTTACAGTTCAAAAGTAAAAGATAGCAATAGCAAAATCTGTCTAATACAACGGTCTAGCAAAAATCGTGATGGTACAAATTACTACACACTTCTTCAGGCATCACCTGACAGTTAATAAAACAGGCACCAAGCCAGTCTGCTTTAGGCGGAGGCACATACTTCTTTTCAGAAAATGAGACCTGATTCAATTAATCTTGTACATTAGTATGTTATTAGAATGATTCAATGATGATATTAAGAATGCACACACATCCAAGCTCCTCCCATGTGGTGGGGCTGGTAAGAGCAAATGGAAGCTCAGACATTAAATTGTTTGCGGTGTCAGATGACTTGAGCTTCTTCTTCCTCCAGTTCCTTTTCTCCCCCCGTCTCTTGCTTTTTGTCTTCTCATCCGATCCATCTGGAGCTGTGGAGAAAAGAAATGGTTGAATAAAATCACCAGAATAAAAGCATCTGTTTCTGTATAAATATGGGAGCAAAGCTGCAGCTTAAATTACTCGACACCGGAGTTACAGTATATGTACAGGTAATAGGCATGGTTTAAGAAGGTGGAAAAACCTTTAAATGGTAAGGCCTGTGATGGCATGCTGATACTGAAACACTGGGAGCGAGTGTTTCAGGTCAATTTTTGTAAATATGAGTTGTACTGAGAAACATCTTGAAACCTGAACACATCATGTAGCGCAACATCATGAGTACGTTAACATCTGTCCATGCAAAAAGGTCTTCTGCAGGAATGTGATTTTGCTGTTTCAAACTGCACTTTCAAATGCTGGCTTATTCATTTTGAATAAATGATTGGGAATAAATGAAAAAGAAACGCTTTAATGCTTCAGAAGGTGTCCCATTAAGTTGCACAGTTTTAAAAGTTTAGCAGAGAAATTTATCGAGACATTTTTTTTCTTTAACTTAAGAAGATTTCAATCCAACACAAGACATGGCTGCTTTTTTGGAAGTATTAAATCATGTTTGGGCTAAATACAAAGAATGCTTCAGGTGGCAATGTCTACCCATTACTAGTGGAACTGTTTCGACAAAGCTTTTTTTCCCGCAACTTCTCAGCGTCTGTACGAGGCAGCAAATTATACTCACTTGACAATTCCCAGCTTCCAGTGTCAGTCTTATCTTGCAGCACCTCCATGCTGACTACATCCACCCGACCTGGAATCAGTATTGCCTTCGTCAACTTCTCATCCTTCTTCCCACGCTCCTGTGCAACTACACCTGCACCACCACCCTCGTCATCTTCATCATCACCTGAAGCAACTGCAGTGGTCTCCTTTCCATACGAGATACTAGCTGCCTGCATGTCACACACTGTTAGTTGATGCAGACAGGGCTGCGCCTGCAACAGAGAAGAGTGATATATCAAAAGCCACAACCGTCATGTTGTCCTAAACTGATTTCAAGACAGCAATACTTCAAGAGACCTCAATGGTTTTTGATACCTTCAGTTGGAATCGGTGTACAGATGTGTTTTTCAAGTCACTAATACCTACGGGATTGTGCTTCAAAAATAATATTTGACTGACTGCAAAACCCCTCTGTGAACATGCTATCTTAGCAGTGGCACATGTCGATCTGATTGGACTCGACAGGATGCACCTGACGAGCATGACACACAAAAGGTGATTCACTTTCCTTCAACTGGAGACAACTACAGGTCGATTGAACATATATAAAAGCTAACCCAGCCACAAATTCAGAGAAAATTAGCCTTCAATTCTCTTCGGTGTAGTTAGCAATGACAAAAGCATTAGGGATAGACTGGACCGTCCTGTAACCAACACCTGTTGGAGTGAATCAAGCAGACATGCTGCAGGACATCTGCTGCGCTGCGTAACTATTAGCTTAGTGTTGCTAACGAAGTTGTGCGGCTAATTAGACAAACAAAGCGGATTATAATTTGTGTCATTGTGATGTTGGTGCAGGAACCTCGTTGGCTGCAGTCAAAGAAACGTCAAAAGTGAGGAACATGCAACATTTAGCTCCGCTGTTACGGAATACCGACCAAATGCCGACTGAAGCACCGTCTGTTTGTAAACAACTTCTTCTTCTTCTTCTTTGTGTATATTGGCGGATTGCAATCCCAATTTACAGGTGCACACCGCCACCTACTGTACCGGAGTATTTAGAAGGGATGCCGTTTTACAAGAATAATAATAATAAGTTACCTTTAAATAAAAACCCTCAAGTTCTACTATTAGGGAAATTACCACAAGGGGTAAAGAAGAAAGACTCGCACATGTTTTGGCGAAAAGAGCAGTAATTATTAAACAGATAACAAAGAGCTGGTTAAAAGATGACAATTTAATTAACTCAAAATGGAAGGATCTTGTAAATGAAATATTTGGAATGGAAAAAAATTACCATGAGAATTAGGAATCAGGTTAATATTTTTTTAAAAGTGGTACACAACTTCTGACACCTTTAATGACCCTCTGGTTATATGATATTAAGTTATTAAGTGTGTTAGTCATTTCCCTTTAAGTATGTATATTTACAGATGTGTGTATGAATTAAAATATGAATTTAGATGTGTGTGTATGTATGTACGTCCAGATCTGTCTGTATGTAGGCACATTAATTTATGGTTGCCGTTCATACGCTAATGATATTGTATCCCTGTACCATAAATGTATCCGACATTGACCAGCTACTGTATCTGAAGCTTATGTAACCAGTGTTTTGTTAGTGTGTTTGTTTGTCCTCTGTGTTTTAATTTTCTCTTTCTGCTCTTTAAAAGTTTTTAAAAATTCTTAAAATGCAGAAAAAATAATAAATAAATAGAAAAACATAATAAATAAATAAGGAATTATAGAAAACATATGCATCCATATTTATCAGTCTATATCAAAGCTATTTTTGTTGATAATTAGTTTGAAGAATTTGTTATGTTTCAGCAAATGTACATTCCTACATTTTCTATTATACTGTGTCTATTGCATAAAATCCAAAATAACAGGTCAGCAGATGTATCCACTGTATATGAAATGTTGTTGGCCTATGACAAAGTATTCCTTCCTCTGTACTTTCGCAACCTTGAGCTAACTCACATAAGATACATCTATGTGGGCCACAAAGTGAGAGAAATTGAAAATTATTGTTTTAAATGAAGACATGCGATTTTAATGGTTTTGATTGGACCATTAAAACACTGAATGCGACATTGAATAAAAATGTTACAATATTAATGTACTCATATCAGAACTCTGGCCTATATGAATGCATGTGTGCAGTGGAGGACTGCCACACTTTTAATACATCTCAGATTTAACTTGTATATATATGTGGCTGTCAGCATGAAGTGGGAAAGTATATATCAAATGTACCACAGATAACAGGATTTCACACAAACTGAGTTTATTGAAAGGAAATCAATCATCACAATTACATTTCTGTGACATGATTGAGTAAGGTGAGGAAAGACAAAATACATTTATGCTTTAAGCAATCATTAACTTTTCAGATCTTTATTTGCATTAATTGTTTATTTTAACGCAAAAAAAAGTAAGCAAACTTAATAATTTTGGCAGCTATCGAGCTTTGTGGCTTTCCCGCTCTTTATAATCTACTGTACACTAAAGTCTTAACTTACACAATACACAAGATATGGACAACAACAAAAAAGAACCTTCAAGAGTTACAGTGAAAGCTGTACTGTTGGCTTTACTTATTGTCAAGCACAAATCTATTGCCCAGCATTTGTCATCCATTGACTCAACATTATATAGACTAGATGTGTTGGTAGAAACTGGAGAATAATATACTTTTCATTCAAGACTGATTGACAGATATGAAAGTCAACCCACTCCACATGCTGTAATTACATTTTTCAACAAACTTACAAGAACTTTCCAATCAGTTTTTAAATAGTTGTTGACTGGCTGCACCAAATAATGAAGAAAAAGTAAATACCAGAAAATATGACAACTTTCTTAATTAGCGGTTTCTGCACATAATTAACATTAAACTTGACATCATTGAACACTGATCTAATCTAACCAATCAGTTAAAGAAATTATCCTTAAGTATTTAGTCTAAATCAATCCATGTTGCTTTTATGTTGCTGAGCATGCGATCCATTACTTACTGTGACTGAAACTAAAAGGATTTTGGAGCCAACTGCTACTCTTTTTGTCATAGTCCTTGTTCTTGCCCTTGCCATCTCTCCCAGACTTCCCACCACCCTTTCCCCCTTCAGCATCCCCACCCTGGTTACTTTGTGTGCTGGGATATTTCATTCTTCTGGGCCAGAACTCCAGTAACTTCTGTTGAATCCCAGAGACAGCGTCATCATTTTCTCGACACTCTACTAATCCCTGCACTGTCTCGTGGAAGAAAACGTTGACATGCAACCTGATGTTATCATATTTATCACCACGAGCCCAAGTCATGACCGTTGGCTCACGTGAGTGATGCATCAACACCAGAATTACTTTTTTTTCACCTGTGGAAAATAAGAGAGAGGAGCACAGCTTGAGACAGTGAGGACTGAAATATTGAGAGGAATAGTTATGAGTGCAATTCTAAGAGGCAAGACTACACATGATTTTCAATTTATTTAAACTGTAAATATCAAAAGACTTCCCTATACAAATTCATTAATGTGTCTGTAACATTACTTTGAAAAATTAAGTCAGATGAAATGTCTCAATTCGAAGCTCAACAAATAACGTTCATCAAAACTGAACCAGCAGAAGCTCTTTCCTTACCTTTCACTTGAGGCATGGCGGCCTCCACATCAGAGCCCACACGGGAACTGATAACGCAGAATAGAATAGTGATCTCATGATCGTCACTGCTTTCAGTGAGCTCAACCCCAGCCTTCACTTTGTCCAAGAACTGTTGATGCGCACCAAAGGTTTTGCCACTGACAACCATCTTGTACTTCCCTATAAATGAAAAAACAGATTTAAATGTCTATTGGACAATTACTTTGTAACCGTAAAACTGGTATAGCATGATATTTGAAAAAGTCTTGTATATTTAGAAGGTACAGACAAAAAGAAAAGCTTCCAAAAGAATCTTTATATAAACATTGAAGTCATGTAAACAGTGATAATATCTCATTAGACTTTTTATCACTATAGTTTTTAAGTTAAGTGTGCAATTATCATACCAGTACAATCCTGGGCCTCCTCTTTATCAACCCAGTAGTATTCTTCTTCTAATGAAAGAAGCAACATTTATCATTCATGACATTCTTTATATTTACCAGTCAGAGTCAGATTTGGACAACTAAAGGTTTTACATGTGAATCACTTGAACTAATAAAATACATGGACGGAAAAGATCCTTTAAATGTGATTGCTCAAAGGGTCTGGCCATGTGGCAGCCAAACATGTAAAGCTACAAATATTTTTAAACCTTTCAGGTGCAAAACAAAAAGAGACTTTTATTTTAAGCTATAACAGAATTTAAGCGTAATTCCACAAATTAAAAATATTTAGAACAGATAACTTACTCAAACGTGTATAAATGGAGATGTTGTCAAAAAAAGAAAAGAAGGAAGTTATATTTACTCTGTCCCTCTGACTCGTAACTGGTTGACCCATAAGCTGGCACCACTGGACCAGCCGCATACGCTCCATCTGTTCAAGAGAATAAATACACTAACTCACTCAACTTCTTTAGAGTATAATTTCAAATTAAATTCCAAATGAGTTATGATCAAATCTCAATTCTTGAACTGCTTCATACACGTGTTGTTAGAAGTGGAATAAAGCCAGACTCACTTTGGTCTTTGTAGGAGACATTGCTTGCTCCGGCTTCAGTACCTGTCCGACGAAAGTAATTCATTATTATGCAACTGTTGACTCCAAATATTATCCATTATTGTGTAATATGACACAATTAATATGGACGCTCAAAAACACTCATGCAGTGAAAGGCTGCGGAAAAAAACCCACACTGATTGCACCAGAAAATGTAAATACATTTAGGGCTGAGTCTTTTGGTTGTATTGAAAAATAATTCCAATGTTTCCCTCACCTCGCCACTGAAAAATATGCCTCCATAGAGGGGCTTCCTATTGACGATACACTGTAGGAAGCCAACTGGGGGTCAACCAGAAAAGGGTAAAGATAGTCACCAGGAAAATGGTTTTGCTTTTATTTTCATCTTATCATTGAAACAGTTAAACATTGGGGAACAGTAATCCATTTCCAACTTTCAATCTATTGTATGCATATCACATGCTTGTCCTATAAAAGTGAAAACCTTCTGACTAGAAATGAGATATATTATATTATATTACCGGACGCCAATGGAATCTTTAACATCTTTACGTACGTCCATGTGCGACCTCCTAATTTTCTCTTAATCTTGTTTGTAATCAATTCATTTTGTACCTCCTAACTATCCAAAGAAAGGTCGAGGCCCAGCAGAGCCTTCCAAGCGCTATGAATGTGCTTAGTCTCGCCCTGTGCTTCCCCGAGAGGTTTATTGTGCACTTAATATAAAATAATATTGAAATTAAAATATGTGTTATAATAACCTTTACCAGAGTCCCATTGAGGTGTGTCTTCTCTGAGCTCTTCCATAAGCTTGATTTGAGTATCAAGATAATCTTGTACATTATTTGTCTTGGTCTTAAGTTCCTTCAAGATTTTGAGGTAATCTTCCAACACTGCAATGTTTTTTAGGGCAGCTGAGGAGAGAAAATAAGGTTGTCAACATGGTTAAAAAATAACTGAATAGCTATGTCATTATGAAATTGAAAGTATGTGCCAGCAAGGCTGAACATACCCCTCAAGGATTTTGGAAGGAATTCCTCCTTTTCTCTTCTGAGGGCATGATGTGGCTTCAAGACAAAATACATGATTTAAGAGCATTCTTTGTAATACTTTAAACGCACACTGTGTTAAATCCTTAAAACCAAGTGGTTTATTTCCATCTTCCTCAGTTGTTGCATACTTTTTCTAATCTCACCTCTTTGTGTATTTTATCAAAGAGCTTCTTTCTAAGTTTGAGTTTATCCGGTCCAGGAAACAGCTCATGCAGGTCTTGTCGAGTCAGAGTCTTGATGTCCGAGTCGGTGGAAAAATCTGCGTCTGCAACAAAAACAGGAGTGGAGTTATTTGTTGTTGTTGATGAAGTTATAACACACGAACTGAGTTTCATTTCAACACATTTCTTCTCTTGACAGAGTTTCTTTTAGGTCCCCCACTAAAAAAAACCCTGTGTCTTTAAAAAAAGGCCCATCCCAACAGTGATCGAAAGCTAAACCCTTTAACAACTGTCTGATGAAATTATGTTTCTGGAATAAAAACAGTCACTCACTTTTCAGCACCACTTCTGCTTCTTCGTCGATTCTCTTTATGGCGGTCAGTAATCCTGACATGACTTCACCTGTGGAAAACAACACACAACAGAAACATGTCAAATTTGCCACATAAACATGAAGACATTTCATAAATACCGAATAGATATCCTATTCGTGGAGCGAACACCAACCTTTACACTGTATCAACACGAGTATCTGAAATAATTGAGTGCCACGTTTCAGTAGGCTACTTGAATAAAGTTAACCGTCGAGTATTTAACCAAATAAAAATATCTGTAGTCACTGGAAAAATTACCCACTGAAGTCAACAGAAAGTGAAAGTTTAATGCTCTAAAACGTCCTCGCGTCGTGACGTTGTTGACTCCTCACACGCTGATTGGTAGCTATTGACACACGTGCAGTATTCCCGCCCACCCGCTAGGCTTTTACTGTACAGTAGTCTAATTACAGTCTTTATTTAATTAAATACATTATGTGGAAAAAATAATAATAATGAAGAGAAAAAGAGAAAAAGAGAAGAGCAATAAAATGTGAAATATTTTTTAGTAGCCTATTTCAAATTGGATTATAAATAGCAGTAGAGTTTTTCGAACTACAAATATGATTTTAATCTCTATACAGATATAATCAGCCATACTTCTTAGCATGAAGCAACATACATACTTACTATACAGCTCTTTTCTCATCAACAAATTTAATGTATAGGTTATAGGCCTACATGGGGCAAAGTTTTCCATGATGTCACTTTCATTATTTCTTTTGACTGTTCATTGCAATAACCAACAAACATTTCCATAAAGTTAAATGTTAATGCTAATTTGAGCTGTCTTTTGTCACTGTGTATTTTTCCATCTGTGCATAGTAAAAACAGTCTTTTCATTCAGTATTTACAGAGATAAGCCAGCAGGGAGCAGTACTGTCTCACACTTGTTGGAAATCTGGGCCTGCTTAAATAACACAGTGTCATAAGAGCATCAGTCACATTAACACACTTCATTCTTTGTTCTCTATGGGGCATTTATATATTTCGGATGGCATGTTTCAAGGTTTTATTACAAAATATAGGATTTGATTAAATGCAGTAGTGTACTCATCTAAAACACACACATGGAAGTGCAAAGGAATAAGCACTTATGTACCGTTTATGCGGGTTGGAAGTCAAACTAAATTACTTTTAGATAAAGATGTATAGTTACTCTTAAACAGAAAAAAAAGTTTAAATCACTTTCAATATTTTTAATGTAGGAGAAAGAATTGAATTAAACACTACGATAATTTTTTATTAAGAACACTTATTTTCCTTAAAAACATAGAATTAAAGTCTGTTTATTATCAACAGGCATTTTAAGGGTTAAAGAGGCTGGAGAAGGTCATTTTGGTATTATTAAGCTCAAACAACTCCAACCACATACAGCATTGTTATAATTTGAACAAAAAACACAATATGATAAAACCTTTTATGCCATTCTAGGCGGAGGCAGCACTGTTTACACTAACATGACAATAACAGAAGTGTTACTTTCTGCAACAAGTTACAAGCTGCTGCTGGTGGCTCCTAGTCATCTTCTTCATGTGTGATGATGGTGGAATATAAAACATTTTTTGTGTTGATCTGAGTATGCAACATGAGCTCTCTGTGTAATGACATGCAAAGGCTGTTGGAAATGGTAAAAAAAAAATGCAGCTTAAGATGAACCGCTGAGATGGTTTTGATAAGAGATTCAGTCCTTTGAGGCCTCTTTAGTGACATCTTTCAATAGAAAACAGATATTAATGATGTCAACAGAGAAATTAAACCTTTATTTGCAATCTGAAGAGTGAGATATTTTTTCAGTGTTTCCGGCTTTAATGAGTGAATAAATAAAAATGTACTTGACCATATACTTGTTGGTTCAATGTTTTTTGAAGCAGTGCCAAATCTTAACCAGGAGATGGTAACCAGGCTTCAAAAGTCCATCTGTTCAGTTCAGCAAAATACAAGAATCTTATAATAAAGAAGTTTCAGAGGCTGATTGGCCTCCAGCCTAACTCTTAAGCCATGCCAACTCTGCGGTGCATTGGCAGATTTTAGGATGCAGGCAATAGTTAACATAAACAGATGTCTCAGTCCTACATCCTGGTCTTTTTTTAGACTATCAAAATCATATCAGATGTTTGATCCTGAAGAAAGATTCATTTATAGAGCAACCCGTGCTTCATGATTAAAAACAACATCAGAAAACATAAAGCAGCATGTGAGCTAAACGATTCCAATTTTATAGAAAAAAAAGTCTACTATATATAAGGCGGAAAATCATGATCAACTCAGACTTATAACTCACAATTCAAGATAAGATGAGATGCATCACACATCTTTACTCCAGTAAAGATAAAGAAATAAAAGAAAGTGGATATCAAGCTCATTATGAATGTCAGTCAAAACACAATTAATTCTTGTCTATAATTCTCTGCTGCACTCATATTTCATATACTGTAAAAACAATTAGTCATGATAACTTGTATTTTCTGTTGAACAACAAGTTAGTCTATATGTTGTGTTAACTCAGTATTTTGTGTAAGTGTCATCTCAACTAATGTAAAGTATTCAGACTTACAAAAATGGTTCAATTGAAATAAAGAAATTGAAATGAAGAATTTGAGTCAAAAGGGTATACCTTATAAGATCCAAAAAGTCAACCCAAATACAAATATAGAAAACAAATAACAACAAGGAAGTGGCTACATAGAGCAGTGGTTACCTCTGTGGCCTTACAGTCAGAAGGTCCCTGGATTAGGTCCCCATTGCCTTTTGGCCATGATTGTGAAGGAATCGCTGTGTTGACAGAAGAACTTCATTCAAACACAAGTAACCAAAGATTACATCTCATCATCTCATACTCAAATCCAAGTGGAACAGCCTGTGATTCCTCCTGCCTGTTCCTTTTTTTTTTGCTCCACATCTGACATGGATAAGAATGAAAAATCTGCATGAATTCAGTTTTAAAGGTTTTTCATGTACAAAGCGCCTGACATAAAGTATTTTACCCACTTTACACTGTAAGAGATCATTGAATATTTCTCCCAGCACCTTATTATTTCGGTTGAGACACTTGTCAAATCCATCTAGAAAGCTTTGGGAATATAGACAGTTTACAGACTGAGAACCAGATTCACGTTGAACAGCCATTCGCCGAAACTGTGTTGGGCTAGTAGAGTGGTATAGAGGGAGATCCAGAAAGAAGAACACAGACAGAGACAAACAGAGCAACAATAATAACAACAATGAATAAGGTAGATTTATAGCTACAATGCAGGTAATAATGGTATAATTATGTGTAGTATTAGCAGTAACAGATAATAGACTGATCACTCTGATATTAACATCAGCAACTGTAATGATGATGTGACGGGGAGGATTGATTATGTTAATTATAGAAGATGAAGTTGAGCAGCTCTAAGATTCACTTTTATATTTATAACGATGATAATAGATTTAGCTCCAAAGAGGAACATAAGTAGAAAACAACTTTAGGGCAAAAAATAGAGCCCTGAGGAACTCCACAAAGAACAGGTGCTGTTGAAGATGTAGAATCACCAAGGCTAATAGAGGAACTTCAATCAGACAAGTAAAACCTGAACCACTCAGAACTTTCAATGCAAACACAGTGCTACAGGCAAGAAATGGCAAACATATGATGTACCCCGTTAAATGCAGCTTTACGATTCAAGCGCATGATAATCGTGGAGTCGCCAGAGTCAGTAAAGTCCATTAAAAATGTGATGGAGAAGGTGGAGATTGGGTGCGGTGAAGGGTTCAACAGCAGACTGGAACACCGTATTTAAGAAGAATACCGTTTTTAAGAAAGTTGCAATGTGAGTGCAATTGGATTTTTTTAATTTAATAAGGCAGTTTAAAGTGTCATGTATGAATTCTTGATTGTTCATGTGCCCTTACTAGAAACTGTTATACCAGGCCTCTGGAACAGATAACTTCCACCAACCAACCAAAGAATCTCAAACCACTTACAAATTAAATGGTACTAGAAGGTCAGATAAGGCAGAGCGGCCTCGGAGAGAATAAAGGATTCAATGGCATCTTGGAATACATTTTAAAAGCATCCTGGAGGCTAGTGTTCAGAGTCAAAAGCAGATGTAATGTTGTCACAAGTCCTTATTTGTGGTAAACAGCGAGGCAGCTGACTTATTAGTTCAGTCTTTAGTTCATTGATATAATTTCTTATTCAGAGTATTTATCTTTAATGAACTCTGTTGTATTTAAACAAACATGACAGTGTGAGGCTGTAAAGAAATCACTATGGTACAAAAGATTTCCTGTGGGGGCTAAAAACATCAAATGTGAAATCTCCCTACATTCAAAGCTGAGCTCTGCAAACAGCCAACTGTTTATCATCCGACTGCTTCATCCATCCAAGGTGATAACAAAGCAAACTGACACTGCCAGTAATGTTTGTGTATGATCTTATAGAATTGGACAGTATTTTCAGAAAAATCAGGCCCTTGTTTAGTTTGAATTGAGTCATGATAACAGGATTATTGTGAAGCCATTTGTTTGCAATTGAGTTACTTAACTCAACAGCAGTCAAGTGAATACAGTATCATCTAAGCAAATAATGTAACAGGTGTGGGTGTTTTTCAGTCCTCTCAGGCAACACCTCAAGTCTTTTGGCATCACAACTGAGATGACAAAGTAGAGTCGACAATTGTTTACCTGATATTTCTTCAGGAAGGTTAAACCAAGTTGCAAAACAGTACAAAGACACAAGGTTTAAAGAAATAGAGAATATTGAACAATGGTCACTATACTGGAGTTCATTTGTTCCACTGTTTGAAAAGAAAAAAATAGTAATTCTACTATTACGACAATTCAAATGCAAAACTTCATCTAAAGTATGTATTTTTGTAAAAAAAAAAGAAGAGATTTAGCATATTAAAGGTTACCATTGCAAATTCACAGCAGAACAAAAAACATGGACAAATAATACTAAGCAACAATTAATATGGGTAACAATTCCTGTTTGTACACGCTAGAAAGAGCAGATGAGATGTTGACCTTTGCCCGTTTTTTTGTTTTTGTTTTTTTTTTGACAAGGAAGGGAGACAGAAAGACAAAGTCAAGTGCAGAAGAAGGGTTCCTCGTGTGTGGTGTTCCTTTGATATGAATGGCAATGAGATAAGACAAGATGAACACAGAGACGCAGTGATGCAACTTGCACACCGGGAGTCTCTCCCTTTTTAACACGCTCAATTATTGCAAAATGTGATTTTCTGTCATCTTGGTAAAAGCAACATGTTAGATTAAAAGTCAGGGCTCTGCAGGCACAGATTCAAACTCACACATGCACACTCGCTCTCAGTCACAGACATTGCCCTCAGTTATTATGCATTCATAAATCAAAAAGGTTGTGACGGGAATTAATCTAAAACGGTGGTGAGTGTAAGTCACCGGATGCAAATATGACAGCTTTATTAGAAAACTAGATTGCTTGAATTTGTCTGAATTAATATGTCACTTTTTTTGATTAAACAGCACCCACAAACCCCACCGCCTCCCACCCATGCTTTCTTACACTTGGGGCTGAAGGGGGAGTTGAAATAGGCATCAGCACAAAAAACAAAGACGTTTTTTTTTCCTGTCATTGAAACGCACACACAGCAATACTTTTTAATTATGCTAAACCCGAAAATCGTGAGAGGGGTTTAGCTGAAAGCAACATGCTAACACGATCATTTTCACCAGGTAAGCTATGTGACTTATGTGAGCAGGATGAAGCCACTGAAGGACACAATCAGGAACCCCAGGCTCCTACATGAGCTCTTATAAGACAAAATATAACGTTTGTAACATCAACTGAATTTTGGCCAACAGTTCAAATAAAGTTTGCTGACAGTAGCTTGTCCATCTTTATCAATACTGTCTTCTTCATTAATTTGATCTGAACCTGGATAGTGGGAAAGAAAGCAAGAAACTGTAGTCTGTAATTCAGGTTTGATCATATTCTCTCGTCTGTGTTGGTAATAAACAGTAACTTTCTATATCTAATGCTATTTCCTATTCACTTTGGTGCTCACTCACCATGCAGAATGCATTCTCTCACAATAGAACCCTCACTTGCTCTTGATTAAAGTCACCAGGGAAGGACACTGAGGGAGCTTTTTAAGAGTTAAATGGTAAGTTGAATTATTGCAGACCGACTAGTCCAAATGCGTGTGTGTAAAACACGAGAGCGAAGTTGGCTGAGGGAAGAGATGTGAATCAAAGGTGATGCGCTATATATATTAAAGAGGCAGGTTTTTGGATTACGATTGGAAATAGGGAGTGACTCTGCTGATCTGACTGGAGTGAAGTTATTCCACCTTTACAGAGGAGGGAAGGGGGTGGGGAGGAGAGGAGGAGAGGGAGAGCGATAACCAGCTTGCCGCAGGGAGAGTAAAGCTAAGTGGCAGCTGACGACAGAATGCAGATCACAGGCTGACGTCTGCAACTAGACTGTTGCCTGGAGGTTTGAGCAGCAGAGTTTTGTATTCGATACAAACAGCCTTGTGGAGCCGTTGCAAGGACTTCAGCATGTGTGTGTGTGTGAGTATGAGGGTTGTGTGTGTGTGTGTGTGTGTGTGTGTGTGTGTGTGTGTGTGTGTGTGTGTGTGTGTGTGTGTGTGTGTGTGTGTGTGTTGGATTTAAGAAATAAAGAGTGCTTTGGGAGTCGAGCCAGGAGGGATGTTGCAGTAGCCCAGGCAAGATGACTAAAGCATGAAAGGAGGGTTTGGTAGAGTCCCTTGTGAGGGAGGGGGTGGGGGTCTGATACAATGGATGGTGGAGACTGCAAACCTACAGCAGCTCATCGACCATACACTTAGTACTTCTACTGAACAAACTACCCCAAAAAAACAACCACATTCTGAATCTGTCTGTCTTACCAATCAAGCTAAGTTACTGCTTTCTGATCATACAATTTGCCTCTCTGGTGAATAAAATCCTTCAGCCTTGAAAAATCTAGCAACATTTCAGCTGCCCAAGTGGGGCCCCAGCATAAGCCACATCTTCATTTATCCCTGGAAGTCAATTAAAAGCAACATCAGAATTACAAGCTTCATGAAGCTGAAAAATGTGAGACAGTTATAGAGGCATCTAAAATGTTGGACAATCACATGATGTTTCTATATCTGCAGTCTCAAATGAGGTTGGAGCTTCGACTGATCATTTACCGTCTTGTGGGATACTGCTGGGCTTTTGGTGTGTCTATGTGTTTTGAACATGTGTGTGTGCGTGTGTGTGTGTGTGTGTGTGTGTGTGTGTCGCCACTGCCTTCTTCACAGCAGGAGGCAAGCTTCTTAAAGAAAACACACAACATCAAGCGGTACAGCTTTGTGTGTGTGAATGTACAGTAAGTCGCAGTGTTTATGCCCATGTGCTGTAAACCCATGTGAGTGCAGCTTCTTTGCATGCCTCAATGTCTGTGTTAGTGCAAACAGATGTGTTAGGGTGTTTTCAATGTGCCTCATTGAGTGCTTGCATGCATGTGTGTGCCTGTGTGAGTGTGTGTGTGTGTGTGTGTGTGTGTGTGTGATAGTCATGGGAGTGTGGTTCCTTTGATCACGACAGCAGCATAGAGAAACAGATTACCTTTCAGTGTCGCGGTGACAGAATAACACTCTCAGGTTGACAAACCTCACCCGCAAATTTAATATCCTCCTCATTTCAGCGACAAACAGCGTGCAACAACAGGTCGCACGCGGGGATGAATTGAATTTGTTTGTTAATATAATCCTTAATAGTTGACAATATCTGTCTTATTATTTCATCTCTGAAAAATAGAGAATAAAAAGCTGTGCTTCACTGTTGTGAATCACAACAAGTATTGATTGAGCAAAAGTATTATTTGCTATAATATTAAAAAGATGTCGCAGAGTATATCTGTTGTATTTTTCTGTGATAAATGCACGTGTTTATTTGCATTGCTGGTGTGTAAACACAGTTGTTTATGGTGGTGACATATAGGCCCTCTCTCCAGCATATACATGGGAATGCATACATTGGTCATGCCACACCTCCATCCATAAAATGTTGACATTTCCACACCATTCTTAGAGTCCTCTAAAGAAGGAAAGCAGAGCAAGCGGCTGGTTAGCTTAGCTTAGCATAAAGAGTGTAAGCAGTAGGACTTAGCTAGTCTGATTCTGTCTTAGTCTGCCGGTTACTATGTCCATCTACCACGATACTTTCAGCTCACTGTTTATCGTGTTATTACATTAGGTTAAGCCTTACTAACAACTAGAGTGTGCAAATACTTTTACTGAGTCACTACAGTCATGAAGTTTTTTATTTACAATTGAAGCAGAGGTATTCAAAAGAAGGTGCCTTTTTAATACATATATTTTCATTTAATCTGCATGCCTTTAAAAACAACATAATTAGACATATTGGTAATGTTTCTTTAATATTTAAAGACAGGGGCGACTGTGGCTCAGTCTGTAGAGTCAGTCGTCTCTCAACCGGAAGATTAAGGGTTCGATCAACAGCAACATGTCCAATGTGTCCTTGGGCAAGACAAGTAAACCCGAAGTGCTCCCGCTGCTTCGTCGGCGGTGTATGAATGTGATTAGTTACTTCTGATGGTCACTTTACATAGCATCCTCTGCCATCAGTGTGTGAATGAGTAGGTGTGGCATTCACATTAATAATCAGATGAAATTATCTGAAGATCAAGAATCATATCGAAAGGTTTATTTTTGTTACAGTAATAAGAAGCTTAATCCTGCTTGATTGATTAATAAAGGGGAACGGGAAGATGCATGTACCATAAACAGCTTATTGTGATTATTACTCAGCAGGATCATGGGCAACTAACCAGAGCTCTGTGAACACAGTCTGGGCTTTTGGCATCATGAAACTCATCATGGGGTGAGTGTGATCAAAGGTTGGTGATCACTGGTGATCCTGAAATCTGTTTTGGGTTTGTAGAAAGCACAGGATTGAAGATTTCATAAGATAAGAGGATATAGGACAGAATTGTATTTATCCCAAAGGGAAATCGTTGCACAGCAGTTGCCTTGCAAAGTGGGAAAGAGGGAATATATATTTATTGCACTACAGATAAAAATGCTGCGGTCTCAAACAGAAACATAAGTACAGACAGAGACCTGGTGATATGTCTTATATATGTTAAATGTCCATTTAATGTATATGCAGGCAATATAATATAAGAAATATATATCAAAACATAAGGTAATCGAATGTCCACTCTTTGACACAAAGAAACATCCTTTTAATCAATGTATCCTTTCTTTTTGAAACTGAAGCTGAATCTGAAAAGCACATCAAAAATAGTAAAACTCTGCCACGTGTTACATATGTTGTTTGGACATTTTGAATCTGGCATCCAAATGAACCCTCATCAGCAGATTTCTGATCTTTTCACCAGTGAAGGGATTAGGAGCTAAATCTGACAACCCAGAGGAACTCGAGGAGGAATCTGTAAAGACTCCATCTGTTTTGTAACTTGTTCTTCCTTCACCTGACAAATAAAATGTCCTCATCTAGATTTCTCACTGACTGGGTTTTCTGTCAGCTTGTCTCCTGTTTTTTTATCTTCTTCTTTTTTTCATATAGTCATTATTAAATCTGGAACATGTTGCTGCCATGCCACGTTTAATAATAGTTGTAAAAGCAGCTGCAGGTCCTGATACAATAATCTCCTATAACATTGTGTTTGCTTAAAGAAGGAATTTACATGTCAAATCATGCAACGTGTATTTTTCTGACATACTGATATCAACACAGGTACTGCAGCTGCCAGGGGGAAAAAAACAAAACATTTATTGGCACAAACCTGTTGATTTCATTTGGCACTTTTGACATGAACTGTCGTCAGACAAGGTTGTTTGTTTGTGTTTGAATGCATCGCTCTGAAACTCAACCAAAATGAAACTTCTTCACTTGAATGTTGCAGTGAAAGGAAATGAGTCTAAATTCTCTGATGAATGAATATTATGACTTTATTCTAATCCATCAAGGGTAAATTCAACCCTGAACAAACGTTTTAGAAAGGCTGCTCGACGAGTTGTGACACCTGTTAACACGGCAGCAAGTTAACTATTTAACAATACGATTCTAATTGTAAATGTGTGAAACAAACATATGATGTGGATAGAACTTTTACAAAAGACATATAGGAATATGTGTCATACCTGGTGCAGATGCATGAGGCTGTAAATGTGTGTATACTGTGTGTAATCCCCTCCTGGTGTGGTAGAGTTCTGTATAATGCACCAGCCTGAGGGCCAGGGTTTCCAGGTTGTGTAAATAAATTAAAGCAACAAATTATGTTTAAAAGCATCTCCCTCAGGCCGGGGAAAACTAAGATCCATTATTCATGGCTTAAACTGCCGGGAATCTAAAGGTGTGTGTGTGTGTGTGTGTGTGTGTGTGTGTGTGTGTGTGTTTGTGTGTCAGAAGACTTTTTGTCAAATATTCAAGGATTAACTTTGCCCTGTCACATAAAAAATTGAATACCGTTAACATTTTGAAAACAGTAGTACAAACTATAACAATGAATATTCAAACTTGTTTGTTTGTGCTCTTAACGAAGAAATCATTTTAGGCTTCAATTGAATGTGGATATTGCATTACGGCTAATATTTGTTATTAATACATTGTAATTTTTTTTAACAATGTTTTGTTTTTCTTTCTTACTGTGTCTATGTCCAATTTGATATCTCCTTCATTAATCGTTTACCCCTACTGTGAAAGCCTGAATATCTAATAAGTAAATATGTATACGTGAACCACTTCACCACATCTACTACTAGCTTCTGCTGCTACTTTTAGGAATAGCACGAGGCTACTTTTTGTGTAATATTCAAATTTTCTTTTCCAAAAGAATCACATGAAACTATCAGTGTCACAACTCTTTTTTCTTTATGATTAACAGAATGAGAACTGATGTTCAAGTAAGCTTAGCAAACTGCTAGCCTGGCACTTTCCACAGATCCAAAAATAATTACCCTTTAGCATCTCTGAAAGTATTTGTTTCCTCTTTTCTTTAATCTTTGACAGAAACAAAATTGAAAAATATAAAAACATGTATATGAAAGGGCAAGGCTATAGTGAACCAGATGCTAGCTGTAGCTTCTTTAGCTACAGAAATGTTCCTCTCAATTAATTATTTGCTAAAAAGTTTGCCAAGTTAGAAATATGATTCCAGTAAAAACATTCAAACCCCCTTTTCCTTGTTGTTGCATCTCCTTGTTGATTGTGTTTGTAAAATTGAAACCAGGAAGCAAAAAAAAGAAATTACACATTAGCAAGAACATTTTTTCTTGATGCAACTGAGCTCCCCCCCCCCCAAAGATCAATGTCAGTGTTAGAGCTTTGTTCATTTGTTCAATAGACTCATGTTAATGAATTTTATCTCCAGATCTGAGCTGCTGTATAGGCTACTTTTGAGGAGATTTTCAGTCATTTTGATTCACAAATAAATACAAATTCCCCTGCTTAACACACTCCAGAGCAGAGGTTTATTTTTCTCATTACTTTAAGCAGGCTATTAGATCACAGACATGTTCTGTGAAAATATCCTGCTTAGCAGGGTCTGAAAAGAAGTAGATGTAGAAAGTAATGTGATTTACTAAATCAACTCCCTGTACACTCATCACTACAATGTGGTTAAAATCCATTAGAGCTCTAACAAACTTGTGATTTCATCATAATGTCATTTTAATTTCATGACAATTAAATTACGCCAGAAACGCATTCCCACAACACTCACGCTCATTCTAATCAAACATTAATATATCCAATTAACAGCCAGTCATTAACATTTGTAGCTGCAGACAACAGAAAAGAACACCACGAACAAAAAGGCAGATGGATTTGTCAAAGAAATTATTCAAATGAGAGATATAACTAAACAATTCACTGATATTATGATCCGTTTCTAATATCCCTGCAAAAGCTAAATTTGTTTTCTTTATTTCCTGACAGCTCTTTACTTTATCCGCAAACAAGATGACAAAAATGCTGTTGTTTAACACAATCTGTACCTTTCACTCTTTGCGCTGTTCCCAATGTGTCATTAATGTCATAATCTTGGAACACATCTGCATTTGTTTAATGACCATACACCCCAGGCATGATCTGTAGGAGTGAATCGTTGGCTTCACTTGCATGCAGATATCTGTTTCAAGAGATTCATAAAAAATTACTTAATTGTTATCAGACGACCACTGAAATAATGATTGCATTACATTTTCTCTCCCCCGTCTTCTTTTCTGCATAAAGCCAACGCCCACTGAAGCAGCAGTGAATGATTCCCCACTGATTCTGTATTTATATATGCAATCTGTTCATAGAGCATATCCACATACGAATACTCTGTAAAAGTAGGGAGGTTTGAGCTTTTGAGAAGATCTCATCCCCTCTAGCAGTAAGATGATCGACATTATGTGAGCTCTGCTAGAAAAGCAACAATCAGACGGTATAAGTTGTGAGGAGATGGCTTCATCTTGACCTTGGTTGATTTTGTGCTGCATAAGATAAGATGAGATACGAGCAGATAACTTTACTTTAAACAGCCTTTAACTCCATCACTTGTTTCAAAGTCTATTTCATACTACTACTCTGAGGCATTTATTTTTCTATTGAATTGAATATAGGTGTTTTTTTTGGCATTTATTTCTTAAGCTAATATGTCACTGATGACAGTGAGTCTGGCTAGCGATGATAAAAAGGTTGTCTTGTACACATTCTTTAATGATGAAATAAGTCATTTCTTCATCTTGAATGTTTGGATGAAAACTTATATTTTGTCAAACTAAACTGTCTTTTGTTTTGTATTGTTCCTCCTCAAGGAAACACGTATTAAAATATGTTTTAATTGTTCTTTTTTAGTGGTAAGGAATTATGAGTATTTCGCTGCTGTTACCTGAGTAAGACAAAGAAATGTAAATTATGACCTGCTTATGTTTTAGGATGCATGATGGCTCATACATTTTGTTGCTGATCTCATGCTCAGTCTTACAGTCAATGTATCTTAATGTATCTCCTTATTAGTCCAGTCCTGTTGTCTGTAAACTGAGGATCACACTGTCATTTTCATTTCTAAATAGATTATTAGTTGCACTTTGGTGTTTTTCTCTCTGTCATTCGCTGTCCCGCTCCTTATCTCTTCAATGTCAGCTACCTCCTTGCATCACTTGATCACTGCTCATCCCTCTGCCCGGCAGGCTGCTGCTCGTACTGTAACTCATCACTGCCTGGTGGCAAGAGAGGGCCTCGTGTTTTTTTATTAGTCATTTCCGTCTGAGACCACCTGATGTGGAGACAGATAAATGACTGGGGAGGAAAAGAGACGCTGAAGAACAGAAATGTAGGGCAACATAATTTAGTTCACATGTTTGTGTGTCATAAAGTGTCATAAAGTGAGTTTGATAGTTGGGTTATGTAAAAACATTTTCTATGTGTGAGTAACAAAAATAAACTTTTTTCAAAGTTCAAGTACGTATTCTTTTAAACTGTCTAAATGTATTCAAGGGTTATGAGACAAGACAAAAATAATACAGAAAACGTCCATTAATTATATTGCTTTTAAAAGAATTCAACATTGTGTTGCGATAAATATCAATAAATATTAGTGAAATTTTAAGTGTAACAGACTTATCCATCCATTTTCTTTTTATTAGAGTTTTTATATTGTAAATGAAAAAAAGTGAACGGTGCTTCGAGAGATAGTGAGTCAAATGTGAATTTTCGCCAAGGTCAAGGTAAAAAATAGGACAAGCATGGAATCAAAATAAAATGAGCTGATAACAAGAAAGAATAAATAAATATATAATCAGTCAAAAGTCTTTATTATAAAGATGTTTTCCATTTCCTTACTGTGAAAATGCAGTGAGTAGTGGTGTTTAGATACACTTCCCCTGTAATATGTAATAATACTGTACCAAAACCTGCTCCAAATTGTGTTCCGGTAGAATCATTTGATAGGGGATATAAATATCTTCTTCTATTGATTAGCACTAAGGTAGCATTTTTCAACAATGCAGATCATGATGTTGTGAGAAGCCAAAGACTGACAAAGTCCAATATTTACTCTAGTCCGGCTTCTTGTCCGGTCACGCTCTCTTTTTCTCGTCATAGCTTCATCTATCACCGTCCTCTTTCATCTTTGCCTGAACCGTCGTATCAAACAGTACAGAGATGGGCTAACTGACCTCTTTTTAGCTTAAAGGCTTTATATGCGATCCATATTTTTGATCCAGCAGATGTCGCCCCTTGAGCACCAGCATGAAACCAAAACAACTTGCGCTGCATTGTTGTGTTAGCATGCTAATGCTAGCGATCTTTATTATGCTCGTATCTTCACACTGCTTGTAAATTTACCCGAAATGAGCGTGATCTAGAAACACAGTTAAGCAGTGAGTACAGTATGTTATTCTTATTTTCTCTAGTCCCTCAATTAAACAACTTTTATACGCAAGGGGATGAGCCAGCTGGCCGTCCGGGCGATGTAAACAAACTGAAGATCGGAAAACTCGGAAAACATCACAGACAGTGGGACTCAGGTGTTACACCCATTGTAGACAGTCATGACTCATAGAGTTATTTTCAGAGGATATACTTGATTTATATTACATTTAAGTGTGAAAAATCGCATATAAAGCCTTTAAGTCTGGGGTGTCAACTAGGACAAACCAACCTCCGTAAATTCTGATGCACTTCTCGCATGTGGCTTTACGGCCCTTGCACTGCCAAAGTTATATCGTCCTGAAAGCAAGCAACAAGAGCGCTCTGTGGAAATGGGATAGACACCACAGTACTTTTAGACAGACTTTGAAACTACTATTTTAAATCTTAAAAATTGCTTATTGAGGCTTTAAAAATAACATTGAAACATCAAAAATATAGTTGTGTCTCTTCAAAAAGGTACAGCTTATACTCCTTTAGAACAAATCCAGACATCAGTGTTCAGGATTCAGATAAGGAAATTTAAATGGCTTGTCAGACTGAGAAGAGAAACCAAACCCAAGGCTGATAATTGGCAGATTTTATTCATCAAATTCCAGTTGATGACAGGCGGTCATAAAGAAACATAACTGTGCTAAACTGTACATCCTGCTCCTCATTCTTCAGTTCCTTTACATCCTCCACTTCAGACAGACACTCGTCTCTTTCTGCCTCCTCTTCCTCTCTCTTTAAACTTCTTGTCAGTACTCGTCCTCTCCCCATGCCGACTTCTCTTGTTCAGAGCTCTTCAGAGTGGAAAGCTGAAAAAAGAAAAAAGAAATCAAGGACTTCTTTAACCGCAGTTATTGCAGCCATAAAATTCACCTTGCCTTCACGCACCTCTAGATGGTGAAAAAAAACCCCATATTTTTTTCCATTTGTCTTTCTGTCTGCTTCTGTTTGGCCTTGAAACTCTTTCACTGTAATTAACTGCTTCTCATATTCATGGCTCAATAACTCTAACACGTCGTTCTTTCACTCCGACGAGAACAACTATTAAGTGTCATTGAAGTATTGTGACATACACAGATCAGCGCTTCAAGTTCAAAGTTTTATTACACTTAATTAACAATATTTTGAATGCACCACTGGCTCTGATAATTGGATAAAGAAGATAAAGTGGGAAGTTTATTTTATGCCTGATGTATTTCAACAATTTAGCGGGTTAAAGGGCATCAAACTCATTATAACTCCATTAGTAAGTGAGTGATTAAGCTCTGACAGCTCCTTCATTACTTTTGTCTGCATGGTTTGGATGATCATGGTAAGCTTTTAAATAATAAACATCTGTTGTCAGAGTTGTCATGCTGATTAGTCCCTCAATACTCAGAATATTAAAAGGTTTGATCCATGATTTGGTGCAAGTTTATGTCTTGAATAAGACGTTCACCAGGGTATGAATCGTATTCACGTTATTAGTTATTGATAATGATCGTCATGTAATGAGTTATTAGTGTGAGGTGATGTTCTCTTACATGTGAGGGTTTCAGTTAGCTGGTGAATACCTTCCTCCTCATCCTCAGGAGCCACCAAACTGGCAACAAAGGTCCAAATCATCTCCAACCAATCAGCACCCTCCTGAGCTGTGACATCAGCAGGGACTAGAGCAGGCCTTGATTTTATGGGACGAACACCACCTACGTAAAAAAGAGTAAAGAAACGAAGGAAATAATAAAAACTGTTCAGCCCATTGCTCAAACCCCAACACCTTTAAGAGCCTTGATATTTATAAATATTAGAATATCATATCTGAACGAGGTTAGGTTATTAGGTAGCTAAGTTATTTAAGCAAACTGCCTGTCAGCAAGAATTATTTTAGCGTATAACTTATTTAACATAAACCATACAAACACTACGATATAAGTGCAGAAAATATCATCTTTGGCGACACTTCTCTGACATTTAAGAAATGTAACTCCTAGCCTGTGGCGTTATACCCCCGCGTGTACATGAGATCCATGCGCGGAGCTGTGCGTGCAACTCAAACAGCATATTATTTTGGTGAGCGCTTTGACAGCAGTCACGCCCAGAATTTATATGCTCACGCAAGCAATATTGTATCCTGCGAGGAGAAACCATGCTATGAGCGCGAGCAGAATCTCACCCTGAGCGCGCAACTACAGTGTTCTCTCCTGCTGTTCTGAAGATCTGTTAAATGTCATTGTTAAAAGTTATATTTTAGCAAAAAGTTGGTGTGCACTACGTGAATTAATGAAAAAAAATTGTTTGCCTGCCCCCCATGTGATGTCGATTACACCAATATCAGATGGGGGGGGGGGGGGGGGGGGGGGGTTGTGAGGCTTTTGCAGCCGACCTCATGTGGACACTCAAGGAACTACAGTTTTTTTGCACTTCTGTGACTTCATTTTTCAGTACTGAAGGTTGATCATAAACATGACTCTACTTACTACCAGAAATTATTTTCTGCTGATTCTTTTCTGTTTTTTCAGAATAATCACAAACAAAAAATAAATTAGAAGACGTAGGCTGAAGGCAGAACAAAAACTTCAAGAATTACAGTTCTAGAAACTCCTTTCGAGAGCTAAAACATCAATAAGTTAATTTCCAATGACTTCCAGAAAGGCAGTTTTTGTAATGATGGATTCAAAGTATAGACTGTAAGAATAATAAATGTGTAGGTGTTTTTCTTCACCATCCTCAGAGCTCAAGCACTCTGTTACATTTCATTAATGATACTTTGGTCACAGCAGGTTACCAGAGAGAGCAATATTGTACAGATATATTTACATTTAGAGCTAAGGATTGGATCCAAATGGGAAAAGAAACAGTATGTTTTAAAGGTGTTTGTACTTACTTCTAGACCTCATTATTCTCTTACCCATGGCAGAGGGAGGAGGGAGACCTGAGGGGCAGAGACACACAGACATGATGTTAACAGAGACAGCATGACGCCGAGTGTAAAATATAGATTACAGTGAGAGAAGAAAATGAAGAGAGATAAAGAAAGACAGAAAACACTGATGGCAACTTTTTACACCGCACATTTTCTAGTCAAGTCACAGCAACATACTGTAAAGTACAGGACTGGAGTTATCGTTTTGTTTGCAAACCATGATAAAAAAAAAACACACACAACACACAACACACTTCATGTTCATCATACAAAATGTTAAAATATTCAATCATGCAGAGCACATGCTGATTCAAAACACTACACGAAACAATACACAGCTGCAACATCAACACTCCCCATGCATTCTTATCATTGTGTCCACCACTAAAGTATATGTAGTAATGTCCCTCACTTACGTCTGCTTTCCACTTCATGAGGAACTGTCTTTCGACCTTTTTTGATGAATAAAAAAAAAAAAAAGAGTAACAGAACTGGTATAGATTGATATAAAAAAAAATGACAGACTGGGGTTGACAGGTAAATCTTTATTCTCCTCCATCATAATCGGTGTCTGATAAACTCTTGAATAAATCGGATGGACAACATCAAGGACAGTTTGACCTCTAACCTTTTGGCAAACGGATGCAGAACATCTGCTCTAATATTCATTGGTTATATAACTATTTACACTCAAAAGTGCAGACTCAGTGGATTTACCATGTACTTCTGCTGCTTTTTTATTTATATTTGGGCATTTTGTGCCTTTATTGGAGAGATAGGACAGTGGATAGGGTTGGAAATCAGGGAGAAAGAGAGTAGGGAATGACATGCGGGAAAGGAGCCACAAGTTACAAGAAGAATCCTGTGACTCTTATGAACATCATTATTAACTGCATGACTTGATGGCTGATGAGAATGTTTAGTGAATTGATTAATAACTTGACAAATACAGACTCATTAGACAAGGAGGTTTTAGTCCCAATGACAACTCACAGCTTACGTTTGTATTAAATGATTACCTGAAGTTCCATGGTTTATTTACTGGTAATAAAGCATTTAATTGCTGCTTATTAACCTTTGAAAAAATCTATCCATAATTCATTTATTCTTCTGTTTTTTTTTTAATTTCAGGAATTCCTCTGTGTTTTTCTAAATGTGCTAATTTAAAGTAGCCACAGCTGTTGAATACACAGGTAACGTAAGGGTTCAACAACTGACAGAACTGCTGAGAGGGATGAACAAATAATGCACCAGAGGCATTTGAAAGCAGCCAGCCTGTTTATAAGAAAAATTACAAATGACTCTTTTCGGTTTGTATTTTGACCCTTCTGTGCGAGCCGTGGGGACACATTCACAAAGAATCTATCTCCAAGCAGTTACTCTCATTAATTAATCTTTTGAATTAAAACTCTCTCAGGTGGGAGAAGCTTTGTGCCTGTTTGTTATGCGGTGTGGAGGACTCATATAATAGATCATCATAAACAGCTGATTAATTCACTGACATTTCTTTGATTGGCACTCCACACACAGAGCCAGAGACACCAGGAATAGAAAAGCCTGCATTTCCCACCTGCTAACTCCCTGTTGTCCTTTCATTCCTGCTTCTTATTCATTCATCTTCTCTGTCACTTTCCTATCTCTTTCTTTTTTCTTTCTTTCTATCATTCATTCAGTGTCCCTCTACTTTTCTCTCTCTAATTCACATCTATATTCTGTCTCATTTTTACCTTTTTTCCCATCAAGTGTTTTCTGTTTTCCTCTCTGAACCTTTTTTGGTATTCTTTTCAGTTTACAATCAACAAAAAAATGACAAAAAAAAACAAAGAAAGCAGAAGAAAATACAAATAGTGCTCAGGAGAAATAATAAACACAAACCCAGGAGACTCCAAAATACATTTCAAAGGAAAGGAGCAAACATCAGAGATGGATAAAGAAAAAACAAAATAACACAGAGCTCTGGTTGTAGTTATTTTCATCTTTGGGTTATTTCCTCCTTCTCCTTTTCTTTCCATCATTGTGTATCTTCTCCCTCCCTTCTATCCTTCTTTATTTCTCTTTTTCTCCTTTTTTTTGTTTACAGGTTTTTGTTGTTTTTTACATTTCTTTTTTCTTTCTTCACTGTCTTCACTCATTTTTCCTTCTTCTCTTCTTTTTTCTCTTACTTTCATTTCTTCATTTGTTCTCTTTATTTTTCTATTTTCTGTCTCTCTCTCTCTCTTTCTTTCGTTCTGAATACACCCTCTCATAAAGAATCAGTTTTCTAAGAAAAGAAAGAAAGAAACAAAGAACGAAATAAAATAAATAGAAGAGGTTTGATAAACTGATTAAACTGCTGGCTGTGCTGCATCTTTGTCTTTCTTCCACCTTCTCCCTTGTTCTTATATCTGTGTATTTTATTCCCTCTGGCTGTTTCTTTATTCTCTAAACCTTGATCTCCACTGAATGATTATATCTTTTGTTACAGTGTGTCAAGGTGTGCGTCTGTTTCCCACTGTTGTTAAATCTGTTTCCTTTTCTGACTCTACTTTCTCTGCTTTTATCTCCACACATACACACCAAACTCTCTCTCTCTCTCTCTCTCTCTCTCTCTCTCTCTCTCTGCACTTTCAAAGACAGGAGGGATTTCATTTCTTCCTTGCCGTCCGAAAGAGTATCCTCCGTCTTTCATTGAAACATAAATGTCTTTATAGAAATGTCATGGCAAGAGAAAGCCTTGTGATTAAAAATGCAGCTCTGGTATTTTGTCATTGTCAACATGCAAATATTTGCTTCTATATGCTATTCCTGCGAAGCTAAACAATTCTGCAACTTTACTGCATCTCTCTGCATGAAATAACCGAGATAAAGAATCCAAACACGGCTAAAGGTTTGTCACTATTATCTATCATAAGCCGTTGTTTTAGCCAAACCATACAAAAGTGGATGTTTCCCTCTGAACTGGCATTTTAAGAACGTAAGCTCAGTATAGCAGACAATAAGTAAGCTACAAGAACTTCATTCCTTAAACTAGTTCTTCTTATTGAAATATGTTCATGTACCGCTCTGTGAGCAAAATGCTATGATTAAATGGAACATTTCAGATATCATAGAAAGTGTGTTTGAGCAGGGCTTTACTCAAGGATAGTCACATTTCTATGGAGGGTTTTCTTTGAGAAACATGCTCTACCAAAGGTTCAAAAAGGTACAAATTGTCCACTTTCTCTGAGAAGAAAATCTAAAAACCTGGGCAAATGTTTGACATGACCCCTTAGGGCAGAAAAGTAGCTCTTTCTAGAAACTTTCTAGTGATTCATCCAGTGGAAAGTCTCCACCAGCGGAAAGTGCAGGTTTTGGTTGCTGTTTTAGTATTGATTCACCCTTTTAAAAAAGTTGGAGTTTCAATTAATAAACTGGACACATAATAGACAGAGAGCGTGTCTATCTTGATTTTCTCTGGTCCGTCTCATGCAAAGCTCTAGTGCAAACAAGCCGTGCAGTCAAACTGTTAGAGGATTGGCAGTTTTTTGTTTTACCAGGAGATAAACACACGGGGTCGTCACAGTATGATGTGTACTCTTTGGATGGGATGGCGGGTGATTGACGGCATGAGGATGGAGAAGAGGTGAAGGAGGGAGTAGAGTGAGGAGAGGAGTTAGAGATGAGTGTGTTTGATGTGTGAGGCAGGACTATTCTGACAGTGTAGGATAGTCCAAATACATGGTCATGTGCAGATGTTGTAGGAGTGAGTGATATGGAACAGATATAAGTAGAATTGATAGAAAGGTCATTATCACAGTAAATGAGCTGTACACTGTTACACATCTATTCATCAAAATGATTGATTTCCTGTTGTGGGGTCGGTAAATCTGAGGAAGTTAACCTTTGTGTGTCAGGTGTAGTTACAGTTTGCTACAGAACATGTTAAAGAGCATATTTGCAGTTTGGAGACCCCAGAATATCAAACTATAGGACGATAACTTAGCAAGAAGATTTTTAACTCCTTTAGTTTTGTTGTATGTTTTGCATTTACTTCCTCATTAAATAAACTACCGAATGTGAAGTGTCAAAAGGGATTTGCCCCAATCAAGGTTATGTTTAATGTTAATAAACGTTGATCTAAATGCCGGTCTTTGTCATGGCTCTCTCACTCTGGCTCCCTCCTGATTGAGGTTCATTCCTTTCACCTGCTCTCACCTGCACACCAGCTCTCCATCTCCTCATCAACTCAGCAGTATATATACCCCAGCTCTCCATCCACTCATCGCCAGATCGTTGTTTCAACTACTGCGATAGACTACGGCTCCGGCTAAATTAAGATTTTGAAAAAACCTTTGAAATTAATCTTTTTGTGCTTGTTTTGGTTTTTGTGTCTCAACCTGTTTTACCTTTGCTTCAGGATCACCATTCACCCACCTGCCTTCTTGCTCAGCCATCTGCCTCAACCTGCTCTCTGGACTCAAGACTGCTCAGCCACACTCACACCCCTACTCTGGTCTGGTCAGCCTTCGTCCCCTTCACTCTGCTAACCCCCAGAATCTTCAACCCATCTTCATCTCCATTTACCACAATAAACCTCATTACCAATCAACCCCTCTGTCTATGTGTCCTGCATCTGGGTCCTAAATTCACTGGTCGTAACAGGTCTTGTCACGGAAAAGGAAGAAAATATTTATATAGTTAATAAATCATAGCTTAAAGACAACAGGTTTAAAGGGCCGGACACAGAACCTCTCTTAGATTTTTTTCATGAAATAAAATAATTTAGTAAATATGTTTTTATCAATTTAAAAGAGAAATCCTTTAATAACTAGATATTTCAAAGAAAATATGACTGAACATATGTTTGGAAATGCCCTTTCAATCCATCAACTGGTTCATGAGTGTGACATTAACTGGGAGTTAGAAGAAGTGTCAATATATGTACACAGCTGTGTCACGTCAATGGTACATAACCTGTCAACTATGATGGAGACATAAATGTTAGATTCCAGGTGAATATGTGAATGAACGTCTAAAAACACAAGTGAGCTTCCACTTTTGAAGACTGCTTCAAAAGTGTCTGTATGGTTGTTGAAAAATGCTTGGATGAAATGTGAATGTTTAGCCTGAATGATCAGTGGAAAATGGATCTAAATGATTTGAAGGAAAGTATCATGAATTGGATAAACAACCAAAAACACATTTTAATCACAATATGGTTTCTATTATGAAATATTGTAGTGAAAAAAACTGTACAAAATGCAAAATTGATTAAATTGATTGAAAAAAAGCATTAAAAACAAATAATTAAAAGAACTATTCACCTGCCAGCGTTTTATAGTCGAGCAGATCAAAGAGAACGATGGCAACTCCCGACCATGTGAGGATCAGAGCCACGACCAGCAGCCAGGCCATCGGTGAACTGAAGGTCAAGAGGACATCATCCAAAAATGTCCTCTGATTGGTTTGAGCCGGAGAGCTCGCCTCCCCGCTGTTGGTCTGGCTGCTCATTGGCAAAGAGATTTCTGAGGGCAGGAAGAGGATGTGGGGCAGAAAGGGAGAGAGGTTTAAACAAAAATTAGGATCAATGCACAAAAGGGAAAGGATTCAAATGAAGGGAGCTATAGGGTGACTGGAATATTGAGACTTTCAAATCACTTACAATGCTTGACAAACGCGCAAAAATAGATTCACCCATGACCTTAACTTAATAGAGATATTTTGCATACGAACTGGGCCCCTCCTCCTGGGCTCATTGCCCCCCCAGAAGCGCGGACTCACTGCAGGACGTAGTGTCTACGTTTACTGATTGTACCTACACTGCAAGCTATGGCATGCTAGCACAAGCTTACCACCAGTGTTCGGCACCTGCCTGTCCGATTAAAAAGCAGGCCAACTCCCCGTCCAGGTAAAAGCCAACACAAGCTTCACTCTCATTTCAACAGCTTTAGCCACTTGGCATATTGCCTCACTGTGATTATATTTTCTCTTTCTTGATTGTACACCCATGTCCGTCACAATCGCCAGTTTGAATCTCTGAATTGTCTCCACTCCAGTAAACTCACATGAACGCTGTCATTGGCTGGAGGAAACACACCAGCTTCCCGCCCAGAAACGTCCCATGGCAACCAAAACAAAACATCAAAAAACAGGCAGAGGACAGGCTCTCTGCAGACACAGTCACCACCACACATTTTGTGAGGCCCGTAAGTGATGATTGAGCAGCATTACTTCTGTATGAGTCTAAATATCTGTTTTAAGGAAAAAGCTTCCGACTCTATATTAAGGTCTCTAGATTAGCTGCCCTTGAGACGATCTGTGCCTAAACTAAAGGTAAATTTAATCTGTGCCTCATATGTCTAATACCTACAATCACTTACATTCATGCGTACCAAATCGTTTGATTCAAGCACACAGCAGCTGTTTAATTCAGGTAGATGTCAGTGAATCATGCAAGTATGTCGTGTTTCCCTTTGTGAGAGGATGAGAACGACCGGTAGAGGGGAGAGAGGAAGCAATGAAAGAGAGAAAGATACACATTTTGCCCAAGGCAATGAAATCAAATTCCATTTCACTTTAAAAAAATTAAAAAAATCCTGCTCTACAAGACAAATTACTTCTCTAAAGAAACTTTTGATCATTGTTCTGCCATGTAACCATCTGCCATAACACGATTATGCTCTCGTGTTTAGTTGTTTGTGTTCATTGCAGGCGTGCTTCGATGAGCGCCTCAGATGATTTATCCCCCCCCACACACCCCCAGATTCTCTGCGTGCCTCTTTCACAGCTTATCTGCAAATATAAAGTGATAGTAACACTGCTGTGGCGATGCGATTCAAATAGGACTGACTCATTTGGAAGAAATATGCCCCTTCTCAAGTTTATTAATGAGGCCCTGAAGGATGCAGATCCACATAAGCCCTGTGTGCTCTCTGTGCTGGTCCAGCTGAAACATTTAACACTGTTCATTATGACAAACCTGATCACACAATTAGAAGGTGATTTCTACTCTAATGGCTCTCATCTTCACTGTCAATTAATAGAGGGTAAGTGTAGGATGGTGACTATATTCCCCTGTCTCCTCATCATATTATACATGCACCTCAAGGCACACACTGCAATTTAAATACTTCTAGATGTAAGTTAAAGTAAATATCCAGAGAAAATTTGGCATATTAAAGCCTATTCTTGTCTGTGGCTTGTCAACACACACACACACAAGATGTGCTTGACTGGAAATAGGAAATGCTAAACAGTCAATTCAGCAACAGGTAGGCTGACTTGATGAAGACAGAGCACCTGGTATGGACAAGAGATATAGAATAAGACAATGGTTTTCATCCTCTGTAAAGTCTTCCATTCACCTCAATATTCCCATAAACTGCAATTTACACATCACAGTTTGCATGCAAGATAAATGACTCGGTAAGCACAAATACCTTTCTGAAGTTTTCCTGCTTGTAAATGAGTTTACATTACATTAGTTACATGTAATCAAATAGAACTGTATTAAAGCTTCTGTGAAGAGCTTTCAGCCTGCTTTGCTTCTGGCGCCCCCCGTGGTCCAACAGCACTGAGCTCATCTTGTTCCGTACATGTGTAAACAATGTTTTTTCCTATTAAAAAATAGTCACCAGTTGACATACTGTCTTGGAGGTTTAATAATTGGGATCATGTAGGCACAGTTGACATTTGATGAACAGTAACCAGTCCTTTACATCTATAAAAATCATGTTCATATTGACATTATCAGATTGAGTTGATATTGTATTCATTTATCATAATCAGTCTGTATCATCAGATGTCACTGCTCCAATAATTTCCAAGCACAGATTCTCACAAAATTGCAGAAAATGACCACTCAATATGATGTATTGGAAGCATTCTAGTTTCTTCAGTATGAAGTTTGAGTATACACGAATCCCATTGGCTTTCACCTGACGATCATTAAGTTTCAAATCAAACACTTTTAACAGACCTCTGCATGCAACTGCAGCTAACAATCTGCTCTTAGACTTTGTTTCTGAACTCGAACTTCATTTTTGCTTTTCAAATTACTTAGTGGACTGGAAACAATGGCAACACAATACAGTTTTACAGTTAGCCCTAAAAACCTGGCCACTCCTCCCAGAAGCTGTATCGTCATTGGATGGTGGCCAATATTTATCCTCACTCCATATAAGCAAAAAATGTACCAATAATTTTATCCGGGGGATGAATTACACCTTGATACAGGACCCCAGATGGTGTCTATATAGTCATATATGAATTACTAGTCTGTAATGTTTTAATGCAATACCACCAGTGCCACAGACAAACTAGAAAGCAAGCATGTGAGCTGAGACATACAGTTCCTAGTATTGCATACATGCTTTGATCTTTGAACATTTGGGCAATATGGTATCAGAGATTGATTCACAGATTTCACAGGGAGAGACAGGTTAATAAGATGGGTTCAAATAAATGTAGCAAAGGTTAGTTTAGGCATTTAATCCTTAGGGGGTACAAATGCTGGATCCTACATTTACATTAATTCATTCAGTCTGGCAAACTAACAATGTGTTCTACAACATTTACTCATTGTAAGCTGGAAGCTTTTTAAATAGAACAAAATGTTTTCCAAAAAAGGACTGTATGAATATCAAAGCCCAATAAAGTAGTCTAAAAATGCAATGAGATACTGAACAATTTATAAAAATGCCAGTGGTGGCTAGACTAAAAATCAAACTAAAATAAACCCTGAAAACCAGAATCTTTCCAAAGTTACAGTTCAATTCCAACAACACATGTTTTCCATAATTTCCTCACTGTATGCTGCGATACATACAGTACTCAATGCTCATACTGTACATGTTCTGTCCAATGTCAATGTGCAGGATGTATGTCATCCAGGTCCTTTGTAATGTAGAGAATTGATGTGTGGTGTTTCAGTAGCTGATCTCAGGCTGACCTTTCTGTTGCTGCATTCAGATAACCAGGTATAAAATCAATTCAACTAAATTCTGCCCACACACACACACACACACACACACACACACACACACACACATACGCACACACACACACACACACACACACACACACACACACACACACACACACACACACACACACACACATACACACACACACACACAATTTGCTTTTGTGTAATGGTTTGACTCAAGAAAGCTAAACATCAATCTGGTGTGTGCATCCTTATAGAGGTACAGCTGAGTATGTGTGTGTGTGTGTGTGTGTGTGTGTGTGTGTGTGTGTGTGTGTGTGTGAGTGTGTGTGTGTGTGTGTGTGTGTGTGTGTGTGTGTGTGTGTGTGTGTTTGTGTAAAGACCTGTCATTGATTGAAGCCCTGGCAACGGCTGTGGTCAGGCCAAGGTATTGATCGCCAGGTAAAACAGTCACGATGTTAAAATGACAAAAGATTGGAGCACTACCGTCTGAATGTCTTAGTTCAAACAGAAAAAAAGCAGCACTGAGCAATCAACCATTTAACTCTCTTTCTCGTGTAATATTTGAAGCACTTTCTTTTATAATTTCTGTCAAAGTGTGAGTCACAGCCTGCAAACGTTTTTCACCTCTCAGCAACACATGAAACAGCCCACCTGTTGTTACCACGGGGTGCAGAGCTGATCTTTGAACAGGCACCAACTGCTGCTGACTCCTAAAAAAACAGAGGAATAAGTTTGCGCAGGCTACAAAAGTTATTGAAGACAAAGATGTATTGCCTTTATGAAAGAAAGAAAGAAACCATGTCCTTGACAGTGATACATTGCAACTGATCCTTAACGTGCTGTACACACAATAAGTTTGTTAAATACAACAAACATTTTGGCTCGAGCTTAAAGGGGCTATATGTAACTTTTTACATGAACATCACAGTAAATATTTGACTTAAAGTTAAACTTCCTAACCTGGGTTGTGAGATGATAAAAGGCAGAACACAGATATAAGAATATATTTTATTCCTTATTAATGTCTGAATACTTTTAACTCTGTAGGCCTTGAAACTCCCTCACACAAAAAATGTATTGTTTAACACAAATGCTTCACATCTACTCTTAAGGCCTTGATCTGTATAAAGCCTTCCTAAGTCAAACAGGTTATGAAGCCCCTGGTGTAACAGGTGTAATGGAAAACAAAGAGTGAATTGTGAGTTCTTTACAAATGTCTTGCAGCAAAATGTTTCTTTATAGTGAAGTGTATTAAATATCTAGGACAGAGATATTATACTGATCTTTAAGTGTATACTGCACACATCTGTTAAAGGAGTTTCCTTCAGTGGAAGCTAGGATCCCCCGCAGTGGAATGTGAACAAATGGACCCTTATGTTCAGAGGGTTTCCCAGGGACATCTAGACAGGAGATTGTACCTGTGACCTGTGTTGGCCTTTAAGTTTATGACATACATATAATTGCAGAGACCCCTGCTGCTGTTGAAGTAATAGGGGTTGTCCTAAAAAACAAACAGATAAACAGATGTCCTCATGTGTCTGTGACATGGTGTATAAATAGCATTCTCAGTGTATGTTCGGGAGAGATCGATATTGGCTTCTTGTCTCTCCTGAGCAGACGTGTTCAGTGATTCTGTATCTTGTTAATAAACAATTTTGTTTGAAAGCAAGTCAGTCTCAACGGCGAATTTCTTCATCATCAAACATATCAACAACGGGAATCCACATCAATAGTATATATTTTTTTGTGCTGACAGCATGTGGCAGCTTACTGCCATTTTTTAAATGATTAAGCAAAGGTGAAGTTGACTCTGGGAGGGAAAACACAGGCTTTTTTATCACTGACATCAATCTCAGCTTGTGCTGCTCAAATTCTGGATAAACTATTTTGTTCTGCTGTTGGCCCTGGTGTACAAATTGTAGAGGAATAACAATTAAGTACAGAGACCAAAACTGTTTTAATGGCAGGCTGTCCACAGTATTACTGCTGTAAAGTTTGGCTTTTTAATTTGGATCCTATTGGGGTCTGACTGTCTTTGAAATCAGAGGCCACCAATGGAACTGAAGTTTCGGTAACTAAAGCTTGGGCCTATTGTTTTCAGATTGCTACTTGTTATTGATTAATGAAGAAGTTAAATTAAAAAAGTATAGTTAAATTAGGAGGGATACTTATCCCTATATGTCAACATAAAACATATTTGACAACAAGGTAGCCTTCTAAAAGCTCCTGTAAGTCACAACAGCTGCGTTTGATTTGAAGTCACAGCCAGCTAACGCTATAGTTCTACAGTTTGTAGCCAAATATTACCAATAGTTTACTCCTTTCCTATTCTATCCTATAAATCCAACCGGTACAGTAAGGTTAGTTGGAAGGGGCTGAATCACTATTCATTCTCTTTTAGTTAGCTTATCAATCCTAAGCTTAAGATTCAGAGTGTTATGTAATAGAAAGATACACATTAATAGCCTCTTCCTCGACTGCGACATGTGGCAATTAGTGGCAATTAGTTGAGTTGCCATTAACTTTCTATAAAAAGTACTAACCAGAAGTTATAACTTCATTCAAAGCTTCTTTTTTGTATTTTTTTTTTATGATTAGACTAAAATTGTTCATTATTTTTTACATTTTGCAATTTAACTCAGCTAACTTCTAGAAGAGACAATAACTGTTTGGATTGTGCAGAGACCTCCGTCCCTCAGATCAATACTATAGTTCAGCCAGAGTGAAATTAATTTTCACAGTACCTTGGACGTTCAAGTTTGCTGGATGTTCCGTTATAACCTTCAATCCTTCAAAGGCTCCGGAAAGGCAGTGTTACTATAGAAACAAGCATGTAACTCCTTTGTTAAATCCACTTTAGCCTGGGTTGAATGTGAGGATGTTTTTTGATGGAGGCTACACTCAAATCCAGCAGAGAGCAAGCGCAGAGCAATTGTGATGAGCTGGATCTAGCAGGTCTAAAAATACCCCTGAACCTCCACCACAGCGGAAAAAAAGAGGAAAATCCAGTAAAAATTCTTTGTTTTGGGGTTTAGGTTGTTCCTGAAGGTTTCAGTTTGTGTCTAGGAAATTCTTGAGTCAAAGAAAGTTTCAAAGATGAAGTTCCTGGTCGGTTAAATGATGAAGAGAGTGAGGCAAACTGAAGCAGGGAGAAGGGGGTGACCTACTGAGAGTCACCCTACCCCCTCTGAGAGTCCAAAATAAAGAGATAGTGGAAGTGAAGGGAGAGAGAGGGAAGGGGAGGGAGGGACTGGAGGGTTAGATCATGGTTTAGGAGCAAAAGATCAAGGGCTGAAGCAGGGAAAAAGAGAAGATAAAAGAACAAAGTGAGGGGACAAAGGTTTAAAGTCTCCTGTGCTGTGGCTCAGAAACACCAAGCTTATTAATCATGTTATAATGATAGAGGCAGCCACCTCCAGGAGACCCATTACACCACTTCCAACCCCTCGAAACTGCCACTGTAAATGGCATAATATCCAGGTAATTGATATCCAAGAAATGAAGACTGTAGTTATGTTGTGATTTATTTCATTTTACTGCCTGTTGTGAGTTTTAAAGCATTTAATGATTCGCTGGTTCTACAGAAACAACTTTTAACAGTTTTAACAAAAGAGAGAGAGAGCATTTTATACTTTGTGTCCTTGAGAGCGACTCAAAAAAATAAAGTACTCAGGACTTTAATTTCTAAAAATTTCCCAACCACAGTTTGACTTCTCTCAGTTGAAACACATTTCCTCCCAGACGTCTTGCCTTGTCAAACAGAGGTCAAAGTAAGGAGTAGATAAGTGGATAAATATCTATTTGAGCCCTGTGTGAGTTATTAAAGCCTGTCAGAAGCTGTTTTTGAGTTCCAGTTAAAATGAGAATGCCTTTGTATGTGTGTTTGTGTATGTCGATGTCAGAGAGCAGTGGGAAGAAGTAACCTGATCCCCAGTCTTGCCCTGGGAGCCTGCACTGCAGCGGCTATATTTAGAGATACAGACAGCAGCTGGTGTTAACATTGGACTGGACCCCTTTATATGTAGGACACTCAGAGGACTGGTGGGACACAATAACCACTAATACAAACACACATATCATACCCACACATACACAAACAAAAATGTAGGTCTTATCTTGTGTAAGACTAAACCCAAGAAAAAGTCAGGGACTTGTGGAGAGAAGGCATAAGTCTTCTTTACTTTTTTTAAGCAGCAATATACAAAAATGTACGAGGTTTTCTTCCAAAGCCAATGGGTCCTGATGGAAAAGAACCATCTCCTTTAGATTTAAGCCTTGACTTTGGAATGACCATAAGGGCCTCGCCTTGGGTCTCAGGGGCTGATTCATATAGGGTCAACAATGCCAGAGCCATGCTTAAAAGTGCACAGTAAAATCTTTAAATTCTGAAAGTAACTGGGAGCCAATGCAGTGAAAACCAGTATTGGGATGATGTGATGTTGTCTGTGAAAGCCAGTAAGAAGCCTCGCTGCTGCATTCTGTATGAGCTGGAGTCGAGAGAGTGCTTTGTGGTTGATTTGGAAGGAGGGAGTCAAAGTAATCTAATCTGGAGAAAATTAATGGGTTGATTATTTTTTCCATGTCCATTTGAAGAAAATATTGGTTTAGTCCTGGAGATTGTGCGTTGGTGGTGGAAACATGACAAAACAAAACTTTCTTTATGTGAGTTTTGAAGGCCAGGTGACAGTTATATAACTCTTAAATTTCTGGCTGTGTGCTATATTGTTGGCTTTACGCTCAACTTGCTTAGCTCAGACAAACTGGTGTGAAGAAAAATAGGTTCTTCATTCCCCACAGAACCTAAAACATTGGGTAGACGGGGACCCATCATGCTCATCTCTAGTAACTTTGAGGCATATTCTGTCAGATTGTAAGAATAGTCTCTCTCAAGGTTGGTATACATGGCAACATAAACAGGTGTTGGAGAGTAAAAGATGTCAGGTGAATTCAGGATAAGAGGGTAGCGGTTCAATTTGTCTGCAAAGAAGAAAAATTAAGTTAGCAGTCAGGCCACCTAAAGGTTGCTAATTATAGGGAAATGCAGATAGATTTTGGAGGAAAACTTGCTGTTCTACAAGAATAAGATTGCTCTAATCTGAGGCCAGACATGCTGTAGTGTTACTGTCTCCAAGCAGTTTATTTCAAAGATCTGAGGGTGCCCTGTGAGAACTCTGTGAAAGGACTAAGCTTTGGTTTGCAGATTTGGCAGTAGAAGCTCAAAAGTGCAGCGTTAGGGTTTGTCCGGAAGAAATGGGATGAAGAGGGTTCATAGGATGATCAACTATCTCATTACTGTGAGAACTAGGAGTGTATGGACAGTGTTTGTAAAAGACAGTAAGGGAGATGTCAGGGGGACACATGGATGGTGTGCTGTTATGTCTTGTTCGATTTGGCCTCTCCAGTCCAGCGCTGCTTCTATCTAACAGGACATGCAAAAAAATGTTGGAGCCCTGAAACGGAGACATCCTTTTGTCCTCTGCATGTGAAAAAGTAATGTAAAATAATGTCCATTATTATTGTCATCTTTGCAGATTGGGATTGCGCTACAGTCACATAACTATGTTTCGCTTTCATTATGCCTTTGTACTTTCATATTAAATTTGTAACAGCGTAAAATTGGTTACGTTGTGAATTCACATCACATTATGGCATTGCAGAAGCACGAGACGCATGGCGTATGAACACACGGCAGTAGCTTCACATTAACACACATTCAGGCATGCATACACACACAAACACACTGTGGTGTTCTGCCTATAGCTGAATCTGACATTTCCCATCACCACAGTCCCACCCCCGCTCCGCTCCCTCATTACTAGTCTTTTACTTCCTCCGATGGTAGATCAGGGGTGTAACAACTTCGCCCCACCATTCCGCAGCCATTGCACAGGAGGTGTAACAGGGTGCGTAAAGCATCGCGCCTTCAAATGGCAGTGTGTGCAATTGTTTATAAATCTGAATGCTCAGTCAAGAAAAAAAAAGAATGCTCCCCCCCAATTCTGCCACTAAACCACCACCCCAGATACTTTTCACACCGACTATGATCAGCTGAGCTTTTTAGGCAAAGACTGTCACAACAACAACTGTATCTGCTTCCAGATAACATGGGTGTGTTTCCCTGTAATACGCAGTTTGACATCAATGTAAAGCAGGTAACACAGCTCCCAGTTAAAGACTGCACTTTTCTAGTCTTCTGAACACTCAGAGCGTTTATTTACAAAAAATGTCAGAAGAGCCACAGCTGCCCACAGCTGTTCTATAAAACAAGCCTCTAAGTAGGCACAGACTACATTTCTTCATCTCAACCGCCTAATAAATGCTTACTGTTGGCTTCATCAAGGTATTACATATTTCATTGTCAGGTAGCTGTTGTACACACACATGGAAATGAGCGCACTCATAAGAGATGATCTGATGAAACCCACCATCCGTCCAAAGACATTCTGATGAAGCGAACAGTAATCAACAAGAACGCTCAGGTTTACACTACACAGCACAGTGAGTGCTGTTCGGTTTGGTGGGTGTGTGTGTTTTTGTAACCTCGTGATTTTGAAGAGATTACTGAGACACAACCTGGTATCTGTGAGAGTTTGAAAGGTAGGAAAAGATGATTTTCCTCTGAATATTGGGTTGAACATTCTTAGGAACAAAACCAGGAGAATTTGAGGTGAAGATACTTGTTGGATTAGGTCAGCACTTCTGACAGAGAATAAGGAAAGTCACACCTGTGGCTGCTGGGAGTTGTAGTTTAATCACATCAGAACTCCATGCACCCCAAGCTGCACTTCCAACAATACGTGTGTTTTCATGTAGACCCAAACCACTTAGATTGACACAGTGACTCTTAATTACTTTTCAACAAAGCTTGATGGAAGTTTCAAGTGCTAAATAATTCTGTTAATTTATCTTCTGATACTGATACACTTTGTCATTAATAATGACTCCCAATACCTCATTTACTGTTGAGGCTAAAGGTGCAAATCCACGAAAAAATACAGCTTTTGTTCGACAAATCCCTATAAAAATGGGCCTTAACTACATATGACTAATTTTTGTATAAACCATCTATGATTAATTCTGACCTGACCTGAAACTGCCTCCTGTCACACAGGGTCAACACAAACCAGAGAGTAGCAACATTAGCTTTAAGCTACACAGCGAACAACTTCTCCATTTCACTGTCTGATAGTCTCTCTCTTTAAATCTGAACTTTAAACTTTTCATTTTCCTGTTGCCTTATACTGGGAATTTATCGCGTTAATTCTTACTTTTATCTTTTAACTTTATCCTTTTATCTTTAATTTCTTTATAACATACATGTTTGGTTCCACTGGCCAATTTCTGACGTGTGCTCCTGCAGTGCTACAGATATATTTGGTCTTTGTCTTTATAATAGCAGGCCTTAAACCAGCAAACAACAGTAAAGACACCAAACCTTGGATAAAAATCCGAGAGAGTCACACATCACCACATGTCTGTCTCTCCATAACACTCTCTGCTCCTTCATTACTGTCTGACTCCTTCACCCTCCCTGGTTTTATCTCTCTCTTTCGCTCTCTTTCTCCTCTCTCACCTTGTACCTTCCTCCCTCCTTCCACACTTCTCTCTGCCTCTCTAACTTTATGTCCTCTCATCAACACCACCTCTGGCTCCTCTCTGGCTCCCTGTTTCCTTCCCATGGTCTCCCTGTCATCTATATTTTGTCCTTCTTTCCTTTCCTAATTTCACAACTCCCCCTCTTGTCCATTTCTGAAAACACATTATACCCTTCATCTTTCTTATCTCTGTCATATTCCATCCTTGGGGCACACACACACACACACACACACACACACACACACGCACACACACACAAACACACACACACAAACACATACACTCTCACAAATTCCAGTCTTCTTATTAAATTAGTAATAATGTCACCGTGCTCCCTCCCAGTGGGGCAGTGTTATTGACTTCATTATGCAAATGTAAACCAGCCTAAAGCTATACTAACTAATGGAATAAGACACACACACACACCCACACACACACACACACACTCTCTCTCTCTCTCTCTCTCTCTCTCTCTCTCTCTCTCTCTACTCTCTAGACCAAACATGCTGGTCAGAAAACATGTCTTGCTGTTTCAGATAATTATGTCAACCAGTGGAGCTGATGTGTGTATTAGCTTTTTATATTATTATATTATATCTGCCATGGAGTGACAACGCATTAGTGAAAATTCAATAGAATATCGAGAATAAAAGCTCACAACACCAACCATGCCTACAAATCTGTTAAAGTTTCACCATAATGGGTATTTTAAAAAGTAAAAATGTCACTTTGTAAGACTTCCTATATCTGTGCATCCTGTTATCCAATTGTTCTCAACACAATTTGCATTTCTGTTGGCTCTTCACTGGGTTTTAAAACCAGCTTTTCTCTCCTCTCCACAAGAACCAGCCTTATGAGAATGCAGGCCAGGTATAGATGTACTGGACATGTACCTGAATGGCCTCTGTGTGCCTAAAATATTTTTTTTCACTGTGGCTCAGCCAGGAAGTGACATTTGTCTCATCTTTCCTCTGAACTGTCGGGCGCATGATTCTTTCCCCCAAACTGGCGTTCACTGCTCACCAATTGCCAAATCATGCTGTGTCTTGATACAAGCTCACAGACCTGGAAACATACTTGAGGGTGTACAATAAACACACAGGCATTCACACACACAGACACACACACACACACACACACACACACACAGACAGACACATGCAAACACACACACACACACACACACACACACGCACACAACCACAGTGTTGGCAGAAGAAGGCGAGACAGATGGAAAGACAGCAGAGAGCAGGGAGGCAGTGGAAATTGAAGTCACAGTGTCAGGAAGAACAATTATTGCTCGGGGACTAATGTTACATGTAGACAGACTGAAAAATTTGTAAAGAAATATGAGGCAAATTATGTTCTTTTCAAAAGCACCAAGTCATTTTTGCTGTATTTAGTATGTTTTATGTGTTTCGCCATCAACAATTCTGATTACCGTAAATAATTGACTGAGATGGGTTTGTGAATTTTTGAAAAAACAAAATAGCAAAGAAGATGTCAACATTTGACCAGGAGGTGGTTACGAGTAATCAATTCAGTTTATTTAAGTTACAACATTAATAATAATTATGCCATTAACGTTCAAATGTATAATTTCACTGAAATAAATAGCAGACACAGATGGCAATTAGAGTTTACCTGCTAATCGGACAAATCAAGCGAGTTGGTTTTTGACTTTGGCACAAGTTTTTAATCGCTATGAACAAAATGAACTGCTGCCCTAATTATGTGAAATAGAAATCAATCTAGTTTTGGTAGTAGTTGATCCAAATTGTCACATTTCAACTGCAGGAAACAGCTAGCAGCTAAATGTAGCCATTGCAAGATTTATGAACTCAACAGCAAGTTTTGATATTTCTGCCCAATGTAATACATTTTCCACTTTCCTGTGGCATAAAAAAGTATTTTTAAATCTGCAAATATTAAACCACATCAACAGTCTGATTTGTTGTTAACCAAAATGTGACAAAACGTGTAGTTACTGTCACTGTTTTGTCTTTGAAGTACAGAATTGCTTCACATTTCAAATTGCACCACAATCAAGTAATAATGAACTGTTTGAAGTTTGATGAGCAATCACATGCTAGCTAGAGAACTTCAAGGGCTACCGGAAAATGTGAGCACAGAATCAGGTAAAATATGACTAACATGCTTCTTTAACCTTATTTTTCTGAAGAAAAGGAGGATTTTCTGGCACAAACTTCACCACCTGACAAGGTGCATGAAGAGTGAAAGGCTTAGAAGAGGTCAAAATGCTCCAGCAACACTTGTAGTAAGAAGATCAACTTCATTAATAACATCTTATTTTTATGAAGAATTGTTTAATCAGTGCAATTTACAGTTGAAACAAAGTCAGTGACTGATATTAAGCGATGCGATGCAAATTCAAAACCCATGCAAAAGTCCAACACTGCAACACACTGCAATTGAAAAGAACCTGCTGCAAAAAAGCAAAAACGGCTACATTAACATCAAACCTGCTACAAAATGCAAATGATCAGGTCCTGTAGAGGCGCTCTGTGGGACAGTTCAATTATTGACAGAGAGAGTGAGGGAGACAAGCAAGTGATGCATTGTTTGGATGTGAAAATAGCAAAGTTTGACAACAGAGAGTAATGTTAAAATATCATCAACTAAGAGATTTAAAGCAAATCCAGCCTAGACGTCACCAGGGACGAGCGAGGTTCTGTCGGTGCAGCTCTAAATGCCTGGAGCTAGAGTTAGCTTCAGGGCTAACAAGTCATTTGAATCAAAAGGGGCTGAATATTTCGCCCTGTCTTTTATTTGTTTTTTTTTGTTTTTTTATCTCAACACACTTTACAAAAAGAGCGGGTCAAGACCATGATCTTTCTTTTTGGATTTTAAGAGAACATTTCAGCAGAGATTGCGGTCCATTTGGCCTCATTGAGCAGTTAAGCAGTTTTGAATAAACTATTTTTCAAAACACTTTCCAGAGACTATTAGTGCAGTGGCATTGATAAGAAAACTGAATAAAAACAGAGTGAAGGATCACAGACCTACCAGAATGTAGTGAAGAACCAAGAGTTTAAAGAGCCAGCCAATTGACTGACTAAGTGACCATGATTAAACACAACAAACTAAAATTCAGTCCAGTGACTCTTAATTGGTCTTCATAGAAACTGAAAAGGCTCTAAGCAAGAAAAAACACAATGTTTTATTCCATTTTTTCCAGATGCTCTTTAAGTCCATCTACAACAAAGGAGACAAATAAGATAATTTTTAACATTTGAATCCGCTGTATGGCTGTATGCAGCGCAAAGTTTAGGACTTCTTTGCTAATAAGTTATTAACTGACTGTGTCAGAGTGATAAACTAACTAACGTAATGACTCACAGCTTTTCTTTTAGCCTGTCTCACTGCCGGCCGGAAATAAGATATAAAAACAGCCATTAAAACAGTTATTCAGGGAGATGATGCTTTAGCTTCAGACTGTCGGGTCAGACGGCATTAGAGATGAGGAGCTGCGCACCAGACACCTCATGCATTTTTAACCAATCAATATCCTCTTTTCTACATCTCCATCTGCTTCTCTATCTCTCGATCCTCTCTTTCATTTGCCTTTTGCTCCAACAAACGTGGTCTCTGCTGTTAATTTCTATTTACTGTAATCACTTTCTTCTTTTTCCCTCTGTGGCCTTTTCTCCTTGAACTGTTCCCAGGTTGGATTAATTGGTCTTGTTTCTCTCATCTCACTCTGTCTGTTCTCTCCATCCATGTCTAGCCCTGATATTTCTCTTATCTCAGTCTTATGTTGATTTTCACTTTGGTTTTAACTTGCTCCAGCCCAAGTTTCTTTCTGTCGTCATACTCCCTCCTCCTGTGCTACATGACATCAATAAATATTAGGGTGGTAGCGATTTGCAGCATCTGACTAACTTTGCAAACTATCTGTCCTGGTTTGACTTGTCTAAGTTACAATGAGGACAGAGTCTGTCTAAGCCTAAGCACAGACGCCAGAGTGAGCATGTCAATGGCCAGAAAACAAACAATAGTGATGAAAGTTCCTGCTCCTTTAAGTCTTCTGGATAATTTGGATTAGCTCATTAATAAGAGCAGGCTCTTTTGGCTTCCAAATGGTTCTTCATTTGGTATCATTTAGCTTTTGTTAAATCAGCCAAATTGAGTAATATTTTGGCCTTTGATTTATATGTGTGCTTGTATCTTACTGGTATTCATTGTAATTATACTAAACTGTATCATTTCCAGAGTAACATTATTTTACATGATGTTTGGTATAAAACATTAATGTTATACCACCGAGCACTAGGTCTGCCTGTGTAAAAGATCATCTCTTTATTCTGACTGTGTTAATAAACAACAACACAAGGGGAAAAAGGAAAATCCATGGGAGCTCGCAACTGACACATCACTAGGAAACAATTATTTTCAAGACATGAACACAAAATATCCAAAGACATGGTTGAACAATTTTTTTTTATTATTATTTTTATTTATTTAATTTTTTTTTTTCATTTGTTTCCATTTAAAGAAAATACTGTTCAAGGGCAAGGATCACAGCCATTAATTTAGCATGCATGTCACTTTGCAAATGTGCCTTCATTTGAGTTTGGTCCTCGTGAAACATTTCATTTTTTGTCGTTGATGTTTTTTGTTTTGTTTTTTTGGTACATATATATGAAATGTATTTGTGGAACCTGTGGCTATTTTGAGAAGAGGTGTCAGATAATTCTCTCTCAAGCTCCTCAAGCCTGATGCACTGATTGCACTTACACCTGATTTCAGATCTGTCGTATCGATCCTCTGTCCAAACAAGCTGTTGTTAGGAAAGCAAATAAAATCATGTTGTCTCCAAATAATTGCATGAGTGACAATACATTTTCCATTAAAATATATTGTCAAGGTTAAGGACTCTCTCTTATTTTCCTCTTTTAGTCTAGGATGATTCCACCCTGGTGCTTACAGTATCCCTATGAAAGCTTTGAATGGTCACAACTCGATTATTCCCTTTTATACATCTAGAATACTGCTGCCAGTTTATAGTTTATGCAGGCTTACTATTAATAACTCAGGTCTCCAAAAGTAGTATGGGAGGCAGAGTCTTCATTTACCAGGCCATCCCTCTTGGAAATTGGTCTTGGATGTAGACACCCAGTCTACTTTTCAAGGATAGGCTTAAAAAACGTTCCTCCTTGATAAATCTTAGAGTTAGGGCTGGCTCAGGCCTATACTGCTATAGGCTTACAGTGCTGGGGGAATGAGTTCCTTATTCTCAATCTGTGTGCATTCACTCTAAGTTAATTATCTTATAGTGCCATATGTTCATATGTTAACTGCATTCCCATGACTTTACATGAATTATAAAATTTTTAAAAAATTGAATTCAGTAATGCATACTGTATAGTGAGTTGAGTGTATTATTCATCCCTAATTAAGATTACTCTGCATTTTTCTTTTTCTAAGAAAATTCAACACAGAATCTGCACCACAGTGAGAGCAGACTTTGATTAGAATTGTGCCCTGTCTGTTGTCACTATACCATGTGAAGTTCAGGTTTCTTTTTCTAAATGCTTCCCACCATGGTCCTCTTTTTCATCTGCAGCTCTTGGCCAAAGGCATAAGATGATTAGAAGTCATCTCATATGATGATTTGTCCCCAGACACCTTCTGACACTTCAAGTACCGGAGGCTTGCCCTGCATTTTTTTTGCCTTGCTGTCCATCAGCAGGGCAGTGTGTATTTACATGCTCTAGACGTAGCTTCCGTCCTGTCTTCTTATGGTTCCCAGATTTTTTTGCATATTTCCCAGATTTACTTGGAATGAACTATTGGTAGGAACTGCAATCACTAGAAGGGGGGCAGGTGCTTATTTAAAGTCACATCAGTGCCTGGATTGTACATCAGCTGGAAGCGACACATCCAATGGTCCCATAAGTCTCAATCACAGCAAGTTTTATCTGGTTCATGGCATGCTGCTCTTGTATACAGTAAATATAAATGACTTTTGAGATGTCATTTACTTCATGAGTGGCATGGTCGCAGATAAAATTGGTCGCCTTTCGATTAGACTAGACAGAGAAAAGAAGCCAGTCCATCTGCAGGTCTTTTCAATCTCCCTTCACTTGTTGTCACACTTTGCCCTGCAGGTCTGGCATTTTCAGGACAATTATTTCACTTTGCTCTGACAGATACAGCTCAAAACTGGAATTTTTATCCATAGATGTCACTGCTATACCTGTTTTATTTATTTAGGGGATCATCTCTCTCTCTCTCTCTCTCTGCTCCAAATTGTTTTTCACTTTCAAACGGAAAACTGACCATTTTTGAGATTCATGTGTGAGCGAACATATGAGTGAAAACATAAGATCATAAAGTTTGGACACATAATAGTCGGCCTATTAAGGGCTTTTTTTTTTCTTGGAGATTCACAATCCATGGAAGTGAAGTTACCATGTGCTTCACTGAATTTGGATTAATTTTAGGGTATTTCAGAGGTACCTATGTATTCATAGGGAAAGTGTTTGTCTAACATACCAGAGAAGTGAGAAGTATGATAAGAGGGATTTCAGGGTTTGAGGTGGATGTAAGAAGTTTTTTTATCTTTGAAGATGCAGTATTAAAAGTATTAAATGGACTCAGGGCTGGATATGATAATGGGACCTTAAAGCCTGTTGTGACTTACATTAAACATTTAGATGCCACTCTTGATAAAAAATGACGAATGCATTGAATTCTTTCGAGTTGCCGTAAGCTACTGCTGCAATATCCATATCTAATAGCACTAACAGTTCTGCCTCCAGGCCTGCAGTCACACACACGCACACGCACACGCACACGCACACGCACACACAAAGAGTTGAGGGCAGCCTGTTAAGGACATCGCCTCCTCAGACGAGAAGCACAAATAAAACTGAATTAGTGTGTGATTCATAGCAAAAAAATGTGTTAAGCCGTGCTGCAGAAACAGCATACTGTATACACACACTAAAGGGGCCTTTTATTCATGCATGTTAACCTGAAGAAGTACTCCACTTTGCATTGTTGTGTTTTGTACACTTTAAAAAGACATTCTTAAGGACACTTCCACTATGGTTGTGTTTGTGCTGCTGGTTGTTTTCTTTTGTATTTCTGTGTCCTTGCTTACATTGAACAAGGTGAACTCAATACTAGGTTGAGGGCCATTATTGACTAAACTCTTTCGCTGTGCACAATTTCAAAGTCAAAGAAAAAACACATTTTAGAATTCTGCGAGAAAAATAAAAAGGCTCTGTGTCCCTGTTGAAAAGTCTAGTGAACACAGTTGGTGTTACGTAATAGCAAGAAGCTTACAGTAATCACCCTATGCTTTTATAATTATATGGATAAAGATACCTTGGCCCACTCAGGAATATGCTTGAAGCCAAATGAAATGATTCTGTAAATGTGAAATTAATGACAATCGTTGTAAAAAAAAAAAAAAGGCCTGAAGCAATGATTCATTATGACTGGAGATTAAATTCCTTAAAATGACATTTTAAATTGGATGATAATCATGTTCACTCTCTTTTTCAAGTGTGGAAATAAAGATGTGGAAATGTATCTTCGTATCCTTCTTTCTCGAACTTGACAAGTTAAAGATGTGCAGTGTTTTACTTATTTTAAAAAGATTTAAGGAAGTTAGGAAAGTCTGTAATATTTATTTTTTTCTGTTTGTTTTTAACTCAATTGATCACTGTGTATTTATTAGTTAGCAGAAATAAGTCAACAGTTTAGAAAGGTTCTAAATACTCATGTCCAAAAACAAAGCTTGCTAGCGGGGTGTAGAGCCACCCATATTTCAAGTATATTCCAGTGGTTTGTTGTTGCCATGTTGTTGCCTCAATCAATGGAAGTGGGGGAAACACGTACAGTAACCCTTCTGGCCACTTGGGGAGATACGCATCTGGCATGCAAAGAGATCAACCTGAGCCGTGCAGGAGTGAGCACACAAACTTGCCACCACCTCTTGGTGTAATCTCCACCCCCCGGAGAGGCCTGAACATTGGAAATAAGATCTGCCTTCTGATTCAAAACTCCCTCAATAAGTGGGTATACTTTGTACACCTGCGTATACCCTGCACTACACCACTGATTCTACTCTAAAACATTAAAAATATATATTTTTTTACATTTAAAGTTTCACTGGGTGCAATAATGCAGCAAATGTTCCTACGTTTCCCATATCTGTTTTCAGAACTGCCCACAAAATCAGTATTCAGTCACTTTTGGCATCAGTGTGACCAGAACTTCAAGCTTAAAGAGAACATTATTGTCTGTTCTCTTTTAAGATTTATTTCTGGGCTTTTTGTGCCTTTAATGGAGAGATAGGACAGTGGATAGAGCTGGAAATCAGGAAGAGAGAGTGGGGAACGAGATGTGGGAAGGAGCCACAGTGGCGCACGCACTAACCACTGCGCCACCAGCGCCCCATTATTGTCTGTTTTGACGGAGGACACACTAACTGTGACAGGTGTTGTTGAATGAAAACCAACAGTGAACATTGATTTTTATGAATACATATCTGTGTGAAAATGTCTTTGTGTTTTTTGTTTTTTTGATTTGGTAAAATGTTCCAAGAAAAGTCCTGTTGAGTCTAACTTCTAGTTGTTATCTCTGAAAAGAAATATGAATAGAATCTTTTCTTCAAGCCTAGGATAATCTGCTGAAAGAAAAAGAAAATCTGCACATTGTGATTTTTGTGAATAAACCTTTTCTGATGAATACAACTTTGAATTTATGACAGCAAGATGCAGCATCTATGAATGTCCAAGTTTTTGTATCCGTGGATTTCTTTGTCTACATAAGGGCTTTCTCATTCTCTGCCGGGGAGCATGATGAACTTTACAGTGCTTGTTGCTGACAGAGCCAAAGAGAGACTGTGATGCTGAAAGCGGAGTGCCTCTATGAGGAACACACGAGGTGCTCAGCCAACAACTAAAAGCTGTTCAGTAAAGGCACTGGCACGTGAACAGATTTGGAGAAAGTTGCCAAAATGTTGTCGCAGTTTGGACCTCATCATCCCTTTTGCAGCCAGCTACAAGTTGGTCCAGTGTCCGCTATTTAAATGTGATAGGCCTAAATTTTAGCCCATTAAGGAATCTTTCTATTTATTTCACTGCACCGAAAAAAAGTAGAAAGTGTGAGTCACATGGCCTAGCACTTGACACACTGTACGCACTGAACGCGTTGAATTTGTTCTTCTTGAAAAAACATGCAGCAAGATTAGACTGGAGAAATAAACACTAAAGTAAAAGACGATTGTGCTTGCTATCATTACTTGCTAGAATTGAGATCTAGGATGCTAACTTGTTGGTCCTGCAAAAACAAAGAAATGAATCAGATGCGATTTTTCAGACGATGACTTATCCTTTTAAGAATATAAAACGGATTAGTCTTAGCTAGTTTGCGTCACAATAGACTGTGATATAAACGTCTTGGTTTCTCCTCTCTTTCTTTGAAATCAGTTTTTTTATTGATTATTGCAAAGCCAGTTCTTTTCTTAAAAACAAACACAAAATGTTAAAGGCAATCTGTGTTTCTACGTTTTTTCTTGATCTATTTGCTGCAGTTATGTAAAGACAACTCTTAAGCGTCCAATCTGTTATTTGAATTCTATCTTGCCGTCAATGCATGTTTATTCATTGTCAAATTATCGTCTTGAACCGCTTTGTCCTTTCACTTCTCCCTCCATCCTGCTTTCTATATCAAGTCGTATTTACAGTAACTTTGGTTTTTCTGGGTTTTTCTGTGTAAGCTGTAGCTGTAGATATGAGTCTTCAGTCACTGTCACTGTGATATTCAACATTCATTTAGACTATTTCTACTGCTGGCTCTGCAGTTAGATAGTTTACAGATTGGACAATGTGTAGGAGGTATAGCATGTCAGAGTGGCAGAAGGCCTTTGTGTGTGTGTGTGTGTGTGTGTGTGTGTGTGTGTGTGTGTGTGTGTGTGTGTGTGTGTGTGTGTGTGTGTGCTGATAGGAGGCAGAAAGAGCAGCAGGCATCTGGTGACATCTGGTCCCGGCAGATAAAGTAATAAACACGTACTATCTCACGATCTGGATGGAGGTGCAGTCTATCTCTTCCCTTCTCTCTCTCTCTCTCTCTCTCTCTCTCTCTCTCTGTCACTTTCTGTCTCCTTCAAAATCAATTTCAAATAAGCTTTATTGACATGACAGGAAAGCAGCATTATGTTGGCAAAGCATGTATAGTTTTTCAAATGAGGTATGAGACGGCTATGCCAGGCGAGCTCCATTCTCTTCACTTTTATGCTGACAGGGCCTGGAAGTCTTTCCAGTCTCAAGGGGAAAAGCATAACTTTTATGATATAAAGAGTATTTCTATGACACTGAACCTCAAATTGCTCCTGAGTGGCACCTGGCATGTGAATGTGCATATCTATCTATCTATCTATCTATCTATCTATCTATCTATCTATCTATCTATCTATCTATCTTATCTATCTATCTATCTATCTATCATAGATTCATTTATTGGTAATTCCATTGTCTCAGCGCAGACTTCAGATTGTGATCCTAGATCAGTTCATATTCACAGTGACAGACTCACTCTCACAGACGTTGAGATATTTTCCCCCGAGAGCAGACACACCCCTGCCTGACCAGTGGGGGGCTCACACTCAGGCCAAGTTGGCTTGGTCAGAAGCCTTTGTGCGAGAGCAGATGATGTGTGAAAACGAGAAAATCAAAGGGACTGATGATCACAAAAGCCAGAGACATAACAAAGAATGGCACATGAAGAGGGAAAACTAGCAGTGATGTAAAAAGAGAGATGGATAGATGGTGACGGCAGAAAAGGGAGAAGATGAGTGAAAATATGGGCAGATGGAGGTGGATGGATGACTGAGTGTAGGTAAGATTAATTGAAGAAGGGATGGATGGTTGGATGGATTGGTGGATGCTTTGACACATTGCCCCGGGGAATCAGCCATTATACATGCGACTGTCACTCAAGATTAGCAGCATAATTAAACTCCTGTCGCACTGTGTGTGTGGTTTGAGCGTGTGTATGTGCTTTTGTTTATGTGTGTATGAATGTGTTGTTCTCTTGGGTGTGTGTGTGGGAGGGGTGGGTTGTGACAGAGATTGATGGTGAGGGGAAAGAAGGCCATTATGTTGTATAGCTAAAGCAGTGATAGCCTCCACACCTCTGTGTCTGTTTAAACTGCTGGCCGGTTTATAGGCGTGACACGTGTGACCCCACAGCACACACACACTCACACACACACATATACACACACATAAGCACACAAATGTTTCCATTTTTAATTGGGGGACTGCTTGTTGTAAGTAGCTAAATTGGGCGGTGGTCTGCAGCCATGTTGGCTTCACTGAACTCTCGGGAGTGTGGGAACAACACCGAGCTGCAGCACTAAATTAAGTGTCTTTCAAAAGTGAGGCAATTACCATTCCCAGTGTTAGCCCAAGGCTCTTTCCAATAATTGAATGACAGTTGTAAGACATTTTAATATGTTTTATTATAATACATTATGTTGTTTGACATTTTTTTTTAACAAACTGCCTGACTCTTATTTTTTTAAACATAGGTTACTTAGACCTAATTATCAGAAAGCCCATCAGCCTAACATTAAGTGAGCAAGAAATGAGGATAACATGATTTTCTTGACAAATAAGAACGAGCGAGAGAGAGAGAGATAGAGAGAGAGACTATTTCATAATAATGGTTGAAGGCCACGTTCACAAGCAGCTGCACACCGACCAAAGCTCCATCTCTCACCGTTTCTGTTTGTGTGCCTCTGTTAGTGAAAAGAGCCCCGCCGCTCCCCTGCTGAGCGGAACATCAGGCTCATCAAGTCAGACAGAGGAAGCAACGACGCGGACCGAAGACATGAACTGCATCCTTCAAAATAACAGCCCAGAGGGGTCAGAAGATTCAAATAGGCTGTAGTTTGTTTTAAACTTTTTAAAAACAGGCCTGTCAGAGCTTTCTCGTCCTAGGTGTAGCCTATGTGTTGTGCTGTTTATGCATTTTGGCAAAAATTATACTACGAAAGCAAAGCAGACTAAAATAGGCTTGAAAAGAGGGTTAGAAAAAAAGAAGCCTACCAGACAAAAATCATACAGTACCAAGACAGAGAAATGTATGTCTAAGTGTGCATGCATAACACATTGATGTAAACTCACAAAGTTCTGCCTTATAGAATAAAAAAAACTAAAATCAATAAGCTACTGAAGGGCACCTTGTCCAAATTCAGTAGAACTGAACAAACAGAAGTATAGAGGAAAGCTCTGCAGCATAGTTTTCAATATGAACAAGTTTTCATAGTTAAAATAATTGACAACACAAAAAGCATTCACAGGACTTCTCAGTATTACCATCCTGCATCAACAAACACATTTTTCTTTTGCAGTGATTTTGTTCAGAAATAGCAAGATGACAGATGTGGTTATGGTCTGAGGGAGGTTTTTTATAATAATTCATACTGACACGCAGACTGCCTTCAGTAAAATGGGACTAAGAGCCTGCCTGGCTGACCTCCAGGGTCAACTAAAAAAAGTTAATGGAATGAAAGAATCAGGAAATCTGATTGTACTCGATGTAACTAAAACAAAAAAAGTTAACAAAGTTAAAAAATATCTTTACAAATTTTCTGTTAGTGGAAGCCTACCTTTTGTATGTTGTAAGGTTTCATTTTATTTGAATGCTGTGCATGTTTTGCACTACAGGGCTTTGGGGGAGTTATTTTATTGTTTTTTTTCCCTCTGGTGTATTCCTTCATGTTAAAGATTTTTTTTTTTTTCATTGTGATAAGGTGAACAAAGTACAAAACAAAAATGTGCACATTGACATGACAATTAAAGCAACGGAAAATAAACAAAAAAACAGAAATAAACAGAATCAAAATACGCAAAACATTAGCAATGACAAATAGTGTGAATGTGTGTGTGGCAGTATAATACATCAAAGTGAGTGGCTGAGTGGGAAGTAGCAAGAAAAATAAACAGATTTTAATGTTAAAGATTTTTTTAAGTTGTAGTCCGCAGTGTGATGTTTATGTTTTTGTTTTTTTTTAGCCACGACTCTGGGTGTTTACATGCAAGCTTTTATTGTGAAATTCAGAACCGGAACTGCTTCGTTGTTGCGCGGTTTTTGACTTGACAGATGGCGGGCTAGAGACGCTCCTCTCGGCTGTCTCTCTCGGTCCGTTGGTCCATCCCGGTTCCCATTGTCTCCCCTCCTCACTCCTTGAAGACAACCCCGAGACGGCAAACTAAACTTGGCCGTTTTCCCCTCTCGTATCGCCTTTTGTGCGTTTCGTTTGGTGACTTACTTCGACCCGAAATCTCATCACTGCCCTCTCTCTCTCTCTCTCTCTCTCTCTAAAACGTGGACATTCTTGTGTGTTTGTTTTATTTTTCCAACGTTGTAGAGATTTATTCCCGGTACCGGAGGAGGAGGTGAATTAACCGAGCCACGGCTGAGTAAACGGAGGGTTATGATGGGGAGCTGACAGGAGAGGACTTCCCAAAGGCTGCTGACATCCAAGTAACAATTTCACTAGGCGTTTTTCTGAGTGGATAAAACACCAAATATCAGGGGACACGCAAAGACACGGGATTAACAACCGCGCGGAGTTGGAGATAAAAACGGTGTGTCTTGATTATCCGGTGATAATGAACCCCTGAAGGATGTGTTGCCGCTACATGCACGTTACTTTCCCTGAGATAAGGTAGGAGCTGCTGTAGAAAAGGAGGAGGCAAGGACCACTTGCACTTGTTTTCTCCTCCCTGAAACAAATTAGGCGGTTTCAGTCACTTCAAATCCAAGCGGTCGGATGATTCAACAGAAGAGCAGCTAATCTGTGGAATCTATTCTTTTAATCCCACCAGCTCTGCCTGCTTTTAACAAATCTTCCAGTGTGTGTTTTCTTTTTTTTTTTTTTTTTAAAGTGGCCAGCACCGTGATTATTCAAGGATGCGACCAGTAGACGTGATTGTCTTCCGGACTTTTTTAGTCAAGTAGGAGGGGAGGTGGTGGGGGGGTGGGTGGGGGTGGGAATAAGACAAGTGGGCCCTTATGCACACAAACTGGAGAGACCCACATAATCAGAGATCTAAAATCATCTTGTGACCTCACCTCCTGATTTTTCAAACTACATGGAACATTTGAAAGTGTTTACTGAACCGACCTTTCTGGATGCATGAAGAACACTCCTGGCCTTGAATCCTCTCCAAGCCCAATCTTACATCTTTGATCCCTGACCCCCTTGTTTGATGGAAATCCTGGTACCACATAGCCGCCTGTTTACCCGTCCCTGACCCCATTCATTTGAATGAAGTTGTAGCCTTTTATTCCTCTTTGCTCCAGTGAGTACAGGGGCTGCTCTCTGTTCTCTGAGGCCGAACGCTGGGCTTCACCACCTGGGCTGCCAGCCAGCCGGACGGGGCCTCTCTGGGGGCTTCTTGGATTTCTAAGGTCCAGCTGGAGATTTTGGGAGTTTTAATCTACACTTTCTAATTCTTCACCACGTGGATCACGGGAGAGAAGGTGGAGGACACCATGGGGTGCTGTAGTGGCAGATGCACCTTGGCCTTCATATGTGGCATGCAGCTGGTAAGTGTTAAGATTGTTATTGATCCAGTGCGAGGGTGGTTAAATGGCAGGATCAATACAGAGAAAGAAAATGTGTCTTAAAAGCCTGGAAGAGTAAAACTAAAACAAGTCATGACGATGAATCAGAAAACAGATCTTTACTTTGCTGGCACGATTTGAAGCAGGGTTTGGGTACAATGGATGGATGGATGACTGGGGAGGGCACGTTTCAGAAGTGAATAGGTGTAAAAGGTCATGCTACAAGGTACACTATGATTTGAGGGACAGATTGGAAAACTGGTGGATTGAAAAGATGAATGGACATTGGTCCACATTGTGCACTGATGGATAGGTGGAAATTGGGAGTGATGAAGAGGCTGTAAAGGAGGAATGGATGGATCATGGATGGCACATGGATGTAAGGGGCAGGTATGTCATTTATGGAAAAATATAGTGACGAAGGGAAGGAGGAATCCACTGCTCCTCTCCCTCTGTTTCTGGCTGTCTTTACTATCTCATGCTCCCATCATCACCATCTGTGTCAATGAGAACAAGTGCCAGACGAGACAATGGGGAGAGAGGGAGGCGTGCATGTGAGTACATATGGGGTGTGACAAGGACCAAAGAGAGGGTTTCTCTAGTTCAATCCTGGAAAATCCAATTTTAAACTCCTTCTTTTTCCAAATGAAAATGGCTAAATTAAGGTGACGAGCTGACAGTGTGGGAACATTTTCGAATGCATGTAGTACAATGAGTGCGTTTACATGGACTTGAAGTATCCCATCTTTGTGTTTGCAAATCTAAGCATCATATCCGGATTTCAGGAACCGGGATAAGCCCGTTTGAGAAGCATGATTTTGCTACCTGGAAAACGGTATACTGTGGCAGATATGAGCCCTACGCTGTTTTCTACGCATATACTGTGGCGTGAATACACATAACTGGTTTCTTCTGATACGTGTGTGCTAAGGCACCATTATGCCACAGTGGTCTATTTTTTCTTGGATTTCAAAGTTGCCGTGGTTTGTGTTGTAAAAAGTGTGCAGACGACTAAGATATTCTCGAGAAGAGGGGTAAGAATATTATAACTATCAGTAACTTTTGAGTTTGAGTGAATTGTCGATGGTAACTATTTAGTTGTTCGTCACTAGGCGATGAATGAGAAGGAGCTTGCATATGACTTTCCTCTATAAGCGTGAATAACAGGTTAGAGCTACATGCTATCATTACAGAGAAGCTGCATCAGCAAATAAAGAAAGAACATATGTGGTGAATAATTATCTTTAGTAGCAGCATATTTCACTACTAGTCTTTGAGGATTGGGCGAATGTAACAATCAGCAGTTGTCTATTAAGAGCACATTAGCACCTTGATACATGTATGTGCTTCTGGTCATTTTAAGTCCAATATGAACTTTTCTTTCAGCTCTGTTTTGCCAACTCTTCAGTGGAAATATTTTGTCTTAAGCTAATTGACGCTAATATGAGTTCGCCATCTCCATGCTAACTTTGTCTGTCTGCTGATTGGTGCTGTACAAGTAGGGCACAGTGAGTATCTTGGAACATTTCTCAATGAAAAAAATGATTATAAGAGCTGTAAAGTTGGATTGGGAGCTGGAAAACCAAAATAATGTGCTGAAGGTCCCAAAAAGCCAAATGGAACTGCTGAGCTGGGCAATAAACTCATTGTGGGTTTGCCATTACAAGTGACACCTGTCACATTTAAACCGCCCCAATTTCATTCAGAAGTTTGCTTGTTGCAACCTTAAAATACAACACAAAGGTTTTCTGAAAAAAAAAGGAGGCCTATTAAATAAGATCCTTGACTGTCATCATTTCCCACCTGTCAAACGTTTGTTGCTTGCTGTAGTTTTCTATCATTTCCAAGCTCCTTACCTTGGCTACTTGTAACAAAGGAAGCTTTATTGCTACATGCTATATCTGCAAGAATAACAGCTACTTATTGAAAAATAAGTCAAGGCAAGAATCTCTGGAGGCTAAGCTTGAAAATGATGGAAATCAGTAGCTCGAGTAGGAGCAAAGTAGGGTTGTAAGTGGTAACTCTGCAAAATAAACACGCATCTCTTCAAGCATGCTATTTTTAAATATGAAAAACAACAGTGTTAGAGGATCTAATGATGGGATTTTATCTCTATGTCTTGTGTAAGAACTGAGAATGTACTGTGATGCATGGAGTGGGAAATGGCATTGTACATACACAGATGCATAAACACGAGAAAAGGCGCCTATGCTGTAGCATTCTCAGCTTATGGAGTTATGTACAGTAAGATTGTGGAGACTGAAGACCTATTGTCATGTTGAATAGGACACTGTTACAGACCTGATACCCCGTGAGTCTGTGGGCATGTGTGTGTTTGAATTCAGTAACGTAAGAATAGGGAACAGGAAAATCATCTAATTCATCATGGGGTATTTATGTGTAAGACCCTTTCTGTGTGACTGTGTGGTCTTAAAGGTTGCAGAGATGTATGAAATTGCACAGCAATGGCATATTTTCATAAAAAAAAAAAAAGCAACAACAGACATGTAAGCATGCTGATTAGATTGCCACGTGTGCTGTACACACATGTAACACATCATTGTGCTGTAAATGGAGATGCTTTGTGTTTCCATAGACAGAGTGTGTGCAAGTTGGTGTGTGTGCTTGTGAATGAGATGCTGTCACAGTGATAGTCATTGTGTCTAATGCGATGGAACTAATGCTATGCCTTAGTCAACAACATGTTTTGCTCTGCTAACTGTTGTAATAGCTAAGCCAGCTGATATCACTGCTAGCTGAGCCGGAGGACTAACACTACTGTATTTCACCGTTTGGTCCACGCACTGTTGGCTCTGTCATATTTAGACAAAATGTGAAAAGAATTCTCCACAGGGTGTGGGGATAAAGATGGTAAAACAGACGTTTAAGTAGCATCTACCCACAGGAAACCGCACTGCCCACAACCCTCTTTGTTCAAAGCAGCCTAATTGACCACAAATGAAAAGACAGCCCCTTTTCTCAGCACGCCTCTCTGCTGAAACCCCCCTGCTGGAGTTAATTGTTTTTGCTATGTGAGCTTCAACCTAATAGTTGACCCCTGTGCAGAGTGGGGAAACAATGCTGCTGGTGGTCAGTGTGTCTCATGTAGTGGAACTGATGTCTTTTGTTACTCTTAACAGCAGTTTTTCCTCCAGCTTCATTAGATAGGGTAATTAGTCAGATATGTGATGTCACTGGAGCTGAGCAGAGATCAATGAGCCACATTGGAGATACATCTACCTCTCTGCTTACGCCACCGTGTGTCAGGTGTGATCAGTCCCACCAGGTGAAGTTCTGCCAGTGTGTGATCCAAATTGGAGTAAATGTAGCGTGTGTTCCTCTGCACTCGGCTTATTAGTCACCTTTATGGTCAGCGTTTTCTTAAAGTGTCTAAGGACCAAATTAGCGAAGGTTTTTTGCCTTGTACTGCAAAAGCTGTTGATTTAAAACTCAACTTCTTTTAAGTTTGAAGAACCTGCAGGGATTTTTTTTCCTTCTTTTCTTTTTCTAAATCTGCAGAATGGCTTTTCAGTTAATCATTCCCATCTATATAAAGTCCCCGAAAAGCTTTTAAGTGTCAATGAAAACTTCCTAAAGCCCAGAAGGCCTCTTTAAAAAAGCCTATTGTATCTTTATAACCAGTGTGAAATGCCAATTGTCGTAACTCGGCTCGTGGGCAATGACAAAAGACGGGAAGAGTCAGAAGTTTACTACACAAAAAAAAAAAATTATTTAAAAAACAAGTTAAATTAACAAATAACCAGAGTTATGAGCAGTGGTGAAAGTGTGGGTGTTTGAAAGCATTATGTGGTGTGAGGTGTTGAGGAGTGCACTAACATAAAGAACTTAAGAATTTGCAAGCATCGGTCAGTGCTGAGAGTGAGTGAATGAGGGAGAGCATCCGATCTCTGTAGGCCAGGGTGAACCAGGCCCAGGTGACCAGCAAGCACACACAGACAGACAAACAGCAGCAAGCCAAAGACTACCAGTGACCTGTCACAGGGTCGTCACATGAAGCCTTTGTGGCGATTCAATTTTATCACGATTCTTTGGTGCCGTTTCGATATATATATCGGGATTTTAAAGTAAAGCTAATGTGCTAGCTAACCTAGTAGCTCATGGAGGAGAGACAGATGTATGAAACTTAACCAAGCGGCAACCTCCGGTCTCAAAAAATGAAGCCAATGCGGAAGTAAAAAAAAAAACTGCAGTTCCTCGAGTGTCCACTTGAGGCTGGCTGCAGAAGCGCTGGAAGTGCCATAAGCCCACAGCCGAAAAAGCCACAGGCCTTTTTACCACAGGAATCAACATGTTTACAGCCTGGTTCAAAAAATGAAATATATCTGATAAGTTGACGGCCCCTTCTCCTCACACTGTGAGGATTTTATTTTATTAAGGAAAACGGCTATGCCCATATAAGGGTTGTGGCAGATTTGATTGACAGCTCTGCTCGCTGCATCTGTCTGTCAGTTCAGCAGCAGGTCAGGAGGCTAACAGCTTGATCCGTCTGATTTCTCCTCTTTTTTATTTTGTTTGGAGAGTTTGTTTAACACATATTTGACAACATACATGGCTTGCAGTGCGGTTAACAGACCATCCAAGAAGTTGATGCTTCAGTTTTTTTCGGTAAGTGATATAGTAGTGTTATATTTACTGCTTACTCATGTGTTGGTATTTATATTTACGGACCTAGCTTGTTTAGAGTTAGCTTGTAAACCAGTCGGCTAACTGTACTCAGTGTAGCCCATTATTTACGGTTAATGGTTTAGCCGATCAAGACTCCCATTCATGCCAAAGAAGCTAATGGCAACATAGCCAGCCAGGACTATTAAATTGGGGGAAAATTTAATTCTGAAGTGTTAGAAATTTTAGTTGTTAAGATGTTGTAAGACAGAGTTTGTGTGTTAGAAACTAAAGGTTCACCTCGGTGGTTAACAGCAGACTATAAATATGGTTATCTGACATTATGATGAATGTTATACTCCACGTAAATGTCAACATTAAAAAACAAACTTTGTGTATAAAGTTCAACATTAATCAGACGATACCTGCTGGTTAAACATGTCATAGAGGATGATATTAACGTTACATGGTTGGCGTTCATTTTGACGGCTCACAAACTCAAACTTCAACATTTTCTCTCATTATTATTATTATAACATAAACAGGCGATAACAAGTACAAAACTAAAGATGGTGACAGACAGAGATCAGCTATATGTTGAAGCTTGAACAGAAAAATTAGATATGTGCAAACGGTTACCAAATTCAATTTGTTTGTCTCTTTGTATGAGTTCAGGGAAATTTAATATGGTTATTAATATAGTTCTTAATCGTTACAGATGCTCTTACAAAGAATATAGCAGTAGAAATATAAAATCTAAATAACATATGGAATGAAAATAAGATATAAAGCACATAGATATAAAGTACAAGAAATAGTTTGAAGAATACAGCCATGTACTGAGCTCATGTTAATAACAGATGAGTTACTGTATGTTCTGTACTAAAGCACAGAGAGTTAGAACCTGTTAATGATTTTAATAATTCAGGTTATATTTGTTTCATGTTAAGATGAAGTACTATCCACAATAAACTGCTCAATTTTTCCTCCAAAATCTGAGGCAATTTGATGTGGAATATCATTGTGCAAGTGAGTGAGAGAGCTGAAAATAGCATGATTATAATAAGGTTTAACTTCTTAACTTTAAATAGATGTTGATTACCTGAATACTGTACCTTTGTTGTCTGGGTAGCACACTGTTGAATTTATAAATGTACTCTTACACATAGATGAATACAGAAAATGCACAAACAAATTGATTTAATGAATAACTGCTATTTTCTCTCTGTCTTTGTCATCCTGAAGACCCCTCACTAAAAGTCTATATTCTGCTGGATCCATGTCACATGCTCGAGCTTCTTCAGAATGACATTTCAACAGTTGAAGTTCTGGTGAGAGAACATGGCCAGCAGATAAGACAGCAGTACATCACAAAGCTCCACAAACTTCAGGAGGAGGAGGAGGGTTTGCACCTTGGAAGACTGTATTCATGCTTCAGCTGTTCAGATAAAAATAGATCTCCTCCAAACAACTTGCAATCAAACCATTTTCTTCCCATTTTAAAAACAGAAACTACATTTCTAAATCATTTTAACTGTGTTTTTATTCACAAGTTATTGATCTTATTTACTCTCCATGTATCTTGATTTAAGAATGGGGCTGTGTTTAAGGGCATATTTTTGCAATGACTCTGTTCCATCCCATTTTCAGAAATGAACTGAATTAGTATTTGGTAAAAAGAAATGTCAATAGAAGACAAAGTTGTGTAACAGTAGATTTCCTTCCCTAAGCTATTGAGTTGAGCAATAAGGCACATTTTAGTCTTGTCATTTAAAATCTGAAATGTATACTCATAAGTAGAGACAAATGAGTGCATTTATATAGAAATATTTATTTAATATGAAAAACTACATTCAAAAAAGTCTGTTTTTACAGCAGAGATGTACCTGGTATAAAAAACCAAATAGGTCTGATAGCTCATGTCTCTATCGACACACACTGTACGGGGGTGAATGTTTTGATGACTCATCAGTTTTGATTTGATGAAGGATAAGAGTTATTCACAATAAGGCGTGTAGCTGACCTGATCGACAGGCGGGCGCGGTGTAACGGTTTGTCAGGACGCTTAAAACCCGCCTCAGCTCCAGCTCTCAGCCTGTCGTTAGGTTGAATGAAGGTAAGGGTGAGACAGCATTTCAAGCATGTAGACCGCCATCAATGCAGGAACATGTGGGTGTCATCACTCAGGCCATCCGGGGGAGACCTCCCTCGCAGCGATTTATTGAAGAAGGGAAGCAACTGAAGTCCACCCCAGAAGAACCAACAAATGCAGATGTTGTTGAGGCTCAGGTTTCTTCCTCTGTCTCTGCAGCTCTCTGGGCACCTTGACGGACGAGTCACCAATAATCCACACTGTGTCTATAGGAGAAATACAAAGGTGTTCAATTAATGCCTCAGACAAGACAAAATGTACAGTTAACTACATGTGACAGCTCAGGGTGTTTTTTTGTTATTAGCCACATCTGCAGGAATAATATTGAACAAGGTAGCTGCAATTCATAATAATAGACGCCAGTCTTAAATACATTTTTTTCTAATACTTACAGTTTTTGTTGTGAAGCTGACACTGTCCACAGACTCCATGACTTCACGGGGTTCTATAGAAAACAAATATCATGATAAAAACTAGGGCTGGGCACGCTAACGTGTTATTTTTGCGTTAACTCATTAATTAATTATCGCCGTCAATTATTTTATCTCGCATTAACGCAGTTTTTATTATTTATTTTATTATTGTCTGTTGCTCACTGGCTTTTATTTTATAAAATTCCATCGTGAGTGAGCCTGGTATGTTGCTTACTGCTGCGGCGCTCACAGGAAAGAGGAAACAGTGTTGCCAACTTGGTGACTTTCTCGCTAAATCTGGCGACTTTCCAAACCCCCTTGGCGACTTTTTTTGTCAACAGCTACTAGCGACAAATCTAGCGACTTTTTCTGGTGTTATTGGAGACTTTTTTGGTGTTAGAAACTGACGTGAAAGCACGTATTGCTCTGCAGTTACTGTCCTCAACGAGCAGCGGGTACTGCCGTGAGCCCCTCCCCCTTCCAAAAGCACTCACGGGCTGTCAGTCAGAGAGCAGAGAGGAGACCCACACCACTCTGCGTCCAGACTGCAACGAATGCAATAAGCTTTAGTTTTGTATTTATTTGCTTTGATTACATTGTTTAAGTTGAGAAGTACATTTACAATGAAAGTGCGCTATACACTACTTTTTAATTCATTATTGGATTTTGAACAATGCGATTAATCGTGATTAATCACAGGAACTCATGCGATTAAAACTTTTAATCGTTGCCCAGCCCTAATAAAAACTAAATATTTATTTTTCAATTGTCATGTTCACCCACATCGCTGTTGACATCAGTAAATATAAGACACAGACATTCCTCTTTTTGTCAGAACAGTAACATGAACTGTATGCTTTGTAATATTGATTTCTTCTGGATGTCTCTCATATTAATTTACAGTCTATGGTCTAACAGTAGTTTCATCAACAACAACGAAACGAAAAAAGACACCAAAGCTCTCGTCTTTTATCGCTTTAAAACAGACTTCTTATCCTTAAACATGTTCTTACACCCAAGTACTGATTTGTAACACAATGTGAGAATTTAAATGTAAAGATTAGCCTCAAAATGTTTCTTACATTTTATGATAAAACTTTGCTAATGTATTGCTCTGCTAACCCTGACAAAGTCAAACTGCTCTGACAAATAACTAATAACCATAATTGTATATTTAATATTTGGGTTGAATATAATTAGTTTTAACTGTGTTGTAGAAAAGTTAAATGTTAACTTACTGTTTATAGAGATAACGCAGGACGAGCAGGAAAACCGTAGGGGATGCTAGCAGCCTAGCCGTTGGCTTTGATGTGAAATGGAACATCGAGCTGAATGGGCGGAGTTAAGTCCCGCCCGGTCCCGCCTTAATGCTGTTGCTAGGTTGAGACCCCACTGAGACAGCATATCCAATGTGGATGCGCCCGTCGATTAGACTCATTTGATGCCTCCGTAACAGACGGGTGATGTCACTCAGGGTTCGTCCAGTAATATTTACAGTCTATGAACTTAACACAGACTTGACCTCTTTCAGTCAGGATGGAACAACAGATGGCAAATTTCCACATTAGTAAAACTGGCATATTGACCGGAGCACTGCGTAACCATGTTAAAGGAAGAATATGCGACTTTTTGATCCAGTGGATGTCACCCTTGAGCACCAGCATGAAACCAAAACAACTCGCGCTGCATTGTTGTGTTAGCATGCCAATGCTAGCGCTCTTTATTTTGCATGCCAATGCTAGCGCTCTTTATTTTGCTCGTTTCATCACACTGCATGTAAATTTACACAAAATGACCTTGATCTAAAAATGCTAATTTGACATTCAAATAAGCAGTGAGTACAGTATTTTATTCTTTTTTTCTCTAGTCCCTCAATTAAACAACTTTTTAATGGGATGAGCCAGCCGGCCATCCCGTCCATGTAAACACGCTGTAGTTACGGCTCGGACAACATCACAGACAGCGGGACTCTGGTGTCACACTCATTGTAGACAGGCATGACTCACAGAGTTATTTTCAGAGGTGATTTCTATTACATTTAAGCACAAGCGTATGGACATTAGAGCTGTCATTTTTTCAGTAAAACAACTTAGAATCAATTTAGGATATGTCACAGTAATGTTTGAACACGGTAATATTCATAGTTTGTTTTTTTCTTTTAAGTGAGCTAGAAAGCTTTTTCAGGCCCTTGCGAGGATGTTCAGGAAAAAAACTAATGATTATAAAAGTTATTCCAAAAAGAGAAATTAATTATGATTAACCTCCGTGCTTTTTTTCATGGTATATGATCATTTCTATATCTACCCATTCCTAGTTATGTGTAGTTAGTTTAATTAGTATAATTGAAAGTGTAATTACAGATTCAAATTTACAGGTTGCTTGACTATATTATACATGCTTGACTATAGTTTGGCTGTATGCAGTCACTTCCTGGGCTCTGGTTGTCACTTTGAGGTTGCTAGGCAACCAGTGGAGAATCCTCCAAGGCTTAAGCAGTATTGTTATGGTGTTCAGAATGAAACACAAGTAAACTGTAAAAAGTATCACAGTGGAGAATAGAGGAGGGGATTATAAAGTCTGACGGTACAAAGCAGATCAGATGGTGTTTCTACAGACACCTTTTTTAACACACATAAACATATACCCACACATATGCACTCACATACACATATGGGACCGGTGACTCACTTTCTCTGGTGATGGATGTGGTCCTTGTTGCTATATCAGTCCACACACCCACCAGCTGCTGTCACAAATATGATGACTACATCATCCAATGGTGTGATAGGTAACGGGTTGGCCTCGCTCCATTGGCTGGTTCAGTCGAGCTCAGACCGTTAGTGGGTGTTTATGTTGATGGAACGTTAACTATGTTGATGATGAAGAGTACAACCATAGCTTTGTGATTCAGGATAGGGCACAGTTGCAATGGAATAATTATAAATATACCTTTCAAAGTAAAAGACACAATAAAAGGGTCGATCTACAGTAAGTTTTAGATGGAAGTGCTTAAACCATTTTGGGTAATTTCCAAAAACAAGTTTCCTGGAAATTCTTCAGTTGAAATAGTTGAAAACACAATTTGAACAACAAGTGGCGATCGTACATTTGTACTGTAACGAGGCTATAGGCTATCTGAGACACAGTGTTTGTTTGTCTGCGTCGATACATTCCTGTGACATTTCCACCACGGAGGGACATGATGAATAATTTACCACTTGGAAGCTGTGACATGAATGCAAAAATGTAATCTCTGCATGTGAGCCGTGTGTGTTACCTGATTGCTAAACAGCGGTTTGAGCAGCCGTGCAGACCCTGAAGTTATAACATCCAAGATAAAAAAAATAACAAATCATTGCTGAGAAGTTGGATATCCAAGAAAAAACTGTATTTTGTAATTTGACTTTTTATCTATAGGCAAAAATAACTTGAAAAATGTACGAAACATTTAATGGTGACTTAAGTTTAATTATTTCCCCTGACTTTGTTTGCAGATTGTAATAAATTGTCCATGTAGAACCAGATATATCAGTCTTGCTACAAGGTTCTCCCGCTCAGTCAAAGTGTAGTTCAACTCCGATATCATTCTGTTTGAGATACTCAGTCACAGCGTTTCTGAAATATGCTGGATAGGCATCATGCTGTTGGTATTTCATAAATTTGATCAAATCCACTTTGCGGATGCTTTGAGTTGAAAGTGAACTGAACTCCTATTCTCTGAAACAATCATAATCTTCAGACCAGCTCTGTACTCATTGCCACAACTCAGTGAGATAAAAAGCTTTGCCATCCCTTATGTACAACACCGCTTTCAACAAGGGCCACACACCACCTCAGCTCTGACTCTATAGATTTACAGTCGCTTATTATTTTCGCAGGCTCTAATTTGTCAGTCTCTTTTTCCCCAGCACACTGTCTTTTTTATATCTACACCAGCTCTTGTCTATGTTTTTATTTTAAGAATCGTTCCTATCTTTATCTGGCCTTACCCGCTCTCTCATATTTCTTTGCATGAAGGAATACTGAGCCACTTCACCTTTGCCAATGAATTGACTGGCAATTCATTCAATGTGCTCCAATAGGTTCAATGAACAAAACAAGTATTCGCCCACTGGTCCTGGAGTATTGTTTCATTGTCACAAACCAGATCTCAAACCTGCTTGAACTGTCCAAGCTGGATTCTAATTCTTAAGGTTCTCTGTTAAAAAAAGGGGAAAAAAGAAAGAAAGGATGGGGGTGGGGGTGTGTATTTTAGTTTTCTGTATCCAATACAGTACATCCTTCAAAAGTGCTGGATTTTTCAGAAATGCTGCTAAATGTAAGGATTTTGTACCTGTTGGGTCCAAATATTTACTTTATCTTTCTACTACTCACACCCAACATGCCGTTTGTGATGATAAATATAGCAGTCTGACTTGACCCCCTGAAATGTCCAGTTATTTCTGATAAAACATTTTGTTTAATCCACACAGACGTAAAGCAGAAGTGTTTTGGCAAATCTGAAATTACAAGTGTTTCTAGCTGATTTTAAACTGCTGTGGTGAGCTTTCTTATCAAAACTCAGTTTTAAAAAGTAATTTCAATGTTTCTTGGTTTTTCAAATCAAGCCAAAAAGGTAGCAGTAGACTTTTTAATCAGTGCGCCATAATGCCATCCAAGGTATTGTGCTAAAAGAACCTGACTGTAGGTTGTTAGGTTACCGGATATGTTATTGTGTGGACACTTAAGCATTTGTTACATCAAAATAATGGAAATGACACTCAGAAATAAGCCACCCAACTGCTTTCAAATGTATAATGATCATAATAATACCAATCATCATCATTTCATTTATATAGCCCCTTAAAAAAAGATGTTTACAGTGCTTTGACAGACAAAGCAAAGACAGGAACATCTTTGGTTGAACAAGGTTAATAAATACAGTATAGACTGTGAAACTTCAGGCCAATCAACCTGCAGCAGGAAATAGTGGTTGTAGTCGTCTTTTTGGATTAGTGTATGAGATGTTAATGCTGCAGAAATTAGACCTGCAGTGGCTAAACTCTCTTAAAATGTGCATGACAATCAAACCTCACTGAGATGTTCAGTTTGTTTAAGGGCAATGTGCTTTGGTAAGATAAATGTTCCAGGTCCATCCAAATGTAGAATATATTTAATTAGTTGGAATCCTTTGCTTCCTCTATTTCAGGACACAAATCAGCAGTGAAAGTGTTCTTGCTTTCCAAGTTCCCAGCATTGATTTCATGTTTTTGCTTTAGTTCTTTGCTACTGAACTTCAGGATTTTATATCCTCTTATTCTGAAATAGTGTAAAGTTATACATTCACTACCCATCCCACATGTTCCTCCTATATCATGTGTAATTTAAGTGAAACTGTCAAAGATGAAATGCTTCAATATCTGGAATGTCTGGATTGTTGTTTGAATAAAAAGTAAATGAGTTGTACTGTAAGGGGTACAGTAGTGGTGGGCTATGTAAGCTGTTAGATGATAAATATGGTGCCATATTTGTGGTTTAAGAAAAAAAAAAACAATTAGCCAAAGAAGTTAGTCAAAAAGCTGTCAGCGCATGACTGCACTCTCTGGATTCTTCGAACTCAGTCAATACATTAAAGGTTTGGAAAAAGACCAACTATTTGCAATGAAAAATGTGCAGTAAGGTGAATTCTATGCTGGAATGTGTCCAAGGGTTAAACAGAAAGCTGTTAAAGGCTTTCAGCCGGGATGTTGGACCAATCCTGCTGCTGATAATAAGCTCTTTCACAAAACACCTGGAGGTGACAGAGCTTCTCTCTTCACCAGCTGATCTCTGATGGTGAGGACGGAGTAACAGAAGTCAGGGAGTAAGTCCTTTTTTTGTAGCTCACAGTGTCAAATAAGTCAATGAGTCTCTTGTTCTATAGAGTTTACAAACCTGCCCCTTCCTTACCTAGCCTGTTAGCATGTGTACTTCAATGTTTTTTACATGAACTAGAGAAAGTAAAGCTTCTGCAAATGAGAATCTAATTTGTTTTTCAGGTATATGGTAATAAGTAAATGTTGCAAACAAAATGCTAACACAAGTTATTACACCCATCCTGAACAGTGTCCATATCAAGTTTTATGGGCACATGTGCAGGGTTAAGTAGATTTGACTTCAACATTAGCCTCAATGTGATGCTTGAGGAGATGTAACGAGATGAGGAATTGCTGAATGACTTATCTTGTGGAGACCATTACATTCTGTCAACAACAGTCATAGAAACTATCCAAAAGTTCTCAGATAAAAGAACGTAGTTTGTGCCAAAGTGATTGGCGGCAAACGGGGCTGACTGATAGTGCTGTCCTTGGAGCCATGTTTTAATATTGCTAAAAACGTAGTCATTTACTCCATGCTTCCTTGTTTCCTCGCTGTGTGTTAAACAAGATGCTGTAGACAAGTGAGCAGTAGATTTATCTCTGTGGAAGTCCTTGGCTTTATTGAATTATGACAAGACCAAAAGACAGCATACAATTAATAGTGATGGAACTTGAGATGAAAGGAAGCAAAAGATGATTTAATTTGCTCCTCACAGATAGATGAAATGTTCCGGTTGGGTGCAAAGTTATAGAACTGTTAATTGTAATATACTTTTAAAAAAGGGCCTCTCCTCGCCTCGCTGGAGCACCACTGTTCTGCTTTTTTCCTTTGAAAGCTCGTTCATAAACTGCAATATTCCACTCTAGATGTTGTCATTGTATGAAAACAAAAACAAGAACATAAGTTCTTCCCCCAGTTGAGCGTGCACATGTCTTGTAAAAGCATTTTAAGGGCTTGCATCAAGGAAGAAAACCGTGGTATTGTATCAACTCACAGTCGTCATAAAGCGGCCTGTGGATCTCTGGAAGAGTAAAAAAAAGTGAAATATTTTTGTTGGAGTCGGAAAGCTGGTGCAATCTATATTCTTCTGCGGCTCAGTGGAGGCTTTAAAATGAACTTTTACACAGTTGGATTATTTGTTCTGTACGCTCCGTGATACCGACAGGCAAAGTGTGAAATTACACCCACTGTGTAGAACTCTGTTGTGTCTCTTTGGGTGGAACTACACTGTACTGTATGTATCACACTGCAAACAATGTCCATAATTGCTGCAGATCTCAGTAGGTTTTGTGTGACCTGTCCAAATATGCTCTTAAAGCACAATAACATGCTTTGCACCATTAACTCTGCAGTTCATGCACGAGCCCAAGCTCAAAAAGCCTTCCGGAGGAGAGGTGAAACGTCTTTAAGATCTTCAACCAGTCCAGTTGCCTTTGGATTAAGCTTAGGAGTTTGGATATACCATGACCTGGATGACTGAGAACCTACATAGACATCGCTAAAACAATATGAGCAGCAGATCCTGAGTCTATTCAGCCAAATGGAGGAAGTGAACAGAGCACAGATTATGATCAATCATTTTGCCCAATTGATACTGAAGTAAAATACCAGAGCTATTTTCTCCATCCATCTATCTATTTAAACATTTTGTTTCTCCTAAAGAATCAGATGCAAAAGTTTTGTACTAATGATCCAACTATCATGTATCATTATCCGGGGAGAAAATGAATGGGACTTAATCTAATGTGATCTAATCACAAGACATTACAGTCCATTAGCCTCCTTTGAGTCAGTTGCAAAAAGTTGAGTCTTTGCAGCAATGGCAGTAATTCCATCTGTGATGTAAGAAACAAACAGACAATATATCGAAAGATAAATCGAAACTTTACGGGGGATCACTATCAAAAGATATCACACAGGGATCACTATACACACAACATGAAGCTTAGGCAAAAATCCTGTTGTTCTGAATATCTGCACATCATGTTTAAATTCTTCAAAACCTCATCTAGTGGATTATTAGTGAGTGTTTGTATAAACCTACATTTTCAGATTTGATAGAACGCACTGCTTCCTAAAAACCCTTCAACAGATTTCATCTTAAACTGCTGCTGCGGAGGGCACTGACAGACGCTGCTGCAGACAGTCACTTTAAATTGCTTGTTTTCTTCAGAGCAATCTGGTGACCAATTTCAATCTCCCTGCATCATACTCCTGTGTCCTGACCAAATCTTTAAAATCGCTGCCGGTTTCACATCGACACTCAGCGGCAAAGATTGAGAGGAAAGTGAGGTGGCGACATGCAACAAAGGTCATGCAGTGGATTTGAGCGAGTGATACCACCGACGTGTGTGTGTGTGTGCGTGTGTGTGTTCCTGCTGAGCTGCAGAGATGTGTATCGATGGTACTGGGAGCTGACCTTGTGTGCGACCATCGCTGATGGATGAGCTGAGAAGGTGTTTGGCCAAATACTGCTGCCTCAATATTTACACACAGGCACACGGGCAGCTCACCTTAAAGGGCGTACCGGCAGGAATACAGACCGAGACACGCTCTTCTTTTTGTGTTATTTTAATAGGCATCACACTGTTGTGTTGCTTACTTCCCATTGCGTAGCTATTTACCCCTCAAGGTGAAACACTCCCCTGTTGTTCTCCGAGAACTCGTATCCTGTTGATGTAGTTGTTGCTATTGTTGATGCAGTGAATCCTGATATTCCGCCTGCACACGCGTTTTGATCTTATTACATCAAAGGAGTGCTTGAATTATAATGGTGAGTGACTGCAAAGCAATGCCTCGAGCTTCATTACACATAATTATGAGATGCAGATATGACTGGTGTCAGTTGGTGAGCACTTTCTACTTGGCGAAAAAAAAACAGCCATGTTGTCAGGGCAACGCTGATATTTGGTCGTGTCTAATGGATTTTTTTGGAGCTTGGTTGAACGATGAACAGCACAGATAGGACTGTTATCATCACTGAAGGAGGGAAGAATATTCAGTTCCAAGGTTCTCAGGTGCAGAGATTTGATGTGATTATATTTTGCCGCTATTCTTGCCGTTACCACAGAAGTAGATCCGATTTCACGTACTAGGAAGTTGCTAGAGTTGCTAGTGACTGCCATAATTCATGTTATTGTTTATTGCCTTAACTATCAAAAAACAAGATTTGAGAAACAAGGTTCATTTTTTGCGGGGCTAATAAATGATGGTAATGATTGGAACAATGACCAGCTTTCTTCCTAATAAACACAACCGTATCTGAAGCCAAGGCATTAAGGATACTAGTATCAGTATTGGCACAGCTCTTACTTCTACTGAGGGTCTAAATGTCCTCTCAACAGCAGTAAACATGCCCCTTATTAAAAGTCTTCTCATATTCAAAGAAGTTTCATACCCTCTAGAGTTACATAATCATGGCCAGAAAGTGGTTAAATTGCTCCCATGTCCATTTTCTTCTATCCACCATCTTTCTTTCCCTTTTTGGTTTCTTATTCTGTGCCTTCACATTTCTCTCTCTCTCTCTCTCTCTCTCTCTGTACCATTGTTGCCCTTGTTGCCTTGTAATTTTTCTCTCTGCGTCTCTCAATCTCTCTCCCGGGCTCACTCTCTCTTTTATTCTCTCTTTCGCTGCTCTGCACAGTCTCTCCCGGGCCATTTGAGTTGCTCAGGGAGCTGTGAAAACGATGTCTGTGTGTCTTAGCGTCTGCATCCTGTAGGGAGTGCCTTTGTGTGTGTGTGTGTGCGTGTGTCTCTAGGTGTAGGTGTGTGTGTGTGTGTGTGTGTGTGTGTGTGTGTGTGTGTGTGTGTGTGTGTGTGTGTGTGTGTGTGTGTCTCTAGGTGTAGGTGTGTGTGTGTGTGTGTGTGTGTGTGTGTGTGTGTGTGTGTGTGTGTGTGTGTGTGTGTGTGTGTGTGTGTGCGGGGACAGCGGAGGTGGTGGAGCGTGTTAAGTCTTGCTGTAGAAGCCCTTCAACTGGGGTAAGGAGCCAAGGGAGAAGGAAGGGAGGAAGGAGCGGAAGAATAAATGGTTTGAAAGATATATTCATAGAGGATAGATGAATGTCTGTGTGTGGATCGATACAGCGATAGAGGGATCTAGATTTGGATGAATGAAGGGTGAGTGGGTTGGGGGAGATGAGTTGGAGAAGGAGAGGGGGGGGGGGGGGGCAGACGATAACGAGAGGGGATGGATCGATGATGGATAGATGCACAAGATATATGGATGAACAGATGATTTATGGATGAACGGGTCGTTTAACACGGCAAAGTTAGCAATAATGATACAGGCAGTGGATGAAGCCAAATGTGTTTGGTGTTGACTTTGTGAAAGTGGAGCAAATAATGTGCAAGAGCTGTAGTCTGACAGGAGACAGCAGCAGTGTAGAGGCACATACAAAATATGCCTTTTGGCTGCCCATCCAGAGACGACTACCATAAATAAAAGTGCAAGTTCCTCAGACAGTCTCCTGAGTTTTTCAGACTGAGGATGTCTGAAACGTTTTTTAAATTGGAATAATGATGCATTTAATCTAATCTAGGTAATTCTAAACGTACAGCAGTTACAACGCAATGGGCCAAAGTTTAATATGAACCATGTTTGAATTTAAAGTGTCTTTGTCATTATAGTCCACCATGTTCCTGTGATGTCAACTCAGTAAGTCAAGTACCAAACTTAAGCTGACTTCATGAGTTGTTTTAGTGACTAGAGGGAGTCCTTTCCTCCTTGGAAAAGTTTCTGATGATTTGACACAAGATCAGAGATCTAAAGAGGAACATATTTCACTCCTAGACTTTATATAAGAAGTGCTCATGGCCAACGTGATGTCACACTTCGATGTGCATGCTACAGTTTATGCAGTTTTCAGTTGGCATTATAGCTTTTCAGGCAGATGAGCCACATAACAAAGTTAATCAGTGAATGCCCGAGGCTAATTTATTGGCCGGGTAATTAGCTAGTCAATGACAGTGAATAAGATTCTATTTTTGGCATTTTTGTGAGAGCTGACAGGAGTTACGAGGACTAAGAAAATAAAGGAAATCTTTTGGAACCTACATCTCAATTGCAACTCACCAGCATTCGTCATGGGTCCATGGGATTTGGGGGGCTTTATTGGACAAAAAAAGCTGAAGAGAGACAGGAAATACTGGGAGAAAGAGTTGGGGATGACATGCACCAAATGGCCGCGGCAGGAAATTGAACCAGTGTTAAGTGCCAAGGACTATGCCATCAAGGACTGTAGCCTAGTTTGTATATGGGTAAGCCAGTATCCAACATCTTTTTTTTTTTTTTTAAAGAAATATTCCTCAGTGCAGTCGTCATGAGTGGAGAAATTATTTAAAAAGACTGCAACGTTCCAGAGGTCTCGACTCTCACCTTGTACACAAACTCATGGTGAAAAGGACTTTGAAAAACACCAGTTTGGAACAACAAGTTCTTTAATATGGCACAAATAAAATCCTTGATTTGTCCCCATCCTACTGAATCACACAGTCTTTCATGATCTAAAAAGACAGCCTCATTGATCCTTAATATTCTCCTGATAACGTCCAAAACGTCCCTCTTTTGCTTCATGAAAAGTAATGACAAAGAAAGTGAAAATGTGACCTTTTTGTGTTCTGATAAGCCCGATGCTGTCGCTCTCCTTGAAGGGACGGCTGCATTTTTGGCTGTTTGAGCTTTTATTGCAGTGCTATCTCAAAGACCACACTTTATACGGGTATGGTTTGACAGTTTTTGCCCCAAAAATATATTACAATGGACAAACTTCAGTCAGGAGCTATTACTGAAAATGACATTACTGTCCTTCCAGTAGAGTGGCATTCAGCTGTGTCCCCTTCATTATGATATTGTTCCCACTAGTCTGTCTGAACAGAGCTGATGGAAGTGTGGTTAAATAAAATGAAAAAAAAAAGGAATTTCTGTCACTGTAGAGCTGTCATAAATTTGAATGTATCTTCTATCAAGAGAAAACATTGTTTCACTCATAACCGTCTTTTGACATTATCCTCCTCTAAACAAATGACATTTTTAAAGACTAATGTAAAGTGTCCTTGTTGACTTTGTTGGCTGTCATTGTATGTTTCTGACTTGAAAAGGTCCTTCTTGATTTCCAGCCTTTCTCTCCTTTGTGCTCTGATTTATTTGGCTCTGAGTTAGATGAAATGGAGAGTGGCCAGTTGGTGACATGGATTGAGAAAAGGCCAAAACCAAAGGCTTTTTTTCTGAAAAGTGACCCGTCAATATGGTGTGTGACCTTTATTGATATATCTACTAAGGTTTTACTGTCACTTGGTCAATATACTCCTTCGTAAGTGTAGAGGTTCGATTCACAGAGGGACCAAAGCAGCAATTTCAACCCTGATACAATCTTTACTTTGAAAAATAAGAAACTGCAGTTTTCATTTTCTACTTGCCAAACAGTCAAATAACAGCAGAATCTTGAATGTGATTCTTTCTCAATAGTTTTATTAATTATTAAAAAAGAAGAGTATTTTTATGAACCATTGTCATATTGTTTTCACAACAATCCCCCACTGCCAACCAGTTGGACTGACGTATAGTTTTACATTATTCAATGATACATCTCTTTTTACTTTACTTATTTTACATGTACATTGAATTTGTTACATTAAAATGACTAGTTTAGGGTCTTTAAAAAAATGTGTAATAATAATTATGCAAAGCATCATGAAACAAAATCCTTTTTTTTCTACTTGTTAAACATTTCTGGACTGAAGTGCACCACAACAACAGATGGCTGAGCATATTCTCCTGCAGTCACAGGGTAGTGCAGCGACAAGCCTACTGTGAAGGTACCCAACAGTGTCTATTTTTACTTCTGAAAATGTTTTTTTCACATGTTTTCATGTTGCCTCGTTCTGTTTTTTATTATATCTGGCAGTTCATTTAAAGGAGAAACGGTGATGTTTGACATTACTGCATTTAACAATCGCAACCTTTTATGGTTTTATACTTCCCGTGGGGGAAAATAGAAATGAGAGAATCTGTCCATTCTTCATGAAAATCTCTTTCTTTGTGTCTTCTTTTCTCATTTTAGAGCACGTCATGTTGCTTGTGTGTGCCGCGCCCCGGCTGTAAAAAGAGGCACGGGCCACTAATTGACTCCCGGTTACTATTTTAGGATTTACGGAAAGAGAATGCTAATTTAGGACTCTTGATTGATCGATCTTTTATGTTGCGTTAAATCTGTCAACTAATTTTATTCATCATCCTATTTCATTAAAGTTCAACTCAACATTTTGTTTAAGGATTTACAAAATGCTATTTGTTATATTGTAAAAATATTTGTTTCTGTGTGAGTGTTAAAAGCCAACCTATACCCTAACCTCTTCATTTCCTTTTTGAGTTAATTGTTTATTTATTAATTCCCTTCTTCAGTAACTTTCCGCTTTCAATTTTCCCAAAGTTCTGCAGCTCTGTAAATGTCAGTTCATCTTGTCCAGGATGATTTGGTGTAAAGGAGAATCAACGGAAAGACATGTTTCTTTATCATTGTGTTTTCAATCACGTAGCAAACTTTTCAAGTCAAAGCAGCTTCTGTTTTACCTTCTGTTTTTTTCTCGAGTCTTTATTCAGTGATAAAAATCCAATTTCCCCCTCGTGCACCCTTCAATCCCTCTCCTTCTTAAATGGTTTTCTTCTTAAACTCTTTTTTAACGACTTCCTTCCCTTGTGACTTTTCATATTTTGTATGTGTATCATGCAAAACATGAAAATTGACAAACGTTTAGACAGTTAAAGGTTGTTGGACATATCATATATCATATCATATCAGAAATATGATATACTGCTTGCTTGCTGGAAATAAGATGAAGAGCACATTGTAATAGCGTACCAAAGTTTAAAATAAGAGAATAGAGGCAGGAGGTTGTTAGCTTAGCATTAAGACTGGATGTTCACTAGAAATTCAAAAAAGCTATTTTTGTCTTTTACAGGAAGTTAAAAATGTAAGCAAATGTTTGGTCTTCAGCAGCCAGGTGCAGACTTACTGTTGTTTCAGGTAGAAGGTTTGGGACTTTTGATGGTTTCCTCCTGGTTATGCTAATGCTAGGCTAAGCTAATTGTCTCCTACGTCGATCTTCTTATTTACAGCCATAAAGAAGACTTTCATTTTATTTTATTAAACACGAAAGAAAGAAAATGAGCACATTGCATAAAATGGGTAAAGATTACTTCAAAATGGCTATTCTGTGGTGGCCAAATATGCATTAAAAAAAAAAATTGCTCTTTTTGCGTCTCACAAATGGTGGATAATTGTGCCTAGGGCTTGAGTTAAGATTTACGATTGAATGAAGGAATCAGTCTGTTGGAAAAGGTCATGATTTAGATTTTAACGACCTCAATGTTCTACACAGTTTGAAACATTGTTGACTGATTTTATTTATGCTGCTGACCAAATGTGTTAACCAAATAGTTATGATAAATATCATAGCTCTATTTATCCATCAAATAAAGTATGCATGCGGCGTTCGGGTAAATCGCCCCAGAAGTCTTGCCACTTGTAGGAGTCTTGTCAGACGACTGTGGTCTTTCGACAAGCGCCTTCGTGTTGTAAAAGACACCAACGTAATCACAGAATTATACAGCTCTGATACATGTTCGCGTGTGCGCTTTGTTTTGACTGCCTCCTGCTTATCTGCAGTGGGTCACATTTGTACTACTTCCTGCCAAGGTCTTCTGTCGCGTCTCCAAACGCTGCCATTATTTTGATCTATAAATACATTTCTCGGGTCTTTGTTCAATTACACACAAATGGACACATTGCCAGGCTATGCACACGTGTATCCGCTCACTGCCAGGCATGGACACACGTACAACGAAGGAGCTGTCTTGCCGTTCTTTGCTCTCATGTCCTCCAATGTGAATCCCAATTAAAAATCTGCCTCTCCCCACATGGTCCCTGAAGGCACCACTGATGAAGAGTTTTGTTTCAGTTTTGAATCCCTTTTTAGGGCTTCAGAAGATATTGGCTTATGTTTGAGAGCAGAAAGAGTTCGACATTATGCTTTCATCTTTACTTGTAGTCATTTTTCCTCCTCCACTCATCCCTCGCTCATGCCCTCCCCTCCCTCTCCTCCTCTTCCCTCCTCCTCTTCCTCTCTGTATGAATTGATTTAGTCTTATTACCTTACACACCTGCCCTCTGGTGTGGCTCCACTCTTATCTCTCCCGCTCACATAGACACACATATACAGGGCTGATTTCTCTCTCTCTGTTATACCCACACACATAGACACACATAGACACAGTAATCAGATCCACCAATCTCTTGTATTTTAGAATACAGCAGCTGAAGTGAGATATGGATACTGTCTCAGCTTTCAGCCAGGTGCAGTATCAGTATATCAGCCCAGCTGTAGTCCTCTCTGACTAAAATAGAAGCTCAGTATGTTTTTCAATGTAGGAGACAACATCGGTGGCAGCAGCTGTGCTATATGTGTGTCTTCAGGTTTGTTTGTGTGTAGGGGAGTCGGTCTATCAGCAAAGCAATGCTGTGCCTCATAGCATCCCATCAACGCTGACAGGATTAGGACATTATGCAACACAAGGCTAAAAATGTCACAAAAAATCCAATATATTAATGTATGAACAGTATATAGAACTGACAGTGTCATGAGCTTGTGCAACTTTTTTTTATGTATCACAATTATTAGCCCATAACCATATCACAGTAGATTACAGGGGTGGGAATCACTGTCACTCATGATAGCATATGATGGGATACAAAAAAAGTTCATTTCTGACCCTGCCAGTATACGTTTAATGCTTAAACTTAAAAAAAAATCTCAATGTAAACCAGTATGTATGACTGTACCTGTAACAGCTTCTGTCATATTCACTGCTAAGTGGCTACTAAGCAACTTTGCATTTGTGTATGCGCAGAGCCAAAGTCTGCTTGTCATTATGCCAATTCTTTAATGAGCCTACTAATGAAATATGTTTCTCCTGAACTCTTAAATAAAGGTTTTATACATAGTGTCAACACGTGCTTCCTCTTTCCTTACAGTGCAAATGGAGTTGGTGGTGTTGGAATATAAAGTGATTCTGTACCTGGAGCATTATTTGAAAGGGAAAATGGACAGCCTCTTCTAAATTGTGATACGGTATCATTTTTCCACCAAAGCATCTTGACTCTGAAGAACACCAGGTCTTTTTCAGTGAGCTTCCATTCCTCCATAGCCTTAAAACTCCTGCCATTTAATCACTGCTGAGTCTTGTGTATCCCCCCAGTTTGTTGCACATAGGAATGCTTAACCCACTTGTTATTAAGATGAGCAGTGATTGTAACTCAGTGGACAGTAAAGTCCACCATTGGCAGGTGAGTTTTATTCTCCCTAAAGACTAGAGTGCATCCTCCACCTTTTCATCCCATCGCAGCATAAGACGCTGGAATAGCTTTTTTTCTTTCTAGTCTTTCTTTTGGATTCAAAAGAGGCTGGTGCATCTCTTAACTTCTTAACCGCTGCCCAACAATATCCCACTGCCTTCTCCTGCTTTAATGCTTCTGTCAACTTCATCTTAGGCCAGATGACTTCCGCTCAAGTTACCCTCTTTCATGTCATAAGTGCTACTGCGGAGTCAAAAATATCAGTTTTTGATAAAAAGACAAAAGTATCAGCATTTTTTAGAGAAACTGTAAGATGGAGGTGCTACTGTTAGTTTAACACCCATGTTGCTTCTTGTTTTCAGAACCATGCAACCACTGTGCTGCTAAGAAAAAGACGAAGCTGAAGAGGTTTAAAAAAATGTCTTTTACCACATGCTGCTGCTTAAATGAGTTCAATCCCTGATTCTGGGTCAAGTTTTGATGAATTCAGCAACTTTGCCTTTGTGCGTCGTTCTGCTACTTAAAGCAGAATGAGTTTGTTGCAGCTCTTATTCTTGCCTCTGACTTTCATAGGAGGACTGGCTTTGACATGAAAACGTATATTGTTCAATTATTCTGGAAATTTGGGGGACTGGTTTTGCTCAGTCGGTAGAAGAGGTGCCCCAATTCATATTCAACCCCTGAACACTTTGAATACTCTTGTAATGTAATGGTAATAAAGGCCAAATACCAATATTTTTAGAAATGCCTATGATTTGTCAGTTAAAGGCACAGTTTGTAGATTCTGCCCTTAGGGGGCTCTCAATCAATACAATAAAAAAAGATGACATTGAGGCTATCAGGTAATCATGGGAGTTCTCTCTGCTACTCCAACTTTTTCAAGTTCAAACTTTGTCCGTGTCCCTGTCTTTTTTTCTCGGACCCTCTCACTGGCACCAGCGACACTACCTGGGCAACTAAACTTAGTGTGACATCTAGAATCCACCTTATACAAGTATGATCTTAACGGCCCAAAGTCAAACCTTATATAGAGCATCTCTATCGCTCTCCATGCCTCCCAGAGGCAACACATTATAAAACTTACGCTGAAAAACACACAGCAAACCTTAGCACAAAGTGAGCGTCCTCCCTCAATCCAACATAATCATTCACTGAGTCTGATGAAAGCTAGCCAATATCATTTGGCAATCTGCAATCTGCAGGCCCTTTGCAGAGCGGACGACATGATTGATTGAAATAAAAGGGGACAATGCGTAATGGTGACGGTGTCAGCTGTCCAATCCACAGAAAGGATTTTTTATGATCGATGGCAGGCAGTAGGAGTAAGGAGTCTCACACCTCTGCACTGCACTCTCAGCACTCACAGTGATTACATCTGGATGTGTTTGAGTGTGTGTGTGTGTTTGAGTGTGTGTGTGTGTGTGTGTATGTGTGTGTGTGTGTGTGTGTGTGTGTGTGTGTGTGTGTGTGTGTGTGTGTGTGTGTGTGTGTGTGTGTGTGTGTGTGTGTTAGGACCGAGAGAATTTGAGCAGCGATATTTTGTGTGTGATTGTGCATGTGTGGGGTTGATTAGTGTGTCGAGTGTCTGCCTGCTTGCATGTATTTGTGTGTGTAAAGGCGACAGTGATTTTTTTTTTGCGATCGTGAGTTGTCTGTGCTGCCTCAGTGCTGGTGGTGAAAATGTGAGACTAAAGGAAGGAGGGAAGGAGGCAGTGAAGGGCAGGCGAGGATGTTGCAGAAAGGGATAGATGTAAGGGAGAAGTAAGGCAGGGACTGAAGGATAAGACAAATAAAGGTGGAGCAGACAAGGTCAGATAAAGGATTGGAAAGTGTGGAGGAGAGATAGATGGTTAAATGGGGCCGCAGCGGATGGGAGGGACAGACAAGGTGGTTAAAGGAGGAAAGGATAAGAAAGAAGAGAAGGATGTTATGGGGAGTGACATATACTGTGGCTAGGTAAAGGTTATAGAGAGTCATGTTTGAGCAGAGAAGAGGAAGTAAGGATGAGCAGAGAGAGGTGAAGGACACAGAAAGGTGTGGCAAAAGGGAATTAACAGGTGTGATGAGAGATGGAGGTCGACAAGAGAATGGCAGACGTGCATAAAGCTTCAGCATTGTGTCGACAAGTGGTTTGATTGTGTGTTCATGTCTGCTGGTGTGCGATAGCCTTTTTTGCCCAAAAATGTACAAATGCAGAAATTCATAAATAATGATGTCATGTATTGTGGGCAACGTGAAGCAGTGTAATGTTGAATGAAGTTAAAATACTCTGCAGAGGAGGAAAAGTGATTGAATGGGTCAACCAGACTAAAAAAAAACTTCACCCTCTTTAGCGGAAAATGAAAACGCCCACATCAGTGTGTCTCTGCTAATTCCTTGGTCTTACTAGTCTGTTGACATATTCGCCGTCTTCACTGTAAAACACAATTATTTGTGAGTGGAGTTAAATAAAAGGTAATAGGGCAACTACTAGCTCATTCTAGCTACATCACTAGCTCACTCAGGAGTGGATATCATCATGAACAAAATGAACACAACATTGAATGTAGATGCAACAGGAAGAGATGCAAATATAGAAATATTTGACAATCTTGTGGTTGTTTTATAATTTATCCTTTTTATTGGTACCTCTGGCATCTTCTTCGTGTGGCAGGGCTTTTGCAGCTCGACAGATTCAGGAAGAGAAAGTTACGACTTTGACACTTTCCGAGCACAAAGGGAGACTCTCAAAAGACTCCTTTAAATAAGATATGTATACCAAATAAAATCAGCTACAGATTGCTTTGCTGTACAAGTATATTTGACATTTGGATCATTAGTGATTGTATGAAGTTTATGTAACAAGAAACGTTGGACAGCTTTACAAGAAACTAACGCCCATCTTGATTGCATGGAAGAAAAAAAATTAACAAAAATGCAGCCCATGCAGCTGTACTGTTCAATAGGTTCTTGTGGTTCTCATAACTAAAGGATGATTTTTATGGTTTTATCAGGCAGTCAAGTATGAAGTTAATCTTAGAACAGCTGGGACTTGTTTGTTCAGTATGTTGCCTGCAGTACAGTTGACTTTTTACAGAAAGAGAAAAACTAATCAAACAAACCTTCTGCTGAAGAAATAAAATCATCCATGTGAGTTCATTACAGCTCTCAGTTCTATGTTCCATAAGCACAGCATTTAGTCTTGATGACATCTCATCTGATAAACGTCCTGCTGAGTGGTATTACAACATTAGCGTTTCAATCTTACGGGTATAAATAAATGAAACTGAGCAGTACGCAGGCACAGTTATCAGCATGATGGAGATGAGATATAATGCCAACATCTCTTCAAAAACAAAAATAATTAACACAGACACATGGTGCAATATATTATAATGACATTGATTTCAAATGTGTAAGACTAAGACTACCTTGACTGTACATGCCATCTGGTGGATGATAAAATACATATGGAGACACATATACACATACACATCTGTTTTCTTTGAAAATTATATCCAACATCAGGTTATAGATTTTGTTAAGTGCAGTCATCAGAAAATGCTGGGAACTTGATTTTTTGTCTTTGGAGTCTAAGGAGTAATATATTTAAGTTATGTCACAGAGTGTCTTTGTAGCCTTGAGTAACATAGACAAATGGACACACACAGGGGTGGAGCAGCAATTTTAAAAGTGCTTGTGTTCTTAGGCTACTAAATGGCTGAATTATCATTCAGTGTGTTGCAACACATCACCCACGGGTGCAAGGTGCCTGGACACACACACTTAATGGATTGAAGTGGTTGATAGATATCATTTTAGGAGAACACAAACACATAGGCTACATGAACAAACAATTGAAAGAAAAGAAAGTGAATATTGACAATCTTCTTTTTTTCTTTCAAGTAAATTATTAAGGAGAGTCAGATGTAAAGTTTTATTACTTTTCTCTATTAGGTCATTGTTTAAGACATCAAAATGTAGGTTTTTTTTGTGTTTCTGACTGCAATTCTTTCGTTATTCTGGAGTATTTTCTAGGCCAAACTCTATTAATCAAAGTTCCTGTTTAATTACTAGTTCTTGTATTTCGTCTTGTTTTAGCTCAGTAAACACCTGCTGCATTTTTGCTCTACAAAGTCTTCTTTTTTTGAAGCTGCAAGCAACAGTGAACAAAACAAATTGCAGGTAAATGAAGGATTCATAGACGTAACCCAGTTTGGAAACCAGGCCAAGTGTGCCAGGAAGCCGAGAACAGCTGTAGCCGTAGCCCTGAACTAAAAACATATTGGAAGCCGCGGTCTGTTTGGCCTATAGTAGCAGGTAGTTGGCTGATGGAGAGCTGCACAGGCTCCCAGATTTACTGCACCATAAATGGCTTATGTGCAATCTGCTTGTGGGCGTTTTTGAACAGTAAACACACTGACGAGCCCTCGTGTCCACACGCTCCGGGAGCAAGCTCTGGCTGGATGTGCTCCATTGACAATGAATGGGCCATCAACAAATATGCAGCGGCGGTGATAGCACCCGGAGTCATATTATGGAAATATGGCCACATTTTCTGCTTCATAACGGTGAGCAGGGGGGGATTAAAGCGCTCAGTGCCCATTCATGCTATGAGCACTGTGAGCACAATGAAGCTCATTTAAATAAGGTGGAAAAGTTGGCCAGCAGTTCATTGTCAGCGGGGACACCAAAGGTTCTTTTAATGTCTCCCATTCAGACCAAGACTCAAAGTTAATTTAGTCCTGGCCTCACATCACAATAAAACACACTGATGCTATTGTGTCCTGACTTACTGACAGAGCTGAAACATTTGGGGAGCAGCTTTTGTTTCGAAAGTTTACCTGCTGTTTCCAGGTACCAGAAGATAACATGTGTCTCACGTCTTTTCAGTTTTGCATTGTTTACTAACACAAATCTTTCCTTTACGTATGTGTTTATATCACATGTCTACAGACACATGAACACACCGCAACCTCCAATGATGTGGTTGATTTCATTCGGCTCTCGTGAGATTATTCAAAGGGAAAGAGCAACATCTACTTACCACTCCGTGTGTGTGTGTGTGTGTGTGTGTGTGTGTGTGTGTGTGTGTGTGTGTGTGTGTGTGTGTGTGTGTCAGAGAGAGTGAGTGTTTGTGTTAATGTGTTTGTGCATCCTTGCAGCCTTAATGTTTCTTAGCCCGCTGGGCGTCCATCTGTGGGTTTATCTGGTGTCATTTCCACTCTACATATCCTGCTTCTCCTCGCACAACCATACTCACACACACACACACACACACACACACACACACACACACACACACACACACACACACACACACTCGCACTTCAAATACTGAATACACTTAGCATACACCCATTACATTGCTCATACACATAAAATTAGATCAAATCCAGACCCATGCAATGAACCACACAAATTTGACATGCAGACCGAACGTGACGTGTGTGATCGTGGACATGAACGTACGCACACATAAAAACTCTCTCTTTCACACACACACACACACACACACACACACACACACACACACACACACACACACACACACACACACACACAGACACACAAAATAAAAGCCTGTGGTTATGATCTAGGGGCCTCCTAATACATCCTATTTATCATGCAGCAGTTGAACCCCCTTGTGTTCTCTCTCTCTCTGCCTCTCTCTCTCTCTCTCTCTCTCTCTCCCACACACACACACACACACACACACACACACACACACACACACACACACACACACACACACACATTTTATCCTTGTAAAAGCATTGCCTGCATAGATTGACCATTAAGATATAAGAGTGTACGAACACAAAGCCACTGGTGGGCTGATAATTCATTTACAAACTGACTGGGTGTGTGTGTGTGTGTGTGTGTTATGTGGGTGTGTGTGTGGTCGAGAGCAACAAACTGATTAAGAGAGGGAGGGTAGGATGGAGGAGGGGGGTCAGAGTAAGATGGACAATGAAGGAGAGATAATAGACACAAGAGCAAAATCGAAAGAGAGAAAAAGGAAAGGGGATTAAAGGAGAGGATGAGAGAAAAGGAGAGAGAAAAATGGAGGTCGTTAAGATGAAAAAATGTGGTAAAGGTAATACCGTAAAATCAGGTGTATAAGACACTCTTTAAATACCTTGTTATTCCATCTAAAAAGTGAGCTGTGCAGCTCCAGTGAATGGCTGCATTCACTGGTGCAGCCAATACACCAGTGTGAAATGCAGAGACATGCATTGACCACAGGTTCAGCTGCCACCATCACACTGAATGTGACCTGATGCGCATGAAAATATGCCCGATTCATTGTGTAATGCAAATAGTTGCTTTGCTGCGCTTGATACATAAGGCCACTTTTGAATAGCTTTTCTCCCTCATTAGTTCAAAATCATGCATTTAAAGAAAACAGTGGTGTACTAAAAGTGAATAAATCTTGTGAAGTGCTGGTTTGATTCAAAAGGACTCCTCCATTAGAGACATCAAGTGACCAGCGGAGTAAGGCGGCACATCTCAGAGCGTACTAGAATGTGCTACACAGCTGCACAGAAACTGCACGTTGTGGACTTTGCTGAAGTGCGTGCCGGCTGGCACTTTGTCCAATTTACATGCCGGATCTTAGTTCTAAAATAGACCGAACTCTGACCGGCTTATTTAACTTTGCTCTTTAAGCTTTAAAAAGCAGGAACATACAGCCGGAAATGTACCAGCTTTGCGCCTGACCACACCTCGTTTTACATCCCCGGCGCTAACAGGGGTGCAAATACATGTAAACAATGTGAGTGCTGTGCCTAAAAATGACAACTGTGTGAAGTGGTACATAGAAAAGACACCTGCGCTGTGCTCCAGGACACTTTGCGACAGGTGTACGATAGGGCCCTGCATCTTATATAGCAGTTATACTTATATTCAGGATTCATGATAATCAGAGAAAGCAGAGGCCGAGAGGAAAAGAAAGAGAACTAAAAACATCAACATCTGTACAAATTGCCTAACTCTTGTCCTCTGTTTTAAATATCTGCAGCTATCTCCATGTACAACGATGGAGCATGGCATAATTTGACCCCAAAAGCACAAAAAAGAGCTCATGGAGTTCTGAAAAAGTATCAGAACTTTATTTTGAAACTCCCCTTCCATGACTGAGTTATATAATCAGATTGATAGCTGTACCACAAGTTTTTATCCATCTGCTGTCTACTCCTCTCGTGTGCCCGTTTGTCAGAATTGGTCCAGTTTACATCAAAGCAACAGAGCAGATAAAACATATCGAGACAAATCCAAGCATTTCACTCTCTCTGCCTTCCTCTGATAATGTCAGCAATGTTCTTTGGTCTGGCTGGATCAGACAAAAAAAAGACAGACTGTCAGGCTGATAGAGAAAGAGAAGGCTTTCAAAGGCAGGCATACAAACAGATGGACAAGCTTTCCATCAAAGACATTTCATTTGTTACTGCAAAAGTTTCATTAACAAATGGAGACAGAATATCAGAGAGAGGGTAACCTGCCGAGGGAGACAAAGAAAGAGAACAGAGGAAGAGACGGAAAAAGAACGACAGGTGCATTTCTTCCAATACTGTGTATTACATTTATCATAATCAGTTGGTCAGTCGTGGTAAATTACTGTAAAGAGCTTCTGCTGCAACCGCCAATTATTGCTAATGACAGATTTAGCTCACCATCAGCCCAGGGCTGACACACACACACACAAACACATAAAACACACACTTTCTTGTTGTAATGATATGTGATTGATAGTCTGCAGAGAGAGAATGTCCTCCAGCTCTGTGCATGAGCGTCCACGTTGTCTGGCTTTTGTTGTGAGTGTGTGCTTCACTGTATGATTTGAGATTTGTGTAGACTTGCATGTATCAGGACGAATTGTTGTCTGTGTACCATTCAGATTCCACGGCTATAAATAACTCTCTCTCTGTCTGTGTTTTGGAATGGGGACATGCCATCAATTGTGCCTTGGAGTTTGACAAAGGGAACTTCTTCAATAAGCTCCAACTAATTTAATTGGGTGAATAAACCATTGTAGGCTTTTTTTGTGTCTCTTAGTTTTGAGTCATTTCAGTCAGATACAGCCCTTTTTTTTTCTGGATTTCTCGATTATGCAATACGGTGATGGATTATATGCCATGACCACTTTGGGCTTCTGTGCGTGTGCATAAGACACTTTAGGTTGTCTAAGCCCAAATCTTCCAACCGTGCCAGGGCCAAGGAAGTATATACTGTGCACTCACAAGAGTTTAATGAACTGGACTTTGGGGCTCAAACATGCTTGAGCACACTATGGATTGTGGCCTAAGTTGGTAATGGTAAATAACCAATATCATGTGGGGTATTTGAAAACAGAATAACCTAATTTAATTTGAGGTCTTAATTTTGGTAATCATCATTAGCTTAAATTTTCATTCATAAAATATATCCATGGTAGTTTGGCCACTTAAAGAAAGAACCAAATACAGAATTAAATAATCTAGAATTAAGGTTATTCCAGAAAAAAATACATTTGAAATGTTTTTATTGTTTTATGGTAAAGAAAGAGCAGATTGTAGCTGACAGGAAACAAAAAAAAATAATGGCTGAAATAGAGTTAGAGGGGTGGACAGCCAGACACAGAGGGGGAAGATCTGTAGAAATACCAAACTGATTAGTCGGTGTTTCTGACATTTAAATGCCACGTTTACATAAAGAAATGTTTCATCGGAATATTAATCACTCTATTTAATTCACAGAGAGTTGTGAAAATGGATCCATGGGGCTTGTGACAGGAGAGAAGGACAGAGGGAAGAGGCTGTGATGGACAAAATCTGAGGGAACAGAATTTAGTAGAATGATTCATTATTAATGGCAATGTCACAAAAATGGCACCCACTGTGTTTAAATTCGATTGGAGCGTAACTCTGAAACAAGTCTTACCCTTCTGTGTTATTAGACAAAGATACAGATACATTACCTTTAAATCCAATGGTGTTAAACAGACCATGGCAGGGCAAGCAATATGTAAAATCAACCATTTTCTTTAATGGCTTTCATACAAAGTTCCACAAAGTAATAGGAACACATGTTTTCAGCAGACAGTAGGATAATCCAATGGAGATTTAAACATCTCGCTACATCATCTTTTTTTTTTTTTTTTATAAATCTTTTTATTAGATTTTTAAATTCTACATCATCTTTTAAAGGTCCCATATTATGCTTTTTCTGATTTTATATGCTCTTTAGTGTGTTTTCCTGTGCATGTTTAGGCACATCTATGTGCAAAAATTCAAAGTCCGAGGAAACGCAGCTGCTCCTACGTCCTCCTGTTAGCTGTAGCATTAGCTGCATGTAACGCTCTGTTCTAGCCCCCCTCTATAAAAATGTGTCAGTCCGACGTCATTGTCAGTGTGAGATCACTGATCTAAGCCCATTGGCTCGTTGTGGCAAGCCCAGCAGCTCATGTTACACGCCCATTAACTTCTGTAGCACGCCCACGATATGCCGTAGCCTGCGGTAGCACAGTAGTGCTAAGGTGCTAATGTTTATGCTCCCCTCGGACGGAGCCAGTGGCTGCATTCCCAATATGGTAAAAGAGGCGGGACATTTCCGAGAACCGTGCTGAGCAACTGACCAATAACGACAGAGCGGATCGGCAGACCAATCAGAGCAGACTTGGCCCACGTAGGGCTCTGCAGTGGGGGCTCAGCAGAGCGTAGCTGACGGACTCAGAGCGTAGAGGGAGCAAGGAGGAGCAGTACATGAAAACAGACACTTTTTTCGGACTTTAGCTATTGTGAACGTACAAAAGTAGGTACATAGATTAAATATACGAACCCCAAAAAGGGCATAATATGGGCTCTTTAAGTCAATGGTCTGAACACTGTGCTACCAATCTAGTTATTAGCCAAAATCAGGTTGTACCTGGAAACATCTTCATCCCTAATGCCAGGCGGAAACAACTTCTCAACATGTGCCACCATTGTGCTTTGATACTTGTTTTGAGTGGAGCCTGGACATATTCCAGCATTGAAGCACTTTGTCAGTGACATTTCAAGCTAAGAGTAAAAGCCATGAAAGGTACAAGAAGAAGAGAAACAGAAACAGAAGAGTAACAAAAAGAAAGGTCATTCTGTATTTTGCACATTTGGTTAGCTACCAGGAATAAGCTACGGTCCAACCGTCTGTCTTTGCAACGATATTCCATTTAAGCAAGTCTGACATCAATGTGTCATAAATTGCTGCTAGAATTAGTTCAGGTGCTGGGGTATATTATTGTAAATTGGGCAAGAAACTGGATTTGCCTGTGGGCCAGGAGATGCCCATCACAGTTTTAAGTAGCCTGTCTAGAGCATTAGTCAAAAGATGAGTGACCATAATGACAGCCTACGACTGCTCCTCTACAGCAAAGCTTTCATTAACACAACACCATCTCAATCCATCACAGTCGTTGACACACCAGTGTACTTAAATGGTGTTGCTAACTGGGTAACACTGTTCACATGCTCTGTTTTTCCATCTGACGACAGCCGTGACAACTAGATATGTGAAAACTGACAGAATGACATGCCAGCAGAAAGGCAAAACATAAATCAAACATGTATAATCTAGGGTGTGAAACTATATGGTTTGGGACAAGTGTTATCTGAATCTGATTTGTTCATCCATTTTTTTATGAGTGATTGGCTGCTCATTAAAATTATGAATTATGAATAATAATCTTTCTTGGCTGCTAGATTAAACAACAAAATTAAAAGAAACCCAGCAAAGACCCATCAAATCAGTGTATAATGAAATGTTTATATTAGGCCTACTGACAGTGAAGACTATAATGTGTCCTATACCCTGCATTTGATTGCTTAAATGGAGAGTCAAATTCAGTTTAACCGACTAGTCTAAAAGTTAGAAAACACTCAAAACACTCAAAATGTATTCAAAATTGTCAGTTGGTACTAAATGTGGTTTGCAGAATGTAGCCAATGCTAGCAGTGCTAACCCTGCCAGCCTTAAGCCCCCCCGCAGCTGAACATCAACATTTGCTAAATGTGATTACACATGGCTCCGGTCAACATGCCAATTAAACCTGACACAGCCCACATACAGCCTTACCTCCCTTTTCTAGTTTAAAATACTGCCACACTAGTTCAAGAGATGCTATCTGTTCACTGTGCTTGTTTACATCCGGGCTGTAGAGGAGTTACAGCCAGTCTATGGCTATAGCCCCGGTTAGTGCCGGGCGGCTGTATTACAGTTGTAGCATAACATTTGTCCGTCATCGATGGCCAAAATTGTAATTAATTGTCATTGACTAATAATTCTGGTGCCGACTAGTGATGGTGATGTTGAACCATTTAGTCAATTGAACGTGCACATCACTAATCAGAACAAGACATCTAAACAAAATGAAATCCGGCAAGATTGAATTTCCTAGTATTGTTTTGGATACATGCACACAGAGCTCAGGTTTATCCAAACTATGGTGCATATACAAAACTACTTAAGTTTGTTTGGGCAGGTGCCAAATGCAAAAGCTGCCTGAAGTCTTTGTTCTTGAACGTCTTCCAATGTCCAGAGGTGCTTTTTTAATTTTTATTTATTTTTTTTACATTTTTTCATACTTTCAAGACATTTTGAATGACCCAATGTTTTCTGAATAACATGTTAATGACCTTGTGGCTATGACTTCTTGAGCTAATCAGTTCAGCTTTTGTGTGTTTTATTTTTGGCTTGGTAAGAATTCATTGCAACTCAAAATCCAATGTTCCCTTTTGTGTAGTCTATATGGTGTACTCAGTAGGATAAGTGTATGTCCAGTCTCAGACAACCAGGAGATGTCATCACTGCCTAAGTTGATAGTAGGACAGTAGTAAGACAATACTGTATATTATCATCATGTAATTGATCTCGTAGATACATATTCAAAGCTAAATCCAACAGTAGATCTTTTTCTGCCATGATAGCGCCCAAAAGAAATCAACCACAGTGATTGCACCCTTAAAGACCCCATGATGGTCTTATTGTTTTAGAAGCTCTTTAGATGTTGACTTTTGGCCATGCAGGTGTTGTATTCTGACCTGCATGTAAAGTGATTGATTCGTTCTCATTGAGGAATATCGCTAAATTTGGGCCTGATTTGTCAGGCCGGCGAAACTAACTTTTCTTTTTTGGTTGTCTAAACATCTGCTGCAAAGCTTTTGGCCAGAACTTCTTGGCGTTTCATCAATCATACTCTCAATCAATCAACACAAAAAGTTGGACATCTACTGCAACTTTATATCAACCGTAGTTCTCAAATGTCCTCTGATAAGGGGCTAATAGCAAGGATTCAATTTAGCTGTTGAGCTAACCGGCTGCTGGCTGATGCTTCAAGAGTGGTATTGAACTTGTTGAATTATTCCTCTTATCAGTCTCAAACCACTGTGGATGCATTTTTAAAGCAGTTCAAACCAGGATTTTTCGCTTTTTTTGTTGTTCTTTGTTTCGCATGTTTTGATTTTTTTGTCCAAGCCTAAAACATAAGTGTTATCATAGGACAATTCTTTCAAGCACTGATATTTTTCGACCCCCTGTTGTGATTTTTAACCCCGACTTCAGAATTGTAAAGCTGCACAGCCACATGATGAAATGCGATCAAGTAACTAAAAATAAAGCCGTATCTCCTGAGGTATCTTAATAATCTCCTACAGCACCCTGGAAAGTCCATACGATCTGGAAATTTTAGAAGCGCACCTCAGGGAGGGAGCTTAATACTACTATGAAGAGATTAGCTAACTCATGCAAGCCGAGCATATCAGCTGTATGAATCAGAGGTATGTAACCGAGGCCTGCTCCCATGAAAGCACTTTTATAGGTTTATGACCAGAGAGAGCGTATCAGCCTAAGGCCGTCGTGTACTACAAATTTAAGTGGTGACTCTCAGTTGAGTTGTGCAGTCTATCTATAGCTGAGTGACTTTTACAGATATGACTGAGTAGTTGTGATGACAATGAGAGGGGAAATTGAGTATTAAATGGACAGATTTTCACGGATATTGTTTTTTCTCTCCATATTTATATCTCATGTATTTTACACCCGTTGCACCCACTCCTACCCTTTTCTTTTTCCCTTATATCCTCTTATGATTTCCCCTCTTTCACTTTAGCTCCGCACCATCTTCCCTGCAGTCTTTGCTCTCTCTCTCCGAGCCCTAAGTAGCCACAAATGGTCCCTAATAGCCTCCAATGGAGATGAATTGATCGTCGTGCGAACCGAATCAATAGGAGATTGCTTTTTGCTGCACACAGTGGGATACTGCGCAAGCAGGCGGCCTTAATTAAGTTAACAGTAAACCAAGATTTGCTTCTGAGTTTTACTAGGAGAGTAAAGTTTACGATGGATACAGGGACTGAAAAAAAAAAAGTTATGGTTTTGAAAAAAGGCCATATTTACCTCAATGTGTTTTCTGATCTGTTGCAACTAAGTCGTGATGCTCCTTCGCTGACTCACAAAATGTTTGTTGGACATTTTCACACTTCCTCTGCCTGTTTTTCCCTTCACTCAACCCCTGCTGCTCTGCGTACCGCCGTTCCTGTTTCTCCTCCTGTCTTTCTCCGGCTTCTTCTCACTCCATTCCTCACCCTACCCCCGTCTGACCTCGCATCTCTCCCCCCTTTTCCCTCCCTCTCTGTCGTCTATAATGGGATGAGCAGCAGAATTTGATCAGCAGTTTTTTAAAGGTCACAGAACCAAGCGGAAAAAAAAATCAGCCAAAGCGCCAAGGGAGCAAGGGAGAGGAGGATGAGACTGAGGAGGGAGGGGGAGGAGAGGCGAGAGAGATAGAGAGAGAGAGAGAGATAACATGCCAGCGGAGTGGAGGATGCAGGGAGTGGAGGAGGGAAGGAAGGAGTGCTGGAGGAGGAAATGCAGCATGAATAGCAGACAGTAGGTGGAGATGGAGAGGATGGGGAAGAAGGAAAGAAGAGATGGGAGGGGGGAGATGGTTGAGTAATGGAGGGGATAGAGGGAGGGGGCAAATGGGGGTAATTTGTTGTTTTATGACACATCAGATCTGGAAATAGATGAATGCTATTAAATATGCAGGAGAGGAGAAAAAGAGGAGGGAGAGTGCTTGGTTATGAGGAAGAAGAAAAAGTAAGGGAGGAAATTAGAGGATTAGTAAAGGAACAAATAAGAGGAAAGGGCAGGGGTGTTTCCATAGAGCTGCTGTGGGTGACATGCACCCTCTACTGAAATCTAATTGGCCACCCATAGGTGCCACACCGTAGTCCTAAACTATTATCAGCTACCTCAGGGATGGTGCTTAGTTTGGTACTAACTTAGACTGCTTCACACATCGTCTTACAGTTTCATGACATTCAGGTGATAATGTTTTCAGGACTAACATTTATGGTCCACTCAGGGGGAGATTGGGATGTTGGATGTGCTCTCATAACTTGATGTCCTTCAAATTAGGAGGCGGAGAAGCCTTCCCTGAGGGTGTCTGATTTATAGCGTTACAACATGTTAAGGGATATTCCTGCAACGCCAACACAGCAGTTTAAAACAATATACAGACATCTGAGGTGAGCACCCAAGAGTGTAAGGCAGAGAAACTTCGCTCAGCGGGAATGATGTCATCACTCCACCCACTCGCTCGAGGTGAATGTTTCAGACTATTACACCTGCGGCATTGACCTATCGGCTTAACCGGATTTCATGAGGGATGGCAGTAGAAATGTCTGCAAGTGAGGGTGAACAGATTTGGACATTTGCTTTCACGCATGCATCTCGGCTGAACAACGTTAGGACATTGTCAGGATTGAATGCATGTGTATGTAACTGGGTTTATCGGGCTGGGTTGTAGAAAGCAGCTTCAAGAATATGTGGCATTTCAATCTTGCACTGTGTTTGAAACTGTGACTTCTGGATATATCGTTCTTCATTCTTTAAAAATCAGTTACAAAAGATGTATAAGTTGTATTTCTTTTGTTTCATAATTGTGATTTAAAAAGACCCAAACATGTGACTTTAACGATTCAACCTAAAAGTTACGAGTTAAAGAAGATGTGATTAGCTGACAGAAATGGTAAATACATTCTACTTGTAGGTGTGTGTGTGGGTGGGTAAGTCAGTGCCTGAATAAGGCCCTCCAAAAATCTGTACATTCAACCCTGGGCAGATGATACATTTTCATTCTCACACCCTCTTACTCTCACTCATCTCTTCTGCTTTACTGTCAGATCTTAATCACCCCTCCATCTCCTCAGCTCCTCTCATCAGATGTCCTAGCCTGTCTCTATCTATCCCTCAACATCTTCTTCTTCTCTTTGAGATAAAAGACACTTTCATCCCTCTGCAGTGTGTCATAATGGTCACACAGTGCAGCTGTTTCCCTGTCTGGGGCAATAATGATCCCTTGATATCATTCCATCATTTATTATCAAATAGACAAAAATCTTTCTCAAACTCACTGAAGACTCTCTCCTCGGCTCGCTCTCTGCCGTCCCTTTCATCACCCTCATCTCTGGGCCGCTGCCAGTCGATTCCCAGAGCATTTCAGTGTCTTTTTCAATCTTTTCAGCTATATGTCTGCATGCCCAGTGACACACAAACACACGCAGAAAGGTGTTTAAAGAATTCCTAATTCCAACCCCAATTTCTGTCTTGTCAGAGAAACTTGACTTGTAAGTGATCTTTGCACATGTCCTGTCGGAAGTTACAATATTTGACCTCATTATACGTTTATTTACCTTGAAGTGTATTACTAGATCATGCATATAGATGCCAAATCTGCGGGCATATGATATGATTTTTTTGTGTCGCATGATAATGTCTGTCATAATGTAATCCACTCTTCTGATGATTATTTAGCTTTAATTAATGTCTATAAAAAGGCATCATTAAACGTGGGCTACAGCCACTGCTAAAAAAAAAAAACATCATCTGGTTTGGTTTGAGACAAATGTATAGATAATTACTCAAACTGTAATGTTGATAGGGAGAGCTGCTTAACTGCCCTGAATCCTCGAGCATTTTGTTCACTTTTAATATATAAGGCTTCACATTTTGACATCGTGGTCCACCTGCTCTGTGTCATTTATAGTTAACAAGTGTCACAGCTTCCTGCTCGCTACCTGTCTGAAATTGAAACAAAGCAAGACAGTCATTCTTTGAGTGTCTTCTATTTCTTGCAAAAATGTCATTTTTTAGTAACTTAATCATTCAACTAATTCAAATCCAATCCTATGGGCGTGGCTTGCATTGCAGATCATTGATGTTGTGTACATTGACAGTTGGTTTACTTTAAGAGAGCACCTTGCAGGTTGGAGGCCCAGTGAGAAAATAACAAAACGAAGTGTATAGATTAATATACTACATTGACTCCTGTAGTAATTTTGGTACATTTGTATTTTCTTCAGTGTTAAAAATAGACAAATGGATGGTAGATTAAATGGGGGGTGGTGGGTCCCACTGATTAAGGTTATGTATAAAAAGCTGGTTGTGTCAATGGAAAGGAAGAAAATAAATGCAAACGATAGTCTACAGGCTCATAATTATGGACCGTTTCAAAGAGACCAGGGACAGGTCAGGCTGTGGTGTGATGAGATCAGGACAGGTGTCATGGTGACTGGCCGGCATTAGCTAGGGATATGTAACAATGTGTTCATGTAACAACATTGTAAAGTTAATCACATATCATAGGCTTTCACAAATAATCAGTATTTTTAAGTGAACCTGATGCTGCGTGTACTGAACAGACTGCACATCAGGCTCACACAGTCCTGAACTCATTGACAGGAACATTTTCTTCCTGGTGTAAATGAGCGCCACAGAGCACAGCGGTTTTCACAATATTGTTTGAAATGATATGAGCCTAAGTTAGGAGAGTCATCACAGCCACATCGGTTACTGCTAAAAAAAGTGTGTGTTTCACGTGATCGCACATGAACAAGTTGACACGCTATGACCCCCGCTCCCCGTCAAACAAGCCAGTGATGTGATGCTCTACTCATGTGTGAGACCAGATAATGTGTTTTCACAAGTCACTATTGTCTTTTCATCATAGCTTCGAAATGAATCTGTGTGGTTTGTGGTGCGATTCTGCTTTAAGTTCCTGTTTGTCTTTTTAGACATCTGCTGTGTTAAGTTGCTACTGCTTAAAACACTTATGCTGATATTAGTCTTTCATAATGAAGGCTTTTAACCAAATACTATCTGGGGACTTTTTAATGTGAAGAATGTGTTGGAAAGAAAATCAGTTTATTATGTTTTTAACTGAGGTTTAGGGGAGCTACATTTAGCAGTGTTTATCAGTAATAGTGTAGGGTGTTGGAGAATTTACAGCCTCTCCTTTGACAGTCACAGCCCTCCTCTGAGCAGAGTCTGAGCTGCCCGGTTGGTAAAAGAAAAATGTTTTTAGAAGCTTTCCTGCAAGAACTGCAGGAAACTGCCTTAATGACTGACTTTTGGTTAGAAAAGTACAAAAAAAAAATCATTTCCTAATCGTTTATTGACAAAGATAAAAGGTATTTTTCTAGAAAAAAATATTATAAATGTTTAGACAAAAGAATCCACCTTTCATGACAGCCCCATAAAATACCTTTTATCTTTGTCAATAAACGATTAGGAAATGATTTTTTTTTGTACTTTACTTTTGTGCCTTTTTGTGTTGAAAAACGTAAAAAATAACCAATTAACTAATTCTACAGCCTTTATCAGACAGGCATTCATGTAAAAAAAGAAAATGAACCTGCAAGTTGCTCCGCTGTTGAAAGGCCAGGGTGACTACTTCAGCCTACAGCGTTGTGTCCATGTTGTATGGGCAAGGGACTGATACAGAAACATGCAAATGATAGGTGCACAGCTAACAACGCATTTGGGAACTCGTGTAAACATGAGCACAAGCTTCAGTCCATGCTTACAAAACAGTAACACACATTTTTGTCCCTGTGGGAGTCTTAACAGGTATTAGATAGATTGACAGGCGGCTGCGTATCAACTTGTTTACTGTCTTTTTTAAGGTGTTCATTTACACACAAAGATCACAAACTCTACTCTACTGTATATGCAAACACGGGTGCTTGGAATAGCTATTCATAGTAGAGTTCCCAATATTCATTGCGCTCCATATACACTCATGGAGGGCTACTGCAGAACCACAACAGCTTTGAAAACTTTAACTCTTCAGTCATGACTTTGATCTCAAAATAATTTTGACTGCAGAATCCACTCACATGGGCACAACATATACCTTTTTTATAAACAAGCTGAATATGAAAAGGTTCCTGCTCTGTGCTTTAGGCAGCAGCAGAAATGAAATGAACATCTCAGTCGGCAGCATCAAAGCCTGTCGCAGCACCTCCCAGAGGACGTGGCTAGCCAGCTTGAAGCTCCACCTGTACAGCGCCGAGGCTTTCATCAGCTCCACATCATCACAAACCTGCCACACCTGCTAACGTAGCTGCTGCTATAGGGACTGTAGTTGTCTATAGCTCTCCATCTCTCTCTCCATTCCCCCCCCCCCCAGCTGCAGAAAGAGTGCAGAGTGACTTCACACCTTATATGAAGCTTCTTGGGATTTGATACATGCAAAGGATGCTGGGATTAAAGCAGCGGGGTCTATGTGAATGCTCAGTGACTCTATAACAAAGAATGATGAACTGAAGCATCTCAAGTTAATGTTTTGCAGCTGAGCCAAGTAATGAGAATTTTACATCTAAAGTGAACAGATGCTCTTGTTCTCAATTTGCCCTTCATAGGCTTCTGTATTAACCCAGGTTCGAGCAAATCTTTTTGGACTATGTATTAAGGATGTGTGTTCTAATAACCAAGGGAAATCAAAATGGATGTTGCCTTTAGTGTAAAAGCAAGATCTGTATCCCTGCTATCAAATTTTCTCGCCATTTTCTCGTGTTTTGTGTGATTTTTTTTGGGGAGCGTGTGCGTCCCAGCTGGAGTGAAGACTGTTTATATTATTGGAGATGAAAGAGGGGCCCCCAGGGGCCTCCGTAATAGGCTCGGAGGCCTCTGACTTCTTATAATGGCCTCCGTATGTGTGTCTGTGTGTCTGTGTGTGTGTGTGTGTGTGTGTGTGTGTGTGTGTGTGTGTGTGTGTGTGTGTGTGTGTGCGTGCGTGCGTGCGTGTGTTTTCAAGAGACGCACAATTGTAGCACTATATAATTGTCAATGAGAGAACACACTTTTACAGAATCAAATCAAGCCAATTTAAAAAGAAACACAAAGATGGAGCCTGTCCAGCACAAAAAGGCTCAGACACAAAGAAACAATGTCTGTCACACACACACACACACACACACACACACACACACACACACACACACACACACACACACACACACACACACACACACACACACACGCACACACCATTCACACACTGTGGTGCCAGCTGAGCCCTGTGTGTCCAATAACAGCAGGTGCTGTCAAAAGCAAACAGCAGACCTTCCCTGACATAGGGACACACACACACACACTCACACACACACACACACGGATGGGTGCACACTCCACACACTCACTCATACAACCTTCCTCTTTGTGTAGCTCTCACATCCAATAAAGACTCTCATAGCTTAACCTAATGTCTGATAGATGCAGTTTATACAAGGTTACAGCTTATGTGTGTGTTATAAAGTGTGTGTTTATGTTTGTGTCAGAGTGTGTGTGTACCTGCTATTTGGCTGTGATAGGCTGTGGCCTGCCATATGGTCTCACATTAGGGCCATATAAGCTCAGCCATCCAGAAGTGTGTGTGTGTGTGTGTGTGTGTGTGTGTGTGTGTGTGTGTGTGTGTGTGTGTGTGTGTGTGTGTGTGTAAAGAGAGTAAGACAAACACAAAATAAATCCTGGTGTTCAATATGTAGTGGCGGTCCTTTCTTTTCTTCGTTCTACTTTCTATTTCTGTCTACTGTCCTGTTCTCTCATTCTGTATTTCATTTTTAAGCCTTCCTTTCTGTTGTTTTTGTTCTCTCTTTCTTTATTTCCTAATATGCCACTTCATTTGTCTCCTGCTTTCTCTTCCACCTCAGGTCTCTCTTTGTGTGTGTGTGTGTGTGTGTGTGTGTGTGTGGGTGTGGGTGTGTCAATATATATTTAGCTGTGCCATATCGTCTGCTGTGCTGACTTCATTAACTGTCTCAGCATGACGCTCCAGCAACAGAATGACAATAAACCTTCAGCACTCTCTGATTCACACACGCACACACACACACACACACACACACACACACACACACACACACACACACACACACACACAGACACACACACACACACACACACCGCCTGATTGCAGTTCACTTAATAAATATGAAAGTGATAATTGTAGATAGATCCTGGTTACGCCCACAGACCTTGGGGAGTTTTGAGTCAACTTTTACCAAAAAAATCCTACACAGACCGAAAAGGTGAAAATAACACTCAGGATGTTTGGATGTTGACGAATCCTAACTTTCTATCTATCTGATTGTAAACCTGTTATATTTATCTCTATTACTGTAAAGGACTTACGTCAGAACAAAGCTGTCTTTATTATTTACCATCAGTTACACTAGTGTGCATGTGAGAACAATGAGTCATTTATTTCTTGTAAAAGCAAATCGTAATGATGATTCATCAAATATAAGGAAGAGACATATTGAATCAACACTATGTCAGCTTGTGTACTGAGTAACATGAAAGGAAACACTCCGCCTTAAAATGTCCTGAAGCTGTGAAATAGTGGTCACAGAGGTTACTATGCTCAGGTGTGGTTAGGCCTGCAGCAGTGTGAGTGCTGTCCAGCGGGGGACTGGGGACAATAGTGCTTCAGCACGGTATGGGGCATCTGGACCTAGTGTGAGTGCGCCCTAATATATCACTTTTGTACTGCTTTATTACACCTGCTTCCTATGAGTGTTTGTAAGAAGTTGTCTTGCTGACACATCCCCCAAGTGTGATTAGTAATGTAGAGAAAACTACTTACTTGTTTATTTGTGTTTTTTAATCTGACTTTGTCTTTATTTCTTCTTCTCTCAGGTCAGCGTGTTGGAGCGTCAGGTGATAGATTTCCTGGGCTACCAGTGGGCTCCCATCCTCACCAACTTCATCCACATTATCGTCGTCATCCTGGGCCTGTTTGGCACTATTCAGTTCAGGCCGCGATATGTCACTGGGGTAGGTATCTGACACACACAATCATTGGAAACAGACGTTTTGGACATCCTCAGATTGTCATTAGCCTGTTCTCGGCTATCGTGACAAAAAAATGTACTGCTACGACTCATTTTTGTTAGATTGAAGTTACAGTTACTTTTCAGTTGAGTGACTGTCTTGTCTGCATTATACTGTATATCTTTTCCACAAGTGTTTGATAAATGCTTTTGAGGGATCAAGGCAATAAATGTGTTTATCTTAATCTTAATCTATCTATCGATACAGATCAAACATGAAGCTAAGAAAGATATCGGCAAATTTATCTGTATCTGGGTTCTTTTCCCTCCCAAATATCAATTCCGGTATCGGCCCCAAAAACTGTCAGACCCTAATAGAAAGGTCTTTAACTCCCCTTTGTTTCCAGAGCAATATGAAAAATATGTTTGTGAATGATCCACTGTAAGCTTAAAGAGGGCCCTGAAAATGTGCGCAGCTGCGTGAGTATACAGTATATATAAAAAATGATGACCCAGTGTTCATTAATTATTTATAGAAATGCCTCCTGATGGATCAGTTCCAGATTGAAGTGAGACGTCAAATAAATAATCAATTGTTAATAAAGAAGTTAGAACGGTGGTGTGGAATGGGAGTTGGAATAACTTGCCAAACAGAAATTATTCTCTCAGTTGATAAAATAATTTATTCTCACAAAACTTAAAGAAGTTGCCGCTGCAGGCTTAAGAGCAGCTCTCACACACATCATTTAAACCCCACCCATCCCTCTAAAAGATCATCACATGCACACAAGCACCACACACACACACACACACACACACACACACACACACACACACACAGTCCTGCTATCTATTTTCTCTCCCTGTCTGGTTTGATCCAGGTGATTGGTTGCTCTCTCTTCCGTTGTTTTTATGTCCCTGCATCTCAACAACATCAAAAGTGAAGCCTCCCCGTGCTCTTCCTCTCCATCTGACTCGCTCCAAATGCAACACATGAACATGCTTCTTTAATTTCTCCAACAAAGCCTGTCAGCTCTCGTCTGCTTCACCGCTTTCCTCTCTCCTCTCCCTGTTCTTTCTGCAGTACGCGGCCTGGCTGGTGGTGTGGATGACCTGGAATGTTTTCATCATCTGTTTCTACCTGGAGGTTGGAGATCTGTCCAAGGTAAGAAAACTGCAAATTGGATTATTTCTACATCCTTGTCAAGTTTATATGCTGTACGTGTTCGTAGTGAAAAGTTCTGGAGTTCTGGAGTTAGCATGACTGTATATATGCGCTTTGACACACTTGTCAGATGGTGGGGGAAAGGCTTGCAGTAGTTTATTTTGTAAAAAAATAGATCACATGAAAAGTACATAACCAAAATGATTGATGTAACTTACAGGTAACGTCTGTATATCCAAAGCTTGATAAAAAATAATAATACCACGGGGCCACTGACTGCTTCTGCAACAGGTATGGTGCACAAGTTCCTTCAATGGGGATTTTTTTTTACTCAAAAGGATGTTACATCATGGAGTGTTTTCAAATGCTTCATATATCTTTACAATCCTTGCAACTCAAACAAAAGGGTGATGTCTGCCTATCTATCTGTTGGGCACCAAAATAGAATAGCATTATGTTGCACACCCTATGTGCAGAAGCTAAAGTCATCAAAGCGGACGCCCTGAGCTCGCCTATGACCTTTATTGCGTCACATGTCATTGGGGGAATGACACTTACTGTACATGCCCTAAAAGAAGCTTTCTGACTCCGTCATCCGTCATCTCTCCACTAAAAGCATACAATCTCCAAATATAGCAACTTTTCATCAAATTGCTTGATGTAAAAAAACACAAGACAAAGTTTATTCCCAAAGTAGACACATGAACAAAATGTTTCTTAACACTACATAACTGAGCATTCTTTTGTTTTTGAGATATGCTCATTTTCATTCTTTGCTTTCACTGCAATAGAAATGAATGTCCAGCTGCTAATGTAGTTTATTTTAGATCCCATCAAACGGGACTTTGTAAACAACAGTCTGCAGTGGCTGCTCCTGAAAGGTCGTTTTTTGTATGGCTAGTCACTACTATACCAAATGTGTGTTGACTACATTACCCAGCGCTTTAGCTTTTTTTAAACACAATATTAAGCTAAATCCCTGTGAACATTTTTGAAGATTTACGTACACTGAAGGCTTTCTGCTAACTGTCACATTATGCAAAATGAAGAACAAACTGCTGAGAACAAACCTTGACGTGGAACGAACTCACGACTACTTTCTCTTTCCTGATGAATCATGATTGAGAACACGTTGTTTTGTTTTTTTCAACCAGAACTCACTGACCCTGCTATCTTTACCAACAGATCTGCTCTCTCTGTATCTGTTATCTTTTTGATATTCTGGCTTCAAGGCCATGTTTCTACTCAGCAAAGAAGTATCTCTCTCTCTCTTGCATTAATCTACGACCGTGTGGTTCACAAGCAAAACCTTTCCGGTGTGACAAAAGGCTGAGGATTTATGTTGCCGCTCTGACCGCGACTAGCGAAATTGCTGAAACGGCTTTTTCCTTGTCTCTTCTGACAGGAAGGGTCAAATAATGTAAGAGTGATGTAAGTGTGAGTTCGGCTGCTATGATCAGAGACTCTGCCTGTCAGCTTACTGACGTGAGAGATTTAATAGATGTCGATACCCATTTAAAACATCTGGTTAGAGCATAAACTCTATCCTTTCTAGCGTATTACTTCTTTGCTTGTATTGTTAGTAAACACTGATAAAGAAACGAGACATTCGTTGAGGCTGTTCACATGTTTTCAGACCCTCTTTACAAAGCTTTAACCTTTCAGCAGTACAAATCAGTTGATTTCAAATACTGATTACCAGCTATGATGACTATTAATTAGAGCCAATCAGAGCTTCATAAACAGAAGAAATCAGTTGATGAGGATGTTGATTATGGCTGATTACGTTGTGTGGTGGGCTGTTTAAAAAAAAAAAAACCTCCACAATTGGCTCTTAATTACTCGTCTGTTTGCGAGTTATGCAACATGTCTGCCACCAGTTTACATAAATTGCTGTTACAGTTGAAGGCACCACATATCATCGACCCGTATCCTCAACCTCTGTCTTTTTTCTTTGTTTTTCATCTTCACCAGCACTACTCCTGTTAGTGAAGACCAAAGTGTAATTGCCACATATTCTCTCCTGTTCAGTCTGGTGCTCGTATCACTCCATACACTCGTCCCCAGGCTGCTCTCCAACACACACGCAGGCATGCATGCACACACACACACACAAATGTACAGACACCAACACTGTGCGCCTTGTTTAGTTTGTTTTGCCATCCAAACTGTGGCTAGAAGTTTTTACAGAGAGACAAAAGGGGTCTTTAATCCCTCAGCCTTCTGCCTAGAAACCTGCAGCTTTGTTGATCTCTGGTTTTAATGATATGTACACCTCTCACTGTCCCGGAGGTCTTGTTTTGGCGGTACAAACAACAGACGAGGCTCATCTAGGGGAATAGTTGTTTTAGGCTTTGTTGTTATCACTCTTAAAAGTTTGAGCCTGTCTACCATTTTAGACAGCTAGAGAAGTTTCATTATAATGGTTCAGGGTGAAATGAATGTATTGTAACAAATTATGTCACCGAATGTATCTTTTATAATGTGTTCTAAATGTATACTAGTCAGTAATTTCTCTTCATTTAGTTAGAAGGCATACGATCAACATCACCACAGCTGCTTTCTAACGAGGGTGAAGCAGCCGCTTAATTAAGGACACCCTTATCAATTACCCACTGGCCAATCAGAGGGAGGCACACTGGAACCAGATGCTGAACAGCTTGTTTTTAGGACGAGCACAGTTTGCATGCACCTCGCTCAAGGGCACATCAACCTTGACCCAGTTACTGAGGCAGAGGGGAGCTACTCCTCCTCCCCCCCCCACCCCCCCCCCCCCCCCCCACATGCCCACATCCACCAGCTGTTGTATGAGATATGAATTCATCACCTCCCATTGCAGGGCTTGTTGAGTGACCTAAGGGCTATTATTACACTGGACCACATGTGAAACAAGTGTGGCTATATGTGCAATTCTATCAGAACAAAGTAAGCCCCAGAGGATGATGAAACCAGAATATGTACGCTCTGTTACAAGGAGTGTAAAACAAGATGGCTCAAAAATAATAACAGTTAAGTTTATTATGTCTGTGTTACTAAGCAACAATGGAAAAAGCCATGACAACAAGGACAATTAAGTAAGGGAGCTGCATGTATGACAGTTCAGGCCTCCATGTCGTCCATTAATTCCTTATACTGGACACCTCGTCGAGAAGAAGAAGAATACTTTGTTGATCTAGCGAGGGGAAATTCAGTTTTACACTCTGTCATTGAGACATTGGGGAGTCGGGGGTGCGTGCTCAAGGGTACCTCAGCAGTGCTCAGGAAGTGAACTGGCACCGCTCCAGACGCTACCAGACCAATTCCCAAACATGGTCCACACTGGGACTTGAACCAGGAACCCTCTGGTTCCCAACCCAATTCCCTACATTCTGAGCTCCTGCTGCCCCCCACAAAAACCATTGTTACCCGATTTTTGAAAATAAATGTCAAAGAACTACTTTCATCTGCAGCACATGAGACAGAAAGCAATCAAAAAATCAACAAGACAAAAGCTGCAGCTTTGGTGTTTGAAGACAGAAGGGTGAAGGGTGTCAACCAATCGAATCTGCTTCCAGATTTTTCTTAATGAATCGATATTACAGGGTTAACTTAATTAAACGTTTTAGCTTCCTGTCTCAAGCGTGATTCACACACTGGACAATATTCAAATGAATACTATGACATGTGAAAGAAAAGCAAAACCTCTAACCACTTCACCTTTAAACATCAAAGAAAAATAGTCCCACACATGTCTTCATCATTTATGAATCAAAATGAGACTAAAGCGTGAAATCAAATGATTCAAATATGATTAAACTGACTGAGGAGAAAGCTGAATCAGTTAAAAGTTGAGATCTAATGTTCTGACAGGCCAACACACAAAAAAAAAAAAACACAGTACAGGTTTAAATCAAGGTCACAAAACATCAAGCAGACGTGGTTAAGATAGAAATCAAAGAGTAAGATAAGTATATGCTATAGTGACATACTTTTCCTTGCCTCTTTTTATGTATACCACTCACTGAGCGAACTGGATCTGAATAACTCGTTGGTATTTGATAAGGGTAATGATGGAGCGCTCTGTGCTTACTGTGATGTAAATGAAGACCTCTTAATCTCCCTCTCTGTTGCTTTCAGCTTCTTCTTTTTCCCCCCCTGTCTCTGGTTCTCCCTCCTCCTGCGCTTTGACTGCTTCATCTCCATCTAATTCATCTCTCCCTCTGCTCAGCCTATAATCAAGTCTTCTTCATGTTGTTCTGCAAAGTATCCGCCTTGACAATCTGTCCCATGCTCCTCTTCACCTTCTCTCCTCATTTTCATTCACTCTCCTTCTCTGCATTTCCAAAGTCAGGACTTGAGGAAATGTGTGCCCGTCAAGAAGCCCTCTGCTACTTATGGTCAATAGCAATTCACAGCGCGAGGCCTTTATGTATCGTCCAGTGAAGAGTGGCAATTTAATACATTACTTTACACACTCAGGCCCATTACTTTGGGGTCATAAGACAAAAGCGTTTGTGACAGACTCTATTTTTCTTCATTACAGGGATCTGACATCTTTCTGTGTTTGAAAGAAGCAGAGATCAGCCTCACTTTGATTCATGTCGTGTTATCAGTGGCTCTTGGATTTGTGTTGTTTGCTTTGAAGTAATTTCACAGTGCCAACACCTCGTTTTTTTTTTTACCCATTAATCAAACCAATATATGCATCTACAGTGCCAGCAGTTAATGTTTATAACAGGGCTGATCAGACTGTGAGAGAGTTACATGAATACTTAAAGTCTGGGCTTTTTTTTTTTTTTTGAACAAGTTACATGAAATCCCTAGATTTGGATATTGTAATTGAAGTAAAGAAACTATCACAGACAAAAACAACAATACCTTTCAGAGTTTGCGGTCCCTAATTTTAAAAGTGCAGACATTCCTCAAAGAGAATTAGTTCGGCTGGAGAACGACAAATATTCTCTGTGTTTTATTGAGTGATGGTTTGAAATATTAAGTCTGAATTGTGTGAAATTTGCTAAACACCTGACATTTCCTCTTGAAATGAAAAGTAAACTACAGACAGCGAGCGTGAAGGTGGAAGAGGGAGCGAGGAGGGGGACATGCGTCAGAGTTTGTCGGCTCAGTTTGACGTCCTGATATCAGACGACGGCCAGATGGACAAACTTCAGAGGAACACACAGATCATAATGACTGAGATGTGAGAAATCGTTAGCATGAATGTCAGCATGACATGCGGGGTACATTGGTGTGCCAGTGATGAGTCAATGGTATTGTCCCACACACACACAGTAGGGCTGTAGCTAAATGTGGATGTAACTGATCTTTCCCTTTCAGTCATTTTCCTTAGCTTTATAGTTTGTGTGGAAACCTGCAGAGGTGTAAAGAGTACTAATATATTCTACTCAAGTAAAAGTACTGTTACTTTGATAAAATTTTACTTAAGTATAAGTAAAAGTACCAGTTTAAAAATGTACTCAAGTAAAAGTAAAAAGTAACTCGTTTAAAATGTACTTTAAGTAAAAGTTACTTAGTTACTTTTTTTAACAACGCGTCTCTCGTGTGTCGTGAAAAAAGGACGAGAGGATATTAATCTCAAAGTTTTTTTAATTAAAGGCAAATCTTTACAAAGATTTATCTTTTCAGATAAACATTTTCTTTTCTACCCCATTGACAAAAACAAAATATACATAATGATGGTTAAATAATCAAGGATTATATGTTTAAGTAATCAGCTGTTTTATGAAGGGAAATGTTTAAAGGCTTTATATGTGATTTTTTGATCCAGCACCTTGAGCACCAGCATGAAACCAAAACAACTTGCGCTGCTTTGTTGTGTTAGCATGCTAATGGTAGCGATCTTTATTACGCTCGTATCTTCACACTGCATGTAAATTTACCCGAAATGAGCGTGATCTAGAAACACAGTTAAGCAGTGAGTACAGTATGTTATTCTTCTTTTCTCTAGTCCTTCAATTAAACAACTTTTATTCACTAAATACACTTTGACTTGACCATCACTAGTCAGAGTTCTGACCATTGTACATGCAGAGTCTGTGTGTCCCCTGCATGTAAAAAGGTATTTGCAACAGGCAACGCTGATTTGAAATGAATGTCCATCTATTTGCAGCACGTCATCCTGGTCCACGTTAATGCTGTGGCCTCAAATACGGACTGTTAACGCCACAGAGGTGTCGCTGATTGTTAACTTTTAGCTGTTACACCTGCAGCACTCTTTTTAGTGTGCTGTGAGTCACGGGCAGCTCTAGAGGATGAGTTGTGGTTCAATTAGAAGTGTCACTCACGGGGTGTGTCATATACAGTAAGTAGCACTATTGACCCTTTGTTGGCTCTCTGATTGGCCCGCTGACTGACCAATCAAGAGAGCCCCCTCTCATAACAACTGCTTGTGGGCTAATTTGGGTTAGACGAACTTTGCTTGGGCCAAGTCTTTTCAGTGCTTGGCAGGGATATTGTGACCTTCATTTTGTTACTACAGCATGGTTAAAAGTTTTTTTTTTTTTTTTTTACATCACATCGTAATCCGGGAGTTTTTCCCCCTTCATGTTTTATGCGCTCAACCGACTAAAACACAATGAAAACAAGAAGTGCCTTTTTTCAATTTGCATTACTACTTGCCCTCGCTTCTCTTTATAGCAACACCAACTTCAAGTTTGAGAAGGATATAAACCCTTCTAGTTGTTTGTATGGCCTACATGATAGACCAGCTAGTTAGGGTTGAACATAAAGAAACATTTGTATTTCATTTTAATTTCTGACAATCAACAGATCAATTAATTGCTTCATGGCCTTGTGACAACATGTCTGGCTTCCTGAACATTTTCTATCTAATGTGTATCTTTGCCTTCAATACAGCCCATGTGGAGCCCCAGCAGAATAGATAAGGTGTGCATCCTGCCTGACAGTAATTTAAGTTTAAGCCTGAGATTCATAGCACATATCATTCTGTCACACTCCCATCCTCCCTGCCACTCACCACTGCTCTATCTAATACAGCTGCAATGCCACCAAATTCATCTTTAAAAAGATTTCTCTGATGTGCCGTTCCTGACAGATTTGGAGAGGGGCCTGTGGAGAGAGAACTGTCAACATGCTGGAAACACTAACACACACACATACGAACACACACACACACTCATACAAATGAACACACACACACACACATACAAACAAACACACACATACTCTCACACACACGCGCACACACAAACTTAGACAGCTCACTGTCAGTAGTCCACTGTGTCATATAAAAGATGCAACCACCCTGTGGGCGTCAGATGACACACAGATACAGACACATAGATACACACATACAAACTGGGCTTAGCTGTCAGTCATTGACTTAGGGGCGATGTGCAGCAGGATGGTTATCCCACATGCCTTTTTTGCATACTGTACGTGTGAAAGTGTTTCCATAGTGTGTCTAAGTGTGTGTATAGTGGGTTTATTTTTTGTCTATGCTCTGCCAGCAGCTTGAGCTGTCATTCGTTATATCAGGCAGAAGAATTGGTAAGTGTGTGCAAAGAAAGTCTAAATAGTTTCCAAACAGTGCCATTTGAATCACCATACCCATCCAGGCATCTAATTTCAGTCTGCAAACACACGATGTTTCTCTGACAGAGGGAGGGACGAGTGACCACAGGGAAAATGGTAAGATGAGATAAAAGTGAAACATGGAGAGAAGAGAACAAAAGGGAGAAGCAGAAAATGAAGAAGACTGAAAGATTGGGGGTAGAAGAGTCAGGAGCAGACAGAGAGACAAAGAGGTTTCGACAGATGGAGGTATGATAGGAGCTGCAAGGAGATGACATGTTATGGGATGAAGCCTCATGAGAATCAGTGTCCCTTTCATTAGAGGGGAAAAAAGAGAAGATAGAAAAAGAGAAAAGTAGAAAGCAAGAGCAAAAAAAACTTGAAGGAAGACAGGATCGCTCAAATAACGGGAAAATCTAAAATGTGCCTTTGATATCTATTTTAGATCACCTGGGCGAGCTTTTTACTCCTAGATACATTTTTGCCAGAAAAAAAGACAGTAAATCAAATCCAAAACCACCCAATTCATTTCAAATGGAAGTAGAAAAACAGATTGCTGGGGCTGGTTTGAATACTGATAGTCACTTAATTTCACTCCCTTCAGTATTCATTCTGCACAGCTGATTGAGACGATGAATGAGAGGATCCCACATCATCAGCGTTCTAGTTAAAACATCCACCCTGATTCACTGAGTTAATGCATCAGCTCTGACTGTGTGTGATCAATGGGTTGCATTTGTTGAAATCATGGCATGAAATTGCCTTTTTTCCCCCAGCACGTCTCCAGTGGGACATTCCCAGCAACCAATTTGATCATTCAGAGCTGTTATAACTGGTTTTTCAGTTTGATTATTCATTGTTACTGTATTGTTTCATGTGCAGTGACAAGTGTTAGTTTGACTTGTTAAAACAGAAAAGGCCGATTGAACATGGATTGTCTTTACGGTTGGAGTAGATAATTGGGTTTGTTTGACTTGCTTGCTGCCATAGAACTTGTTCCAGGGTTAGGCAGTTTCTGGTGTTATTTAAAAGCCTTACTTTGTAAAGGATCTATAATGACTGTGTTAGCAGTTATATTGGATTGAAACCGCTTATTTACCTCTACTCCTTATTGTAATGTGTTTATCTTAAGGGTTTGGTCAACTGAGCTTCCTCGGAATAAAGTCTGAAGTTTTTTTTTTAAACTCAAACAATAAATGACTTTTCCAGGATACTCCCAACGTGGGTCACATTTTGTGAGTTTTGACCATCACTTATGAAATCAGGGAACATGGCCATGTTACTGTACTGCATTCATTCACATTAAATGACCACATTATGTACAGCTGATCAAACATAGTGTTTCTAACAGATAACTCTACCATTCACTTTAGTTTTCTTTTCCATCTATTTTGGTCCATTTTGCTGCAGTTTGTCAATCTTGAGTAAATATCAGATCACCTGAATGCTTATGTTGCTTTCCCATTCATACTCCATTTAGATCGCAAGTATTCAAATATTATCAGTCAACCTGGCTTCTATATTTACAACATTTAGCAAAAAATAAAATCACGGTTATCAAAGATGATTGTTTATTATTACTAATTACAGTACATGTGTTACTAGGATATTGTATATTATAACAGAATAAATAGCGATGGCAGAGAGCACTATGAGCTCCTATTGGGGAGATGTGTCTCTGATGGAGCTACAAACTTCAGGCCAATATTCACATCCCTATTAGTTCTGTTTTGATCTCTACCAATTGCAAAGCGGAAAACATCTCTTTGAAATCTAAATGCTCCAGTCTGTTATCCTTTTGTTAACTCTGTCTGTCATTCAGTGCCGATGAGGTAATGTTTGTCAGATCATCAGAGCATTTTGAATAAAATTAAGCCACAATGTTGGGGGCCAAAGAACACATAATAAGCAAAAAGATATAAGGCTCACTTCAGTTGTGGGAGCATCAGAGTGAGGGGACAGTTCTCTTTGTTTTCATCACAATGCCTTTCACATAACAATGTCTTTTGTCCGAATATTGATTCAAAAATATTGATCTCATCAGCATTCTCTTGGAGCTGCTTTATTTGTTTATGCTAATGTTATTTTGTTTCATTTCTTTTTCAATGCACATAATAAAACCCAAGCTGTGATTTACTACACTTTTGACCTCTTGCTCCAGGTGTGGCTACATTGGTTTTCAGCAAGCCAATTAAACCATGGAAAGCTAATTAGCTAGCCCCCCCTTCCTTTATATGTGGCTCACACCTGGGGTACAGGGGTAGTTGTTCTATAATTACCCCACCAACCTGAAAGCTCGGGGGGTTCAAACAGTTCTACATTGAGGCATTCGCTTATAGACGTTAATAGGTTTGGAGTGGTTAAGGTCAGGGCCAGGATCTTGAACAGACTTCATCTTTTTTCACCCCCCAACACACAATCACACGCACACACAAACAATTCACTAACACCCTACACCAATTTGATAGGAGAGAAGTGCTTTAGGCATAATGGGTTAAGGCCTCCTCTAACTCCCATGGGAAATCACAGCAAAATAACGCAGGGAGATGCACCGTGACTGATGGTATTGGTGTGAAATAACGCAGGCAGAGTGACATAGAGAGAGAGCCGCCAGCGAGAGAGAAAGAGAAAATTATCAGAAAGTGGGATAGAGCCAGAGATAAAGGTTCAGTTAAATAGAGTGAAAAATTGACTTTAGAGAGAATAAAGCTAATATCGTCCCCTGCCTGGTTTTCTGCACTTTAGTCTGATGATGGGCTGATCTTTTTTGGCTGCCTGCCGGACAGACAGAATATCAAACTGACTGCGGTTGTTTGTCAGAAAGTCGATCTGACTGTTTTATTCCATGCCTGTCCGTCTGCCTGTCTTTGTCTGTCTGCTGCACTACGTGAAGGCTTGGAGCTTGTACCAGAGTATGTTAAAAAGTGTTAGATTATGTGCGAGGAGTGTTGTGAAGTGTATGTGTGTGTGTGTGTGTGTGTGTGTGTTTGTTTGTGTCTCGGGAGCAGATGCTGAGGCACTCGAGGAGAAAGAAATGGCACTCCCTCCCTTTGCCCGCTTTCAATCCGTCCAGCCATCCAGAATATTTGGGTCAAGACTTCGAAAAAAAATAAATAATCAAATTGTGTCAGTCCTCAATTTGCCTTGGGCGTTGTTACTTGTATAAAGCCTGTATTATTTTAATTAGCTTTGGTCCAGTGTTTGAAAATTTGGTAAGATTGAGCCTGAGTCGACTTTATCAATACCAGTCTCAGTGTGTGCCTCCAACACTTTAATGTGGTATTCGTTATCTGCAGGTGTGCCAGTGAATGCATCAATCTGATACTGTAGCCAATTAGTTTCCCCAAAACAATTGACAGGTTTCAGGTAAGATATCATCATGTGACAATAACAAATAACAACAGTGGGATGTCATTCAACGTAATGTCGGTCAAAGCTCGCAAAATGTGATGGATATCTTTTTAATCCTACTAGTATGAAAGGGATTCTGTGTACCTGCAATTACTCAAGTCTAAATATGTGTAACAGTATTGACATACTGTGGTGAAGAACGTCTCTAGTGTTGAGTTTGAACTAGATATTGAATTATCCATATGCGCATCCTGTAAAAACAGGGTCAACTGTCAACAGATCATAAAAACATTGTGTTTATGTCACATGATCAGATTTGGTTGCTCCATTATTTGACCCATTTTTCTTGTGCCTCCACAGTTTGGAGCTGTAATTTTCTTTTTTACAGCACAGATTGTAATTGTTAAACTCCTATTAAACGTAGCTCCAGGTAGCTTTAAAAGGTAACATTACTCTGACCATCAGACTATCAGAGGAAATACAATTTTCAGCTGTCTCTTCCCCCTCCATCCCTCCATCTCATGGGACTCAAGCACAAAGGAGAATAGAGAAGTGGGAAATTGAGGGGAAATTGAGAGCAAGAGAGAGAGAATGGTGGAGATCGAGAGAGAGGAAGAGGTGTAGACGGAGGCAGGAGGAAAACAGATGTGGTTCATTGAAGCGGCACTAGCCCACAGTCAGAGACAAAGACCTGAGAGCGTGAGTGCATGGTCCTCGACTAGCGCACGGGAAATTATAGACTGAGTGTGTTCGTGTGTGTGTGTGTTTGTGTGTGAGACAGGGAGAGAGGAAAAGAAAGAGGAGAGCGAAACAAGGAAGAGGAATGAAATATGTGGAGGAATGATGTGTATACAAAGAGTATACAAATAGAAAGACGACGCTTGCGAGTACTAGTAGTTTGAGATTGCGAGCTAAGGGGCCCATTCATCACCAGACAGATTGTTATCTCCAGATTATTTTGCAGATATGGCTTCATCATCCTAATGGGATGAATTCTGCAATGCTAAACAAACCACTATATAAAATCAATATATCAATGCCGGAGCGCGGCTGAGATTGAATTGTTTAGTATTCTTCTGGTTAATGTGGAGTCATTTTTGTCTGCATGGTGAAGCCTTAAACTGTTCATGTTTGGATGATTTATTGTTACAAAAGCCACTTGGTCCAAAAAGTGCACTCTGCTCATTTAGGAAATGAAGGCTTAAATTGCAATATGTCTTTTTATATTAGTATTTTTCCATCCCTGGTGGAAGTGGCTTGTTGTGGTGACCCACTGCAGCTGCATGAATAGAAAGGAGGAAATACATTTTTTTTCTATTGGTACCAGTCTTTTCCAAAGCTGCATTGCTCACCGTGTGACCTCAGTGAACTCATGCACAGACACAGTATTATCACACACAGCTGAAAAAAACAGTAGATGCTGGTTCATGTTAATAATCCCGAGACAAACCTCATTAATAATTATTAAATGTAATTTGGTCATTATCTACAATGCTGGTACAGAAGATTCAGCAGAAGATTTTCTTTCTTCATGCAAGTTCGATGCATGTACAATGTTACAATTCACTTAGCAGACGCTTTTATCCAAAGCGACGTACATCAGAGAGTAAGTACAACACTGATCCATTCATACACCACCAAAGCAGTGGGAGCAACGCGGGGTTAAGTGTCTTGCCCAAGCACATCGGACATGTTGCCCAGCTGGGGATTGAACCCTCGATCCCTCAAGGGCTGAAAGGCGACGACTCTACCAACTGAGCCACAGCCGCCCGTTTTAGATGCAAAATGATGACTGGCTGATGGCTAGCTTACTTTAGCATAAAGACTGGGAACAGGAGTACTCTGCAGAAATAGCATCAGCTCATCCTGCTTGGCCTTGATGACATTCAGCTAAATCTGGCTTTCCGTTGATAATTATTTTGTTTCTGTGTGTGTGTGTGTGTTTGTTCGAGAGGCTCATTAGAAAAGCACTGATAGAGACTGTACAAAAATAATTATTGCCAGCCCCTTCAAACCTCTTTTCACAGCTGGAGAGAGAGAGAGAGAGGGAGAGATAGAGAGAGAGAGAGAGAGAGAAGTGAACTGCAGATAGGCAAAAGCAAGAAAGAAAAGAGGTGAAAGAACTAAAAAAAACAAAAAAACAAAAGCAAGGTTTGGAGCAAGGCAATGACAGTATGAGATAGATAAGGGAAAGTGATGGCAGAGGGGAATAAGAGAGAAAGTAGAGAGATTTTACTCTTTAAAAAGAGGAGCACAACAAGGGGAGATGGCATTAATCAGAGCTCTGTGCTTAATGAGGCATTTACTCATTACACCGAAATAGAGAAGAAAAAGAGAGGAGAAAAGGGGGGCAGAGGAGAGAGAGAGAGAGAGGAAGAAAGAGGAGAGTGTGAATTAATAGAGAGGGGGAAATTAAGTACGAGGAAGAACAATAAGAAGGGAGGTGACAGAGTCAAGTGAGGTTGTGGAGGGAGGAGAAATGGACAAAGAGGTGTATATAGCGCAGAAACAAGGAAAGTGGACTCAGGAGTTGATGCAAGAATTTGGCCCTTTTTACAGGACACTTAACCAGAATCACATTTAATTCTGCTCATGAAAAAGTGTTACTGTTAAGAAGGTGTAAGCTTTGGTTGAGTCCAACACAGGACTTTCAAAAAAGTGTTCTATGGACCAGTCTTAAGACGCATTCTGATCCTGGGTACTACAGCAATTAGTAACTGTACATCTGAAAAAAGGGAAACAGACCTTGATGGATGTGTATGTGAGAGTCTTTTTTATTTTCTAATATCTTGGTAAAAGGATGAATCACCTCAAAGGAAATTAGCAAATGAGGTGAAAGCCACGTGTGCCTCCAGCTTGCTTTTAAAGGACATAAAGGCTTTTCATTAGAATAAAGACAAAAGCAGAAGTGGCTGTGTGAAAAGTGTGCATTTGTGATCGCTTGTGTTTGTGTGTTGTCATTGTGGTTCGCGTCGCTGTCTGTGGGATGATTTATGTCTCTCCTTGCTAAGTGGAGATGTTAATATGTGCATTATTTAAACCCAGACGACTATCATCTCTGATTTATGATGTTTCATTAAGGCTTTTAAGGTAAAATGAATTGAAGAAAAGCCGGAGCAGAAATACTGCACAGTGCCATTTCTCTTTGTGCTCCTTCTCTGCTGCTGTGAAGAAGAACTGAAACAACCAGAGACGGAGAATATTTATATATTTACTTGTTGCCATTTGTGCTATTCTTTGCCGCTTCTGGCTGTAATTTGAAGTTATCGCCGTTAGTGATAGACTTCTCATGCAGCTGTGGACAAACAGAATAAATAAAGAGGACAAAAAGTCTCTATGTCAGTGGAAGAACAAGACTGGGGGGGGGGGGTCTACAGCTTTGCTAGCAGATCTGTGAGGCCTCATTCAACACAGCAATGCTTTGAGCTCAGTGGTATTGTCAGCATACCAACAGTCTTAGTTAAATAGTTTACTTGATTCTCTTTTGCTATTTATCATTCCAAGATCTTCATAAGTTAACTTGTTTTGCTTGTTAGAACAAGGTTGGCTGAGACTGATGGTAAAAATCTCAGCTAACATTGTTTTTTTTTTTGTCTCAAACAAATTGATCAATCACTTGTTTTTTTCTGCAAGTTGAATCTTGTACATGTTGAGATATTTCATTGGGTAGCTGAAACAGGCAGCACTAAATTCAAGGTTTGGGGATGACCAAAGTCGTTCAGATTCATTCTCTGGAGAAGTGCTATCTTAGTAAGTAATCCATCCTTTTGTGTGTAGACTTTTCAGACTGAACCGGAGTGATAGATTCACTTGCCTTTGTGGAGCTACTTTGGTCTAGTGGCTGTAAACTCCGTCAGTCATTTTGCCACGTTCACATAAATGTGTGTCTCGGTTTTTACAGCTCTCCCTTTTTCATGTCCTGCTTACGAAAAAAATTGGGAGAAAAAACAAAACAAAGCTGTGTTGCCTAAAACCAAAACAGTAACTGTCGTTGCTGACCCTGCCATGATACAAAACAAAGCCTCCCCTCTCTTTCTGGACTGAAAAACAAGAGCTTTTGGTGCGTGAAGAAACACAAAATCAAAGCAAAGCTTCTCTCCACCTCTCCCTTTCCACCCTCCCTTCTTTTCTTTTTTTTTTTATCTCTGGCCTCCTAACATCATCCTTTCCCTCCCTCTCTTATTGCACTCATCATAACCCTGCCTGTGTATGATTCAGATCTAATAAGAGTGATCCCAGATCATAACTCTGAGATCTATTTTTAGCTTTGAGCCAAACATCCCCCCTCCTCCTCTCTCCATGTATCTCCCAGACCTTGATTTGACAAACTGTGTAGTTTTAATTAAAAATAGAATTCAATTCTCACTCTGTTTGTCTGTCTGACTCTTTCTGGCCAGGACTCTGACCTTGTCCTGACTTTCAACCTGTCCATGCATCGCTCCTGGTGGATGGAGAACGGCCCTGGGTGCAGGGTGATGCCTATCACCCCTCCCCCCTCCTGGGCACCCGAGGACCACCGATATATATCTATATCTGGCTGTCTGATGGATTTCCAGTTCATAGAGGTGGCTCACTCCTCGCTGCAGATACTGCTGGCTGTAAGTACTTGAATTTCCACAAGTATCTTCTAGTATGCACTGCATTTCTAAACTTCAGTACCTGCACACACTTTATTATTACATCTTCTCATTACTTTTAACTATTAGGGGTGACCTGTCACTCACAGTGGGGCCTTCTCTAAAAACAAGAGATGAACCAACCAACACAGCACCCTGTAAAGGAATTTATTTAGCTAAGTTTATCGATTTATCTATTGATCAGGGAGCAACTGTGATCCTTGCATTGCTATCCAGTAGAATAGATAAAAAGTATTTGTTTTCTCAGAATGCTACAATGATGGTTCCATTGATTTTGATATTTTCGATTCATTATTAAGAATGTATGTCATTTTTATCCAATTTCCCAAATGTAAGGAACATTATTCAGTTATCTCAAAAATGTGTGATAGTTAGCTACCTATCAATGGAGAAGCTAACGAGCAACATCAAAAAAACACCCAGGGCAGTAAACACAACATTTTCATTTTACCACTTTGTAAAGTGTTTATGGTGAATGTGTGAAACAGCTTCTTATTAACACATTGATCATACTGGAAGCATTTTTAATACTCATTTGGAGCCTCCAGCCCACCAAGAAATGTTAGCCCCGATATTAATAACCCCATTTTTTGGTCTTCATCAACTCCCGGGGGAAATATATGGCTGGCTAGCGGCTTAGTGTTCACAAGCTAGTTGTAAACCATTTTTTGTCTTCTATTGGTGCTGAGGCAGGAAGCTCAGAGTGGGTTAAATTGAGTGTTTCTCAGCTGCTTTATGATTTTTGCCGTAGAAATTGATACTGATGTTATACATGTACTCTCAGAGAGAAATTACACTATTTACCCAAAAAATTAAAGGAAGAATTTGTGACATTTTATCAAAATCAGAATAAGAAATACTTTATTAATCCCAGAGGGAAATTCAATCGATTTTGTCAGGCGCTTAACAATGGTGCGTTCCAATTTGATAACTCCTTTGTGCAAACGTGCGGGGAGAGGGGTTGGAGTTGTGTCGCTGTAGGAGAGCGGAGGATTCAGTGTGGCGGAGGTGTCGCCAAACAGCAGTTTTTGTTTCATGCTAGTGCTCTCAGGGTGACGTCTACTGGATCAAAAAGTCACACATTCTTCCTTTAAATGTTGAAACCAATAAATCAGGGCTCGACATTATAACTGGCCCGGATGAATAATAATGACAGAGTCCGGGGCAGCTGATTGCACGTTCAGCTGGCCCGCTCAGGCCAGTTCAAATACTGCCTGAAAAGAAAAAAGACTGTAACACGTTCTCAATTTCACAGCGCTATCCTGTTATACTGGTGTTTTGTCAGTAATTATTTTAAAAACGTTGCGCTAATAACTGCTACAGCATCAATGTATCAAGCGCTCGTGCGCAGCCGACGGCTTCACTGCTGTTGTACACTCGCACACGGATCTTAGCGCAGGTTTTCTCTAATAAAAAAACACATTTGGTAAAACGGTTTTAAAACCATCAGATCTCGACAAAAGCCGGGCTAAAAATCAGAATTCAAACGGGAAAAAGTCACCAGAAGAGTCGAGAGTGACAGCAGGGCGTGACGAAAACAGAGCGGAGAAAAGTTTCAGCCACAGTGGCAGACAGCTGGAGGAGCTGGAACACGCTGCAGCTACATTTCCCCTTAAAGTTAAAGACTAGATCCTGGTAAAGATTAAAGGTTATTCACAAAGCATCTTAGCCCTTAAGAGAGCTCCTAAAGTAAAGATCTAAGGATGAAGAGTTTCTCACAGAGAAGAAAGAAGGAGAGATTCCAGCTCTATCACAGCCTCAGATTAATATCAGATTAAGTAGACTCTTACAGTTACCAGCATGGTGAATAAACATGAGCACATAGATATAAGAAAAATACAAAATATTTGATATAACTAGAGCTCAATTAATTAAATAAAAGTTGTAATTTACTTTTGCATCAGAATAGTTCAAGAGTAAATTGGTGACTGTTATTTTTCGAATCAAAAGTAACGTTCCTGGGCCAGCGGCTACAATGGTCGGGCAGTGATCTTCGAAAACTAGTGGCAAATTTAACTTGCAGGAATGTCAACCCCTGAATAAATGTTTATCAAAAAAAGTTAGAGGGTGTGCCAGTGTTCTGTGAGAAAAAAGACAAATATATATGCAGTTATTAAATGATGTGCAATTTGTCCGTGTTTTTTTTGTTGATGTGTGTATGTTGTTGACACTGTCCTTTGAAATGAATGCAATTAATCAATTTGTGTTTCATGCCGTTACAAGTAGTATTAGATTAAGTGTAGTGTATTGTAAAGTGTGTTTCAAGCATGCCAACGTCTTTGTCTACTGTAATAGCTTTGGGAATTGGGGATAATTGTGCAACTTTGTGATATTTGTTGTAAAGAAAAAAGCATGAAGGCTCCAGTAATTTGATCGCTTCATAACCTCACATACATAGAATAGTCTGGATAAGCTGCTTCAGAGACTCTCTCTTTATCTCAGTTTTTTTTTTGTGTGTCTTTCTAGCTCTTTTAGTCTTACTTCTTTGTTTGAAAACTGTTTTCCTTGTCTCAGTTCACTCTTCCTGCCTTTCACCCTCGCCCTTGTTGTTTCTTACTCTCCTGCTCTGTCAAACTGTGATAATTAGCAGAATCAGAAGAGGCAGCCGAGAGAAATAAAGAGTTAGAATGAGGGAGGCCTGTCACTTTTCATCCCAGTTGCTCTTTTTTTCCCGGTAGCATACACACACATATGAATACAGACTTACAAAGGATAAACAAATCAACTCTTCAATGTGACTGCATGCATCATTACTCCCAACACAAAGAGTTTGGGAGTTTCAGTGCGCCTGCATCTTCCTACCTCGCTTAGTATGACTTTCTCTCCTCACACGCTCTCTGTCAATCGATAGTGGTACTTATAGTGTGGCTGAGTGCCAAGCCACCACACAGCTGTACCACTGTCTGGCTGTAATTGGTGTGTGGAAACATTGTCATGCTCCATGAGCCCACACTCCTCAGTCTGACTGGTTCACTGGCTGATGGCTGCCTGCTTCACTCTAATTGCTGGAAACAGCGTCAGGGTCCTTAATAGCATACGTTGAACCGGTCGACTGGCTGACTAAGTGAGAGGTTAGGGTTCTGGTTATTGGACTACATGTTTACTCCTTGGCTGGAAAGCTGATACTTTATAGAAATCACAACACTTTTTGATGGACAGAACAAAAAGTTGAAATTCAAGATGTCAGGAACTGAGGCTTTTCAGCTGTCAGGGTCCTCAACTGAGGCTGCTTCTGTCTGGCTGGGTGCTCAGTTGGTTGTGAGATGGACTGATACGACTGTCTAAATGGCTCTTTTGTGCACACACTGATATTGCTAATTTGGTAATTATTCAGCAAGTACAATGTTTATCATTTCTGTTAACATATGCTAAGTAGCACTAAACACTAGGTATGGCTGAAGCTAATGGGAGTGCTAGTTTTATATCCTTATGTATCAGGCCTATTATAGTGATTATGATTCATCCGGTTGGCGTTGATGACTATCCCCAGTGGCATAACATTTGTCCAATAGAAGTCAAGATATTTGATCAAGAGCACAAAGTTGGACTCCATGCTGTCTCCAGTGCCATGCAACAGGCAGGGCTAATAAAACAATCCCAATGTTATGGTTCATTACCTCCATAATAATAAGTGAGGTGGCAGTATAAAATGACTGGATAAAATAGAAAATGAGTTAATGTTCATCTTTGGGGACAGAGTGTAGTCATTTACATATGGGATGTCGTTTTTATTTTCCTTTCATTGACTGAATTGATTGTCACAATGTTGTTGTTAACAATGGACAATGGTGTCAATACGTGCACTATTATATTCATGAAAAGCAGCATTGTGACCTGATTGGTTTTCATAGTAATTGTTATTCAAAGATCAGGAAAGAGAAGAACAATGCAAGAGAATTGAATGTCAGTCAACCAAGGCAACCGCTGTGCCCCGAAGCACTAATCCCATATTTGTTGAATAAGTTAAACCTCCCAGATTTAGTTTGTTTCAGACTCAGACAGGTAAGAACTTCCTGAATCAATTGAGGAAAAAGCCTAAAGCAAGGGTAAACGGACAGTGTTCAATTGTTTCTTTTTAAAAGCTGTGGAATCAAATGGAAATGTCATTGTTCGAGGGTGTGCGAGAGGTTAAAACTGCATTAACTTAATCTGTGGTTTATTTGCTGTTTTACACAGGCACCCAACAAATTTAGATGAGAATGATTATTGATTGTAGTATAGCAGTGATTTTTCAATGCAGCTTTAAACAGCTGACAAAATATGTCCATCACAATAGTTTACTGATCTCATGGGGAATAAAACTGAAGTAACATTTTAGTGTGAGTTTAAGCAGCCATCTTTTACACATAACAGATTGAATTCAATGAATGTGACACCTTTATCACAGCTACATGTATCTGCAGTGCAATAAAAACTGTGATGGATTCATTTGGGATGAAAGATTTTGTGGTAGAGTAATGCATCCAACACAAACAATGTTATCACACAGGCAGACAAACAACTCACCCATAAAGAATGCTCATTAATGTGCTGGTTGTTGTGTAAAGATGCAGGAAATGGGAAAGAAATCATTATTGATCTAAGTGATGTGACAATCCTTGGAAACTGTGGTCGAATACCAACATGCAGGCTGGTACAAATTAAATAAACATTGAAGAAGAAACCTTGGTTAAAGAAGTGTCCACACTTTACTCTGTTTGTTTTGGCCTCACCTTCGTCCTTGGAACGTTCCTCATTCTGAATTAAAAATCATTTCCCTGTAGTGTCTGTCCTTGCTTTTCTCAAAGGTCTCATCCCTTGATGCTTCTCCTTTTGGTTTCGGGCTAAGAAGAATAAACACTTCCTTATTAAGCAGCTGTTTGACATTCAGTTAATTCTTCCCTAGAATCCTTTCAAAACTTTCAGGTGTTATCTGAGTCTCTGCTGAGGGAGAATTTGGTTATTGAGGAAGAGAGAAATGTGTCAGTTTACTTGCATGTGCTTGTAACATGGCCAATGTAGATCAACAATTTTGTGGGATTCTTTTTCAGTTGTAAACTGATGATAGAGAGTTTACTACAATAAATGTAGAGATGACCAAATATCGTGAAACAACATGCTACCTCATTACTCTGGTAAAACACAGGACATTTCAGTTTATATCGTTAACGCTTAAATGTGAAAACTAACAACAACACCGTTAAATGTTTTATGGGCAATTGCTCCATCTTTGTTTGGCTCAAGGGGCAGAAATATCTGCCTGTTTTGGTTGGTCAATCCACCATTGTCCAGAGTGAAATATCTCAAGGACTTTCAAGCAGATCACCATACAAACTGGTACATCCATTTAGTGTCCCCATATGAGCAATCCAAAAGACCTTGGTGATCCCCTGCATTTTTTTCTGGACCTACTATAAGGATCACATGTGTGGTTTGAGCAAAATATCTTGATGACTCATTGTCGAATTGTCTTGAATTTGTGTCCCATGGATGCATGTCCCCCTCAATAATAATAACAATAATAATAATAATAATAATAATAATAATAATAGTAATACCGGCTGTTGTACATGTACTTGGCAGTTGTACTTTGTGTTCCCTGCTACTACATTTTACATATTTTAGCATGCTAACTAGTTAAACCAAAAACATGGGAAGACAGTTTAAAGCTAGAGGGTGTATCTGCAATGTAGAAAGCCCTTTTTAAACTAATTATTATTTCAAACATTTGTTCTGAACATTGTGTTCAAGCTTTGGAGGGGAAAGATGCTAACTGTTGCAGAAAGGCAAAAACATAAGATAATGCTGGAGGTTTTTCTGATTCGCTGTTGCAAAGCTGACTTCATTGTTTACCATGGCAATAAGCATGTTCTGCCATGTATGTTAAAAAGACGTGATAAAGACTTTCCTCCTGAAAAGTGTGCACAAAAAACCAAACCATCTAAATGGTTTTGTACTCTGAATGTGGCACACACCTAAGTGCTGAAGTTGTACAAGTTATACCTTGTCATGCTGATCAAGACAAGTATCCTGTTCGTGCTGAAGTGCTGCTTTTCCAATTTCCACTTCCACTCATCGCACCAACCATCTCTCAGCTTTGCTTTGATAACTAGGTTACCCTTACCCATAGACAACATGAGAAAGAGGAACCAGTGTCAGTCAGAAAAACAGATTTAAAACAATTCATCAAAGACAGAAGCTACGAAACAGTGGAGGATAGTTCACAAAAACAGGGGAGAGGCTTAAAAACTGTTATCAGTCACCGTTATTAATGGTGAATTCTCCCTTAACAGTAGTTTGAAATTACATACAGATAAGTTTTCTAAAGAAAATAACTGATCCTGAGCAGATTTTTTTTTTGCAGTTGTTGAAAAATTGAAGTGACATTTGAAAAATAATTACTGGCCAGAATGGCAATTAAAACGAAGTTGAAAGATATTAAGTGAAGGCACTTCAATAGCCGAGTTGTGAATGAAGTTCAGTGTAAAATGAAGTTAAAGATTAAAGTGAAAACCAGCACAGCTGTGATTCGATCATATGATGATCACAGCTGTGCTGATATACAGAACAAAAGTACTTCAAGTCATGATATGTCTTTTATACAACTATTTAAACAGCACATACTAGTGATCAGTAATGAACAACAACAGAGCATATGTTTTTGTTTTTATACAACTTTACTGAACTTTATTTTTGAGTTTAAATATAATGGGGCAATAAATGAAATATTAATAGATACCGTCAAGTAGACTGTGAGTACAGCGCTGCAGGTAAAGACATGTGCATGGTTGATGGGTCATTTTCTGTCCATCTCAGTATCTGCTTCAAGAGTTTCTATTTTGTCCTTCAGATACAAAATGTGCTTTTTGAGAACCTTTCAGCCCTGCAACACTATAAATGCCAGACACTGCTGTTTACAGTTAACAGGATTGTCCAAACACAACTGCAGGCACCAAACCCACTCAGACCCAGAACTCAAACAAGAAACCAGATAAGACGCATGCATGTAACAGCTCCGCCAGCTAATATTGCTGCACTCTGCCATCTTATTTGTGTTTCTTCACATCTTAAGAAGATATGATCAGATTTATTGTAAACAGGATATTATGTTTACATGCAGCAACACCAAAACTGAACACTTGGGTATCCAGAATATTAACAGGATATTGATGTGCAGAGAAACGCGGTCTGTCACAGCTGATCAAACGTTCTGTATCACGGGGTGCTGGCTCTTACAAAACTGCACTGAAAAGTCATTTTCATTGGCAATGAGCCTGCGGAAGACAGAACAGCTTCAGCTTTGACTGCATGTGACAGAAAACTCTCAGAAACCTCTTAAATAACATTTTGACTTTGTTGGATTCAAAGTCTCCTTTATGTGAATACTAAGAAAATAATACATTCATCTGAAGCGCAGAGGAGAGGCAGTCTGTTGCTTTAGGTCATCTTAATCCTAAAAAAAAAAAGGTTTTCCGCTGAACTGCTATCGATGCGTGTGACAACTGAGACGTTTAGCCAGTGAACTTTATTAGCTTCTTTGACTTGGGGGTAATTTTTCCGGGCATTTCTAAAAAAATAAAGCCCTTCTATGTTCTCCAAATTGATTTTCACATCAGCGTTGATGCTTGTGCTGATACTGGCAATGGAAATGGGGAGAAAGAGAGGAGAAACATTTAGTAAACAAAAACAGAGGAGAAGAGAGGAAGTAGGAAGGTAAACGGGGAGAGGAAGTACGAGAAACGAAGGGCTGGAAGAGGCACTTTGGGAGCTGAACATTATTTAGACTAAATGAGGTCAGGACCTTGAGATATACTCTGAATCTTAAATGTAGTCGTACACATTTGCAGCTCACTGTGTGTTTACGTCCTTGTGTTTGGATGTGTGTGTGCTGGCATGCTTCCATGAAGTCAATAGAATACAAACCAGGTCAATGTCATTTTTTAGAGTCTTATTTGATCAATAAAGCCTCTTTATTCAGGTAATATGGAGTTTAATACCTCAGATAAACACATTCACACCTCCAACACTGTCTACCTGGAGCTTTCTCTCTTTATCTGTCTGTAGTCATCTTTTGTTCTGGAGTAATCCGGTCGAAAAAGCCGACTTTACATTGACCACACCTTCCTGCATCTTTGCTTCTATAGGCTGCCTCTGGCAGGTCGCCCTGGAAACAGACATCCAATGGGAGAGCAGATTAGAGAGCAAAGGTGTTCTACTGGTGTGGACTGTTATCTCTGTCTAATCAACACACACACACACACACACACACACACACACACACACACACACACACACACACATTTAATTCTGCTTTCTTTATTAGTAAGAGTCACAGCGCTGAAAGACTTAGTCCATTTCTGGGGGGATAAATCTGCAGAATTACAGAATTGTGAATGGTGAGACCACCACGAGGGACAAAAACCTGAGTTGCATCTCTGTGCAGTCACAGTGGGTGGCGATTTCAGGTTAAATATGGAACTATCTACCTTGAGATTGTGAAACCAAAGCAACAGAGGGAGCTGAAAATTCTATGTCAGTGATCACAATCTCACTAATGTTAACCTGCTGCATCGTAATGGAGACACAACTCTGATAATTATTTTTCTTATGGTTGTAAGGTTTGAAGATGTGTACTGAGACACTGTCGACTCGTCGTGTGTGTGTGTGTGTGTGTGTGTGTGTGAGAGAGAGAGAGAGAGACTCAAGTGCTCTATTCTGGAGCAAAATACCATGGCGCTGTTCTGCTCCACTTACATCACCACCTGTTTTCCCTCTGTTCCTACAGTTTGTTTAAGTCTGTGCCCTATCTATCTATCTATCTATCTATCTATCTATCTATTTATCTATCTATCTATTATCACAGATGAATAATCCACTTCCTGTTTCTGCTCTCTCTGTCTAGCTGATGGGGTTTATCTACGCCTGCTATGTGGTGAAGCTCATTTCAGAAGAAGAGGATAGCTGTAAGTACACATTTACACGCATGCACTTGCACACATGCATGCTGACTGGCTGCTGTTGGATATCAAAGTAAAATACCAAAGTCCATGGCTTCATATTCCACATTGTAAAATAGAGACTTTTGATCAGTAAGTAATCCGAGATAAAACATTGCAGTGCTTCTGAGTTCAGACATGAAACAAACTTGTGACTTCAGTCTACACTTCTTGTATTCTCTCCTCCTTTCGTCCTCCCCAGCTTCTCCTCTGGTTTCAGTCTCTTGGTAACAAAGCAGCTGTGTTAAATGAACCTGTGTGGAACTGAGGGGCCTTTACTGACCCACAGACAGAACACAAAGTGAAACTTGTAGCCTCCAGCTCCTGCAGCCAGCAGCACATTCATTTACTGTAGCACTCAGAGGAAAAAAAAGATGAGGAGGAGTGTGGAGGAGGAAGAAGAGGAGACTCATGCCAGATCAAAGTTGTTTTTCATTCAAAGTCTCACCTACATACTTGCAACTTTTAACCACCATGAAGAACAGTCATAGGGAAAGAAATCAGTGAGAGCATTTTTTTTTTCTTTATTCTATCTTTTATTAGTACATAGATATAAACTGGGAGGTAAACAACCACCCAGTGTTTTTTAATTCAGAATAGAGTGTATGTGTTATAAGGGTTAAAGACCAGGAAAATGAGGCACATCCTCACATTTAATCTGTTCTGGTTGTATTCTTAAGTGCAGCGTGTGGCTGTGAGCATTAACGTGAATGAGCCCTTTTACCTGAGGCCATCAGTTTAGATATTCAATTTAAGTAGCAGCAGCCGTTCTGCGGGAGGATCAATACCCAAGCATGTCTCATTCAACACGGAAATGAGGACGCTGTTTGCTCACACATAAATGTTGACAGGAAATAAATGCATGCTGCATCGGTGGAAATAGTTGTAAGCGCTGGGAAAAGACAACTTCTTCTATTTCCCGCCTTCTTTATTTCTTTATTAGGATTTATTAACACTGCATCTCTTTAATAAGCTTTGCACTGACAGGAAACCTACAATTACACTTGTTCCATGTCTAAATTATTAATGTCCAACAGTTATTACTTTTGTTAACTGCAATATTTTGGCCCCTGGCTCTCGATGCTGCACAATCCTGCTTTATTTTCACCCAGAAAAAAAGGGAAGACAAAAACAATTTCTTACAATAAAGGAACAGGAATAAACTATCCATGTGAGAGTTATTGTGCTTAAGGACAAGTAAAAGCCTGCTTAAAATATGTTATTTTTAATCATATTATTAATTTACTACTAGAGTCACAGGCAGAAACTAGAAATAACCTTTATCAATTGTGTTGTTAAAGTCGTCTGAAAACCCGGACTTCTTTACATGACTGATAATGTCGTGCACTAAACACCTTTTTTCTGATTCAGGTCAAAGTTAGAGCAACTTAAGTTAACTATGATTCTTTTCTTTGTTTTTTTCATGCTTTTTTTTTGGTTGATTTTAAATGAACTTTGTTCAGTTTGGAAATCATGATGTCACAATGTACCACATTCCTGTGCACCAGTCAGAGTTTAAATACAGGGTTGGTCATTTTCTCCACTTTTACACTTTTGAAGATTTTAGATTGTCTCTAGGTCCTGACAGAAACGAATACTTCATTTGCTCTGAAAAAGGAACAAAGACAACCGGTCATCTGTATCGGTCATAAAAACCTAAAGCAATGTCTGCCATGAGGCACCAATCTGATGAACCAATCACGCCACTCTGTCTCCCTGCTCGTTCTCTACCCCTTACGTGTCACGTCACTGCTGACAGAGTTTATAATGTGAGTTTGTCGTTGGCCATTTTTAAAATACTAAACTTTTTTTTTTTTTTCATGTGTTATGATAAAGTTTGGTGTTTACTTACCGCTGAATGAGCAAAGGCCCACGTGTATGTAAGTGAGGGCTTTTGAGGGAGCACAGAGAGGGGAGGGGGTAGGTGTAGATGGTCTGAGGAAATGCTACTTTCAAAATCATGCTAGTTAAAAAAAGAAATAAAAACCTACCTTGCCTTTAATCAAAACATATTGACAGCTGTGAGGTAATATCCTGACCACTGTCAATCAGATCTGTTCAAACTACATCCTCATAGTCCTGGTGAGGCACATTAGATTTTTATAGGGGGGGTTAAACTCTTTTTTTCTTCTTCTTCATACAAACATATTCAATGCCATCATATTCAATACTTATTCAACACAGTTATTCAGACAAATTTGACCACCATGCCTTGTCAACAAACTATAAAATCATCTCATTAGTGAGTGGTTTTTGCTGTTCAAAGGGTTTGTAAGGCGGATCATAGCACGCATTGAGCAGGTGACAGCTAACAAATACAGACACAAACATTCGTTCTCACTTTCACACCTACGGGTAATTTACACCTCCCAGCTCACCTACATTTTCTTTGGAAACAAACACAGACTTGAGGTAAAACATGCAAACTGCTCACAAATGAGCCGTAATGGTGTTAGCAGCATGAGTGATTTTCACACTCCTTCTCAAGGGGGCGAATGCCATCAGAGGAAATCAGCATCCAAATTGAGGTTGCAGGCCACTATTAAGGCCTAACGAATAAGAACGCAGTGGCGGCGTTATGTCACATACATCACTTCAATGTGACAGAAAGATGATTTCCTCCAGAATTATTTTGGGGGCCTTCATTGTTATCCCCGTGCCGCTGAACACTCGCTCCTGCGACTGTGGATGAAGCAGTGTGGGAGACTAAACAATAATCAGGGAGCTTTGTTGGGAAATGTGCCTCGGGTGGAGAAGCTAATACTCACTAAGGACCGATGAAGATTTTGAGTTGCTGAGAAAGCTAATTACTCTGATAATTATTCTGTGCATGTGTACAATGTGTGTTTGTGTGTATGTGCTTGTGTCTGTGAGTGGGAGATGAATCATTAGTGTCAGTATTATCTGTCTCACAGCGACTCAGATGTGTCAGAAAGATTATTATCACAAATACGAACATGACAAACATGCAAATATACACACATGAATAACCATTTTACATTAAAGAGTTTGCTCCTATTGAGCATTCACAACTGAAAAATAACATAGTAACACACTTATGGTTTAATGATTTGAGTATTTTTTCCAACGTTAATCTGTTGGTTTTCCGGCTTCAGTTCGTTGAGATGGTCTTACACGCCCACTGGAAAAAACCTGAGCCTCATGAATAACATGTGAATTTTTAAATTGGGCCGCCACAGCTTGATAGGCAGCACACTGACAAGGTTAGAGGCTCCATTTCCTCTCGTGTTCAAAGGGTCGAGCATGGCAGACGCTCTGCTGAGACTATTTGACTGCAGCATGAATCAGCAGGAAAGCCATACTGTTCACACCGGTGCCATTGTTCCACAAAAGAACCCGCACAAAGGAGAAATACATCAAGCACAGGGGATTTTCTCTGCATTGTCTGACTCAACAGCCATAATGAGCCAGATGATCATAAAGCATCACAGTGCTGCAGCAGTCATGGCAAAGAAAAAAAATCGCTCGTAGACAAAGAAGATCATCTGTGGTCCTGGTGTGGGGTGGAATCAAAAATTCACATGAATGCATTAAGAGGATTATGGGTGAAGTGTAAAAACTGAAAAGCTAAGATTTGGTGACTTGCAATGAATTTCTAGATCTCTAAAAAGGAAAGGCATGTGAGTGCAGATACCTTGAACCAGTCACTGGAATGAGCACAGTTATAAAAACAGAGCAGAATCATCCCGGGTTTCATTTTTACAGAAATAAAATGTTTCTTTGGTCTCAATATTCTTTGAAACCCAGAATGAACTCATGCATTCTTTAAGAGGACACTGCACCATTTAGTTTAGAAAGCTTATTTTCCTTAAAGCAAAGAGCTGAAAGAGAAGACACTTATCATATCTGTATATGACAGCAGCTAATTAGCTTAGCATTACGCTTAGTGTAAGGAAATCCTAACTTAACTACAAATGTATCTTTTTATAACTCTAATCGTGTGCCAATTATTTAACTTCATATAGAGTACAAATTAATACTTTCATATGTGGCTTTTTGATTTTTTTGTAGAAATCTGTGAAATATATATATTCTTTAAATCTAATCTTTGTGTTATATTTTGTTTAATCCATTCAAATTAGTTAAAATTAGTAGATTATTCAAATCCCTGTAAAATTACAAATAGTGTTTTTTACGTTTGGACTTTGGACAAACTAAGACATATATGAGAGAGATTGAGAGAGATCAGCTGTTAATCCTTTCTTCAGGCCTAATGCAACTGGAAATAACCACAAGATACTTGTGCCCTAAGTAATTGTGCTAAACTAGGATGACTATTTCCTTGCTGTATTTACATTTGTACAGATACATTTTTACTGAGACTTTCATCTATCTCTTAGTCAGAAAACAAATTATGTGTATTGTTTTTCCCCAAATTTCACAAGCTATTCCTGGAAACTAAGAGTTGCAGTATGAAATCCACTACACCAACTTCTCGTCTTCTAAATATGTGAATACAGAACAGCTCCTTTCATATGCATGTTTGCAATTTATGGTATTTTTAAGAAAGCACGTAAGATCAAAGTAATCAGTGTAATCAAAGCCATGGAAGTAAACATAATTGCCTGACTGTGTTTGGACGTACATCCCTGCTTCTTGCAGACTTGAGGTTCACTTATAGCTACTTTCATCTCTGCAGTGACAGCCAAATTCCACATTGTACTTGATGTATGAAATCTCACTAAATAAATAAGGAAGTGTGCTGCTGATCAAGGCGAGGAAGTACCCTTTTATGAGCGCTACAACATCAAAGTGAAGAAAATATCATTGCTTCTTCTCTTCAGATGTCCAGGCTCTCTGCCTCGGTCTGAGGAAAGAAACCACCTGCTGGCAGCTCCTCTGCGCGGGAATATGTGGAGATAGATAATTTAGGAGTTAAGAGTATTCTCAAGGCATAAATATATAGCGCTGCATAACTCCTAGTCTTCCTCCTAAAATTGCATTACAGGGTTTTCACACAGTTGCGGCCAAATTTCTCCTCATAGCTGTTATGTGCCTCCAACACTGAGTAGCTCTAAGACAGCAGGACAATAGAGGCGCTGGTTATGGTACAACATGTACTGTTGAGACCGCTGTAGGTGTAGGAGGCCTAATCTAATGAATCATATGTGGTGGGAGGCTACCAGCTGATAATTACAAAAGTGTTCACTATTACTAATTGGTGTTTTTTTTTTTCTTTTTGTGCAGTTGATTTTATAGGAGGGTTTGACTCGTATGGTTACCAGGGGCCTCAGAAGACATCTCATCTTCAACTACAGCCCATGTACATGTAAGTATTAGTCGTCTTGTAATAATAAGTATACAGTTTTAATCGTAAAACTCATCTATGTATTACACAACAATGTATGACTTAAACAGGACCTCCCAGTACAATACGATGCAGTATGATATCATACGTCAAAATACGATACTTATACATGCAGGGGCGTGTCTAGAAGGGTATCCAGGGGTGGCATTGCCCCCCCCCCCCCTTGAAATCTGATTGGCCACCCCAGGTGCCACCCTAAAAATCCTAAACTATGCATAAGTCAGTGCCCCAGTTGGGCCACCCCAGTAGAAAAACCTGGACACGCCCCTGGATACATGGCCCAATACAAGCATGATAACAAGAAACAGTGATTCTGCGGTAATCGATGTATTGTAAGACAATCATTTAATGATACATCACAATATATGATAAAGTGAAGAATATAAAATGCCCCTTGTCCAGGACTTAATGTATTTATTCACTGCAATTTAGTGTTGTAAAAGATTAAAAAAAATGATTTCCTAGGTTTTGAGTAGATATGCTTCCCCCTTTCCTTGCGTTGCAAATGGATTGAGAAATGGTGTAATATAAAGTGATTGTGTGCTGGGAGTCTTATTTGACAGGAAATATTGATAGCCTCTGCAATTGATTACGGCAGCATTTTTCAACAAAGTAGCACAACTCAGGAGAACACCGGGTCCTTTCCACTCAGCTTCTATTGCCTAAAAACTCCTGCCACTAATGTGAGTCCTGTGCATCACCCTAGTTTGTAGCGCGTAGATATGTATTTCCCACTTGTCAACATAATGAGCAGCAGATGTCACGAAGGGGAAGTCCACCTATCACAGGTGAGTACAGCTCTCTCTGCAGACTCGAGTACATCCTCCACCTTCCCTCTTGTCACAGCATAAAGAGCTGGAATAGCTTTTTCCTTAACGTCTTTTGGATGCAAAAGTGGCTGGCCCATCCCTTAACTTCTGTTCACCACTGCCCTGACATATTCTCGCTGTCCTATTGCTCTTCCTTAATCCTGTTGTAAACTTCTTTTTGGGCCAATGAATTTCCTCTCACATTTCGCTAATTCATTTTTTCACCACCGTGGAGTCCTGAAGACTGTAAATGAGAAACTGTAATAATTCATCATGCAATTCGGAACAACAATATGTTGGCATATTGATTTTTTTGTCCAACCCCTAGAGACAACAAAAAAGTAGTTCCAGTCGGGCCGGCTCTAGGCGGGGGCAGGGTGGGGAAATGCCCCCAACTAAATGCTCCGACTGCCCCACCAAATCCTCCCGCTTCATCTCAGAATGTAGGATTACTGAAAGTATTTTATTTTGTCCTTTTCGATTTGACAAATCATAAACATGCCACATTGAAATACTCAAAGTTGGATTGGTTGGTCTGGTAAACATTCATAACAATAATTACCTTACAGTGTTGACATGCCATTACATGCCCATTTGCTATTAGAAAACCATGCAAAAGCTTCCTGCTTCCGAAGACATGGCATACTGTACATCAGTTTAAGAACCCAGGTACGAACAATTCAGCAGTTTAAGAACAGCTTCATAAATCTGCCAAGACTTTTATTAAGAATTGTCTTAAGAAGAAATTTACAAAAAAAACTTAGGAAGATATTGGTGAATGAGGACCCACACCGTCGGGCCTGATAGGTCACACTAGCTTATACTCAACTCCATGATCAACAGAATATTGTGTTCAGAGGATAACTATCTTCTGTGTTTGATATCTTGAGTTCTGCGGTGAGGAAGAGTTAAGCACGTTGTTGCTGTTTCAGCATAAGAGCTTACATTCTTCAGCCCAAGGTCTTATCTGTTATCAAGCTTGTAGTGCTTTTATCACTTCCCTCACAAGTGGCAAATACAAGCGTGAAAAAGCTGTTGTATCCTTGGTGTCATTCTTGCAAAAGCTGTGTTTTGTAATTCGCTATTTAAACCACATTGACTGAAAAAAGACACCCTCCTTCTTGCCTGTTTTGTATTTATTTATTTATTTGCAGGATATATTCTACTTTAATCGTGTGTTTCTTGAGACTACAACCAGTTTCATTGGGCCCTTCAGCTATTCTTAGACTGTTGAGCCAATAGGATAACACAAAGTGAGGCTGCGTCCAGGCTCAGACAGCTCCGCATCAATCTCGCTGTCTCAGTTGGCATTGTGGAAAGCACCAAGCATTACAGGGAAAGCTACACCGCCGTAACAAACAACAATCCAGAAAAATGGTGATTCTACTGATGTGCAGCAGACAGGTGATCGATAACTTGTTTTTATTAGAGAAAAGAGCCGGGGCAAATTAGAGAGAGATACAGATGGACAGAGAGGGAGAGCTTATAAAGGAGGGGTTGAGATCAAAATGGGCGAGAGAGACTATAGAGCAGAGGAGAAAGTAGAAAGAGCAGAATTGGAGGAAAAATAAACCCAGAGTGATGGATTAAACTCAGACCTAAACAAAGAAGAGAGGCAATAAAGGGCTACTCTGTAGTTTTATATGTCCCCTGTGGAAGTCATAACACAGATCATAAATCATCGACCCCCAAGATAATGGCTACAAAAACAAACACACACTCACACATTAGCTGCAGCATGACCACACATAAAGTTGACACGCACATCAATCAGCACACACTTGTAAATGTTGCATACTATGCACACAAATATCCATACACACGCACGCGCACGCGCACACACACACACACGCACACACACACGCACACACGCACGCACACACAAACATCATCAATATGCTATCATTGTTCCCCAGCTGTTGTCCCTTCACTTTGGTGTTTATTGGCTCTGGCCAGAGGGACCAATAAAAAAGCATGAGCAGTACCATCACAATGGCTATCTCTCTGTTCCTCACAAGACACACCAATACTCGTCCACAAAGATACAGCTTCACAACATTTACCTCTTAAAGAATTGTTCTAGAAAAAAGCCCACCTTGGGGTCAACTAAATGTTGCCCTCACAAAGCATCTGTTTGTCCTTATGCATTTAATGAATCCCCCAAAACATGTAGCAGAGCCAAAATATGATGTTTTCACGGGACATGTCTTTTGTCATTGTTCCCTCAAATGATGCTTTAATTCTGCAGTAAGCTCTTGTTTAAGAAGCTGTTAAATGTTGATAGAGAATCCAGGATGTCGGTGTATCAATGAAGGTAATTTAGAGCTTTGCAAAGAGTTCCCTTTAAAAGTAAAAATAAAACATATTCTGAACAATGGCCTACAGCAGCTACAAGGAGAATGCGAAACAATAAACCACCACACCTGAAAATAGTTCCCCTTGCAAACTAGTTGAAATGCTAAGCTGTTATAAAACCACTTTTTTTTAACATTAGCTGAAAGTAGCCAACATCAGCTCCTGGTAATAACAGACGATGGAGGGCTGTAATAGCAAAAACCCAAGAGTATGTCAAATATTGCAACAGAGCATTTTATGATTAAATGAAACATTCTTTTTTTTTAACTACATCTCGTTAACATTAGCTAAAATGCTGAGCTATTGTAAAGTTAGCACCAGCAGAGGATAGTCCCGATTCCCATTTCCACCCTAAAAGTTAAGCACTTCATGGACTTTAATGACCTCAGGTGGGTAGTGTGTGATTCAGGTTTGAGATGGGGAAAAAAACAAGTAATGGCACTCACTTTTTTGACATCATGTTGCCCGGAAACAAACACACTATTATATAATAACAATCAATTACACCTCTAGCATGTATTTGCATTTCTTTCACTAGAGTTTTTCACATTCATCATAAGTCATAAACAACATAAATATTAATACTTGTAAATATTTTACTGAAAACCCAAGCAATTATTCAAACATGCTATAAATAACCAAAAAAAGAGTCAACTAGGCTACATATTGACAATGTAATTGCTTTGCTATTTCCCATCACGTCCATGCTTCGATAACAATTATTCATTTTTTCCCCAAAAACTTTATAGAATACTGCTTCAATATACAAACATTTATCTATATGAAGTGGGAGGCTGGACGATCACGTCTTTCACATTACCAAGTTTGCAATGAACTAAGTTCCACATGAATGTCTGAAGATATCTGTGGGACTTCCAGAAAGGGTGTAATTTACCATTGAGAAGTTAGCATCAGAGCCCTCTCGCACTTTGTCCCCAGGCTTTCACCATGGGACAGCACTAAGCACTCACACTTACCAGGAAACCGCCTCAAAGTCGATGAGTCTGTGAGTGTGGAGATTCAGCCAGGGGACTAACTCAGTAATGTCCATTATTCAGCAAAAAATAACTAAGCACTGCTTCCATGTATTATCATAAGTCAACATTAGGGAGAATTAGCCACTTTAAGCCTCAGGTGAATTCAAGACAAAATGATGCTGTAGCAGGAAAACAGAGTCAGTCAAATTGAGCAATAGTTTGTTTTTGCTTATGAGTTGAGACTATCCAGACTACAAAAAAAAAGGTTTGAGGTGCTCTTTGGATAGGGATTACCATGCTATGAAAATAAGCATTTCAATTGTTTAAAACAGAATGCCTTGGAGTTTTTCTTGTTTTTTTCGAGGGTTACATGATCTTTTTTTTAAAAAGTACAGTCATTAACACTGAAAGTCAGCAAAAGTCTTAATTTTACAGGGGAAAGTAAGCCCATGCAGGTGCTAAGCTGCCTCTTGAGTGTTATTATATTCTACAAAACACAGTGTTTCTGATGCCCTCATCGAGCATAATTATGTAGTTGAGTTTGTTCGCCAGAGGAAATACTTCATCATGGATATTACTGTTGAAATGACCACTATGCATTTCATTATAAACCTTTGCTCTTCTTCATTAGCTTTAAACGTTTCAGACTTTAATGTGGTTGTACTGACACATTACTGCTACTGAAGATGCTTTCTATTCATATTGTAACATTTGCAGTTTAAGAGCTTCACATCTCCATAACCTTAAAATCTATACAAAAGCAATAGAAGGGATTTAGTCATTTTCTCTCCTCTTCTGTTCTCTTCCTGCAGGTCAAAATAAACACAGGAGCTACACCAGGAGCGCTGCCTTACCCATCACCACTGCTTTACATCATGCCTCTATTACTCCAACAACGAAGATCGACGAGTAAAAAGGATACTGAAGACATTTCAACTGATAATCCCCCTTGTACTTGGTATACCAGTCTGCTGTTTTGAATGGAGTCAAGTTTGTTCATGAAGAAACACTGGCCTCGTGTGGTTAAAAATGGTAACTACAGGACATTGTTGACTCAGCCAACAGCTGCATTTTCTTTTGTCTCCGAGGGACACAATCAGGAGCCAATTGCTTGCTTCCTCTTGTGCTGTTTGCGTATCTGCGTTTGATAACAAACCAAAGGAATGTAAGGAGGCCACGAGTAATTACAATGTTTTTTTTTTTCTTCAAGAGAGAGAGACTTGCTGTTGAAGAGAAGCTAACATGGAACCTTAGTTCTGTTTTACTGCAGACTTTAGTTGCTGTCTCTAAGTGTTGTGGTATCTAACAGCTCCCGGGTGCAGCTATGCCTGACCAAAGAGCTTTAAAAAGACCCCAGAGACACTTCCTAGTGTTCACACTAGAGCTTCTGCTCCTTGTGCCTGAAGAATAGACATCAGACTTCCAACTTAACTGACCCAGCATCTACTAACAAGACTACCGATAAAGGAATGTCAGACATCTTTGTACTAGGACTTTTTGTGTGTGTATTTGGGATCTTCTGAGGGGCGACAGAAGTCATGGGATGGACTGAAGCCACACATTTGACTCTGTTTTTTTTCATCCAAAACACTGAATGTGAAATAACAGCGCAATGTGTAGATTGATATACATTCATGTCATATGTGCATGTATACAGGAAACAGACACATTCACTAACAAAGGCATTATGATGATGCATTTGGGTATTCACACACGCATGCACACACATATACACAAACATGCTCATTTAACTTTTTTACTTCTAATGTGAATTTTAATGTTTACAATAGAAAGTCAGTCTGCCAGACAGAGAGACTGAATGGAGACAGAGAGGCAGACATCTTAGCCGCAGCATCCCAAAGGCCATGGGGTGTTTTCTGCCGTATTACTAAAGAGCAAGCAGTTGTTCCAGATGTTTCTTTTGGTCTTTTACTGTCTTAATATATTGTCTTCCACCCAAGACAGGCCAGAAGAGGTTTATAAAGACAGAATATGAAAAGGAAGCAGCAACAGAAGAGGGGGTTGAAATCAGTAAAGAGTTTCTATCCTCCTCTGACCTTCTGACGCTTCTGCTGTCACTCGCCCATCTCCCCTTTTTCTGATTTATAAATAAACAGCTGAAGGTCAGATCAAATGCCCTAACAGCTCAATCTGAAGCATCCACCTCTTCCTAATAACAGAAATACTTTAAAGTCTTCAGCAGGTTACAAAAAGTGGAAAAAAAACTCAGCCTACACAGAAATGACAATCAAAGTCAAAGTGGCCTGAGTCTTTGTCGTGAATTGGCATTTGTTGTAAGAAAATTGATAAAAAAAGATGACAAATGGCGGTCTTCGTCAAGTCAGAAACATCTAGGTTAAATTATTTGATTAATTATTTATTGTTTTGAATGATGGAAAAAGATGGTGAAAGAGGAAGATTTGAAATGACAGAGGTGGAATCTTCAGTAATGAAGGTATCTGTCAGATGCAGTTGACTGTACCAGAATATCATCGACAAGTTTTTAACCAAGAGATGCCAGAGACTCAGCAGCTACCTGAATTTTAATGTTGAAAGTGCCAACTAAAACACCACATGGACATATGTAGAACCACAGACTAAGACCAAAAGTGATGATTACCACAGGTTTACTTTTGTTGGGTTCCCATGTAAGAAAAAAAGAAAAGATTTTACCACAAAAAAAAGTCTTTTGCATTCCAGGCATCAAACAAGTTTTCTTTTTAATTTGCTCGGAAAAAGCTTCTTTTTTAAAATTTCTTCTGGAATTGTGTTTAAACATGTTGCATTTGAGTTGCAATCCCTGGACCAAACTATTGAGGCCTTCTCAGTCAACCAAGGGACATTTCTGGTTTGAAACCCCGGCTTCTCTTTACATAAGGATGGACTATTCCCCTCTGCAAGCTGATCCCAAAGTCCACCCTCCTCCCCTATCAGCAACTCTCAACAAAACTCTTTGGGTTACGTTCAGAGTCGCTGCCCCGCGGCTCTGAAGTACAGAAACAATGTTCTGTGTGTTTGCATGAGGTGTTTCCAAACTGTTGCGTATTTAATCTCATGCCGCGTGTGACTAACTAGCTACTTAAAACGGGAACTGTTTGGTTTGTTGAATGCTCCTCAGCTCTCTTGGAAGAGTCCTAAATGTGAACTTTGTGATTTTTCTATACATAACAGTCTGAAATGTCTGCCGAGTAAAGGAGATAAAATACGCTACTACATGTAAAACGATGAAATGTAACTTTGAACTTCTAGACGTTTTTTAATCACATGTGGTCGTGTTTACTGTTTTTCTAGTTGACTACTAATGTATGATGTTGTGTACAAGTGGGACTACTATGTTTTAATTCTTCTAATTGTACAGTGTATTTGACATGAGAGAGTTAGAGGAGAGTGGGAGGACAGAGAACTAGTTGCACTATAGTCTTTAATTCTATCATGTGTCAAGAAGGTGATTTCAGTTTTACTTTAGCAAATAACCAAGTTTACACTATTAATTGAAATTATCAACCTACACCACATATTAGTTTCAAATAATTGCAATGATGAGATAAAGTCCAAACATTTTAATGAGGAACCATGCAGTTAACAAAAAAAAAACATATTCTTTGTAAGACCTAATGGAAAACAGATAGTGGATCATGTCTCACACAAATAAAACAATTTGAAATGGATTGTTTATTTATTTGCCTCTAGTGGAGTCAGTATATTCAATTATCTGACAGGGTTAAACCAATAGCAACCTGAACACCAATCTGGAAGGTACAAAAAAATTAAGAATTACTCAAAAAATCTGTAGGAATTTCAGAGATATAATGTGAGCCTGGTGTATGCAAGTATTTGTGTTTGTGTGTGTGAGTGGGTTTTAGACTTTGTACTGCAGTACATTGTACTTCTGTCATGGTGAACCGAACAACACTCAACTCAGAACCTGCAAAGCCACAATTCAACAGAATAATAAACTGAGGGGAATTGAAGGTGAACTCATATTTATTTAACAAACAGCAATAAACGCAGTGATAAAATCTATTTTAAGTAATAATTAAGACAGAATGTACATAGTTATGTCCTTATCTTCACAGTTGCTTGAACACATTTAGACTTTAGAACAGTAAATAGAGATTTTGTCTGAAGTTCTAAGAATGCAAATCTGTACATAGACAGTTAAACATAGGCAGTTAGCTGAGGTCAAGCCATTATTATGTATAGTAGTGGCAAACCTTCAGTCAAGACATTGTTGAGTTCAGAATCTATAGTAAAATTAGAATTAACTCCTTAAATTTAACAAAGCATCTCCGAGGCTTTACAGTTGTGGCAAGAGTATAAAGTTATAGTTATTCCAAAATATGATACTAATAAGATACTAAATACATGTTTGCATTCACAGTGCACACAGTTCTTTTCAAGGTCTTTTAGAACGGTCAACGATGTACAATGAGATTAATATGAAAACCCATCACACAAAAGAAATGTATAGGACCAAGGACAAAGCCTTGAGCTACTCCACAGATCAGCTACTTCACAAGCAGCTGTTTACAGATTATCCAATGCTTATCAATTTTCCTTTCCTTTCATTGTTGTTCAATAAGATTTAAAACTAAATCAAATTAAAATAAATTCAAGGAAGTTCTGCTGGAGGAGCATAATCGTGTAACATTTTCAGAACAGAAACATGTCGCCAACTGCCCATGAAAACAGTTATCAAAACTCTCTGTGGCTCTGGCTTGATTGGTTGATGTTCTCTGTGACTGGAATCATATATGTTTGATTAAGCCCTTCTCTTTTTATGATGGTTTTTGCACACTTGACTGACTGTACATAAAGTAGAAGGTTGGGAATAAAGTTGACCTTATTGGAGAAGGAAGAGTCTATCCTGTGTCCACTTGTCTCTGACACCATTCAGACATCACTTTCTGTACTTTTTATGGCCACAAAAAAATACACTTGCTACATATATCATGTGAATGACGAAATATAGGCTATTCACAGGCTGGGTTATGTCTTTTGGGGTTTTTTCTTGGGGGGGGGGGGGGGGGGGGGGGGGTTCTAACTTAAGTGTTGTAAAATGTTTCAGTTCAGAAGAAAATGCAATTCCTACATTAACTGAAATATGCTCAAACTAAACTGGATCTTCAAAGACTGCTCAGGGCAAAGTTGAAATCCCTCATGACTTTTTATTTTAGTTCACTTCACACATCACCGATCATGGCCAGGAAACATTGTTGTTCCTTTATATACCAAAATGTGAATGCACAAGGCTGAGTTTAAGATGAAGTAAATGCTTAAATACTAACAATTTTTATTTGTAGCCTGCAGAGCATCTCCACTTTTTAACGTTTAATGTACAACAGCACACTTCAGAAAGTGTTTGATGGCTTTTCTTTCTACGTGCAATAAGCTTACACTCATGCTGGTAGAGGCTTTTTAACATTGTTGGCATTCTCCACTAAAACCTATTGGGCACAGCCGGGACAAGCAAACTAATCATTGTGTGGCTTGTGCCCTGTGGCATCAAAGAACAATTGTTACAGAGGTAACAACCCATTTTACATCCACGCTAGTTACGTTTAATTTGGATGTTTTGCCAGCAGCACATCACTTAAAATGTGTCTGCCTAAATTACTTTCATTCTGATGAGTTAAAGTGTTATTCTCACTGGCCAAGTGACATGCTTTTCAGTTAAAGGCACTATTTTATGAACACCATTCAAGAATTATGTGTGATGCAGTAAAAAGTAATAAAACTAAAATCTTTTTTTTTTTTAAATAGCCTGCTTTTACTACATAACTACAACCAATAGTAATTGAAGTGGCAATCTGACGACTATAAAGGCCACTGGAGGGAACTTAAAGTCATTATACATTCATTTTGTGACAACAGTTATAACATAATATTTGGAACAAATAGCACAATGAAGAACACATGGGCTTGAAACAATTTATAGCACATTTTACTAAATATTCAATATAGACTGGCTGTTCTGCTATAATGGTTATTTAATCTCTGGGACCGTTGATGGACCAGAGCCATTGCTAACAAATGTGTCTCACCTGCTACTTTTCTTATGTGATGAGACAATTTTTCTGCAACGAAAATGGACTATTGACAAAAAAAAACTTTGGTAAAAATGAAAAACATTATATCAATGAGATGTGAACAACCTTGTGCTAAAAAGTTGTGTGCATGCGTGGGTGTGCTTGTTTGAATTGTTGTGGTGAAATGGAAAATATTTTTTCTTTGAAATCCTTCTACTTTTATCAGCATCTCGAGGTTATCTTGAACAGATAATGTCTGCTCAGTTGGCACAATCACTTCATGGGTGAGTTCAGTTTAAGTCGACTGAGGACAGTCGACTGCATGTTCATTTAGATGTGGCTAAAAGCTCCAGGTAAAATTACCTTTAAAAAAATAAATGAGTATTGCCTGCACTAACCTTTTTCGGTTAACTGAATTTGCATTGTATTATAACCTAGTTCTGTCCTTGCTCCTGAGCAAAGCGGACCCCTTAAAGAGGCCCCTTTAATTTTTAATAACTTTGCATGGTTTAAAAGCCTTGGACATGGCTCATTCATATACATGTTGAAAACAATTGCTTATTATAAAAACAACAACAATGCAGTTTATTTGCCATCAAGAGGCTTAGAAAATAGATGATTTTTTTAAGGGGGTCTTGATGAGATTTGACACGGGGGCTATTCTCAAGACGGACCTTAAGACCAGGTGATAAACCATAATACAAATCATTTCAATGCTACCAAGAAATCCCGTTAAAAAATGCCCTATTCGCCCGTTGTTTGGTAACCAGACAAGGGCACTATCGTGGTGTTAAAACCTTCTTTGCTATCATTTTCTATCTACTGCCATATGCTGTCTGGCTTCTGCTGCCCATCTGTCAGTGCTGCACTCCTCTAGGCTTCTCCTCGGCCTATCACTGCTCTCCTTCACGCTGACGACAACACCCGGAAGCACCGAGCCTCCGTCCTGCTTTGTTTTGTTTTGGTAGTAGGAGTTGGATAGGAGAAGTACAAAGCGGACGGGTCAGGCAAAGGAGGTCCGTTCGGGCGAGGACCCCTTCACTAAATGGGGAGAACCATATCGGGGATGGATGATGACGACCTGACACCTAACGCCAGGACAATGCCGAGTTTCATCGGCGGCTTCGAGGACGGGAAGGTGAAATTGTCCCGCAACCTGCCGACGGAAACTTCCTTCACTGACGGCAAAGTTGAGCGGCCGGTCAGAGATTTGAGCCGCCGTGTCACCAGGTCAAACTCCCGAGTGTCGCTGGGCGGAGGTGAGGGGCACGCAGCGGGGGAGAGCAGCGGCGAGGAGGGGAAGGATGC